>NC_060119.1:609166438-609501438 GCF_021461395.2 Schistocerca americana | reverse complement strand
TTCGCAGGTGAGTATCCGGCCTGTGGTTCCATCCGGTGACGTCGCTACAGTAAGTGAAACGTATATTTGGGACTGCTTTGCAAACTACTAGGCAATTATTCACTTCCCTCTTGCACACGCATAATGTCTTTGCCTGCTTAGAAAGCACTAACCAAACTTCTCAGGAGTTAATACACCTCGCAAGATCAGAACCTTTCACAAAATTCTTCTTTCGGCGCCAACAGAAAGGATAATGAGATGAAGAGAGAAGGGAATTACAAAGCTAAAACGTCCTTGCATTTCCCTACGCGGGAGAATAATTTAATATGCTCCTCAGGACGCTAATGATAGAGTAGAACATTAAATTTACGAATTCACTCCGAAGTAACTGTTTGGTGCTGATTGTTAAGTACCGTATTCTTCAAGTCGAGGTAACTGCTGCCCTGAGGGGTTACAGTCTATAAATGGGTTCATCGTAAACGGTTTGAATATACGTGTTACAAAAGCAAACGATGTTAGATCATGTGTGGAATGTGAATGATGTTAGTCTTCAGATATGTCTGTAATTTAGTGTAAATTGTGTATTGCTAATAAAATGGTTCACTCTAAAAATTAAAGGATTGTAGAATTTGTTTCGGCCTTGTTGCTCTCTTCTATAGTTCGGCCAGCTGTAGCCGTAAAAATATATTTTAGAAGATATCGAAAGAAAGAAGAACGTTGACTGATGTTTTAGTTTAAAGTTTTTACCAGTAATATATCCTTATATTTCGGTAAAATTAAGAGTACATAAACGCTTTTTTTCCGTCTAGGCAACGCGTAAGATTAAATCTAAGTCGTAACAAAATCAAAATGCCAATAATATAATGGTTGCAGCTAACAGACACGTTTATCCTCCATAGACAATTACCTCTTGGTTTACTTGCCAAATGTTGATAATGCACTTCCTTTAGTAGGAAACCCCAAATGGAACAACCACATTTATGACCAAGAAGTGTGGGAATAGGTCAGTGAAAGACGATGGAAGCATTCTGGTGTATTGAGTTGTCGCGTCTTACGTTTAACTTTTGAAAAACGAGTGTTCCGCTTTTGTGACACCACAATTCGTCGTTTCACAAACTTGAACTGAAGCACGCACATGGTGGTCGTTGTCAACCACACACTCTCACCAATATCGTGATGCAGCGCCTTTTTTTCCCCTTACAATCAATCATATAAGGCAGTTTCTTGTTGTTGTTGCTGCTGGATTTTATCAGACCTTTAGGTCTTCGTTTTTTAAATAGGTTTGATTTTGTAAGTGGACATAGTGGTAAACTATTTCTTCCTCTAGTAAATCTCAGCGTTGTGTGTAAACTGCGACGTTGTGTAGTGGTTAGTATTGCTGGCTACTGACAGGGAGATTGTTTCCTAGCGTGGAAAGATGCATAATGTCGTGAAGTAATTTTGTAACAGCAGTGCATAAGAATCAAGGATGTTGTGTCTTCTAGGTGATGCTACTGAAAATTCTGTTGGAAGTAGCCAATTATTGATTAGTTATAGGCGATGGTAAGCTTTGTTTGTCATAGTAAATATGTAATCCTGTTGGATGAGGCCAGGTAGCACGTGATGTTGTTGCCTGAGCTAACTCGATTTCTCCAACTGAGATGGTGTTGCCATGTTGTATATCCCTGAGCGTAATTTGTGTGCCCCAGTGCAGTCTTTCAGGGGTTGCAGTTCATTGAATGCTAGCAGAAATTGAATAGACTAGGGCAATAACACCACTCTGATTAATTGAATTATATGGCTATGCTCAGCAGCGTGTCGTCATTAAAGATTTCCACAATGAGGCTAGAAGAGTGTTACTTAAATTTCATAAACCTTGTAGTAGGAATAGTGCGTACAGCCTCTCGTGCAGCTTGTAAAAACAGCTACTGATACTGAATTCTCTTCAGACTGGAATCACCTAAATTCTTAAACCGATGGGAACCCTGAGGTGTCGTGAAGGTGATAAAGCTTTTTTTGACTTTGATCTGACTATATACCACCCTTATGATGATCAGTGCTAGGTTCTGCTTTCAGCCCAGGTTGGAATACGGCATCTCTTAATTTCAGAAGAAACACACGCAGTTATTAATTCTTTTCTTCAACTGTTCTATCAGTGTTTTCATTTTTACATGATACAAAGGAAAAATTTAAAGCAACAGCACTGTAATAAGACCTGTGTATAAGATGAGCTCTGTAGTTCTTAATGTGGTATTTTAAGTGGCTGCCTTTGGGACCCACACTTTACGGTTATACATTTTTTTAAAGAAACAAGTAAAATTTTCTAGTATTAATTGGGTGATCTACTAAAGTCACTGTGATACCTTTCGATACTGCTGTGATGAATGTACATTCTGTTGGCAAAGAGTCAGGCGTGCCCGTACCCGTTAGAGTTCAGTGAAAGAGATTTACTTGTCAGTTTTTCCAGATAATGTGGGTGAGTTAATATCAATATATTGGGTGCTACTTAGAGCTACTGGCCCTGTTTACATACAAATACAAAACTTCTTATATATATATATTCGGTGTAGTGTGTTCGAATACCTATTAGTTGCTTCGCGTTGAGTCAGTACCCCCACATCATGGATCGACACAATTTCAGTTCGATACTGACTCTTCTCCCAGGCAATTCTTTCTAAATGTTTTTACTGGTCCGAGTCCTGGTTCGGTGTAGTGTGAATTCGTCGCACACCACCAACATAGCTAATGTGGCGCGAAGTGTATAATATCCCCGTGCAACAGTTCTCAGAAAATTGCATCCATGATTCGATGGTTAGTATCGATGGTTGCCGGCTTGAGCACCCAGGTTCAGTTTCCTCAAAGTTTGATGATAGGAAAGTCTGTAAAGGGGAAAGCTCATCCTGGTCAGGCTAAATTAAAATACCGGCAAGTGAATAAGCACAGAAATTTATAAGCAAGCTGCTGAAGTGACATCAGATCGAAACACTAAAATCATGCTGTGACCCATTACGCATTAATTAGTTCCTAAGATGTGGAAACAAAAGGTCACAATGTTCTTTAATGAAAAAGCACTAAATCGTCCGGTTCTCTTCTGCGTTCATACATTACTGTCGTTTTGGTAGGGAACGACGTCGCACAAAAAATTGGTGTGCGTCATAAGGGAAGCATACACGCAGCCGATCGGATTTTATTCCTCTCACGCACGATTGCAGTATACACTTGATGTAAAAAACGTTGCTCAATTACGATGATCTTCTCATGCAGGGCAAGGCAGCAGGCTAGAAGTCTGCTCGTATTGCGTTGCGACTTTCTTTTTTTTGCGTGTGTGTGTGTGTGTGTGTGTGTGTGTGTGTGTGTGTGTGTGTGTGTGTGTGTGTGTAATTTTCTGATTAACTCTCATACAATTCTTCATTCGCCGTTGAAGATTCTGGTGCTGGCTCAGTTTCAAAAACACAGCAATCTTCTGTTTACAGTGACTGTTGACGAACGGTTGTTGTGAGCGGTTGTGACCTGTTGAGTAACAAACTGTATCACTTCCAAAAGCACAATGAAACGGTCTATCAACGGAAGGGAGACAACGTCGGCCTGTCACGAATAGAGAAACAGCTACTTCCTATTATCAAAAGCAGTGTAAATACAGTTTTAACTATTTTATGTGTAGGTCGCTCAAACATGGTGTTCACCAGTGCCGTACATGAATTTTAGCCCGATACGACTCGACGGACATGCGCATGATTCACCCACCAGAAAATGCTATTACATCGCAATCCCTTACTGTACATCGAATATACTTCGGCTCAAATGTGCCACTACAATTATCATTGTTATTACTAGTTAGGTGCATAAGTTCTTAGCATTTTTGTTTTGCATTTTGGTATTGCTGCTTCTCTAGATTTATTTATAGATTGTCATTTTTTATTTGTGGTTCACCGTTGCTGTTTGAATTTACGTATTGTCTTTTTTATTCGGAGACAGTGAGTGGAACTGTGGACGCTAGAAAATGGAGTGCCAAGTGGAAAATTCGGAACATTTCCGACGTTCTTCTGTTTGAGTTCAGTAGTGGGGTGAGAGCAGCGGGGGCAGCCAGGAATATTTGCGCCGTATATGGGGATAATGCCATTGGACAGAGCATGGCAAGAATATGGTTCTCGTTTTGAGGAGGATCGTTATGATATTAGTATCTCGCCACGACCAGGAAGACTTTGGGGGTTTGATGAAGATCGTTTAAACGCAATAACCCACAATGATCGACGTCAGTGTGCTGAAGAACAGGCAGATATGGTGAACTGTGATCATTCTATCCTGCAACGTTTGCATTCAAAAGAAAAGGTTCAAAAATGAGATGTATGGCTACCACATGCTGTAAGTCAAAATCACAAAAAGCGGGAGCGATATGGACATCTCTGCTTGCTAGTCATCAGTTGGCTCTTGGAAAACACCCGACCATTCCTATCCTGTATCGCGACTGGTGACGAGAAGCGGTGTCTTTATGCTAACATAAGGAAAAAGAAAGGAACGATTGAGCCCAAACAAAGCAGCAACTTCCCGTACAAAGACCTGCGCGCATCCACATAAGATGTTGTTTCGCACATGGCGGAACAGCGACGGTCCGGTGTACAACGCTTTGCTTCCTCGTGTAACCATCGCTGCTGAAATTTGTCAACAACTGAGATGTCTTGCGGCCGCAGTCCAAGAACAGTGACCAGGAAGATTGCATGAAGTGATGGTAGTTCAGTATAAGGCCCGGTCGCATTCCCAGTGGGAAGTCAATTTGCACCCGCCTTATACCTCATATCTTGCGCCGAATAACCATCAAGGACCTTAGTTTCTGGATGAAAGTTCACTCCGAAGATGACTCGACGAGTTCTTCGTCTGAAAACACGTGATTTCTGCAGTCGTAGACTCGAAAAGTAACGCCAGTGTTGGCAGACTAGTAAATAGTGAAGGATAATATAATATCGATGACTAAAAGTCTCTGTTATGAGTATCTGTTGTGTTTATGACTTATGGATAAACACAAAGAACTTAAGAACCAACTTGATCCTATTGTTGATTTACCGAGAAACGTGATGTGTTGCACTGGTAAAAGTATTTCTTGGTGGGAAATCAGGAAAAAAGGACGAAAACTCAAATGCAGTATATGAAGACCTCTGGTGTGCCATCTCAGCCGGTTGCATTAACGTCGCTGTTCGGCGGCTAGCGTTTTCATATAGTTAGATTCAACATGAACATCAACAAAAGCAAAACGAGGATAATGGAATGTAGTCGAATTAAATCGGGTGATGCTGAGGGAATTAGACTGGGAAATGAGACACTTAAAGTAGTAAAGGAGTTTTGCTATTTGGGGAGCAAAATAACTGATGATGGTCGAAGTAGAGAGGATATAAAATGTAGACTGGCAATGGCAAGGAAAGCGTTTCTGAAGAAGAGAAATTTGTTAACATTGAGTATAGATTTAAGTGTCAGGAAGTCGTTTCTGAAAGTTTGTATGGAGTGTAGCCATGTATGGAGTGTAGCCATGTATGTAAGTGAAACATGGACGATAAATAGTTTAGACAAGAAGATAATAGAAGCTTTCAAAATGTGGTGCTACAGAAGAATGCTGAAGATTAGATGGGTAGATTACATAACTAATGAGGAGGTATTGAATAGGATTGGGGAGAAGAGGAGTTCGCGGCACAACTTGACAAGAAGAAGGGATCGGTTGGTAGGACATGTTCTGAGAAATCGAGGGGTCACCAATTTAGTGTTGGAGGGCAGCGTGGAGGGTAAAAATCGTAGAGGGAGACCAAGAGATGAATACGCTAAACAGATTCGTAAGAATGTAGGCTGCAGTACGTATTGGGAGATGAAGAAGCTTGTACAGGATAGAGTAGCATGGAGAGCTGCATCAAACCAGTCTCAGGACTGAAGAAAACAACTACAACAACATTCAACCGGATAGTAAAACTCTGGATCTTGATTTTTCGAGAACCCTTGAGAAGAGTCATTCGTTGCCTCTCAGTATGGAGTAAAAGCGTGCGGAAGATGAGCAATATCGGTGACCCGTTGGCTGTATTCCTCCCTTGTCTGTGAGTTAACTTCGTTGCCGGGAGCGCCTGGGGCTGCAAGACTGCAAGAGGGATCTGGTAAGGCAAGGCAGAGCGCCGTGGGCCGCGCCGCTCCGCGCGGTGTCGGCGGCGCCTAATTTTAGCCGCTTACAGGAATAGCGGGCGGCCCGCTCTGCCCTGCTCTGCTCTGCTCTGCTCTGCTGTGCAGCGCCGTCCCCCCCGCTGCGCTTCCCGCGGCGCCTCCCTCTGGCAACGCGTCTTCCGTCACGTCTCTCATTTATTCACTCCAGGTGCCGTGCCGTGCACTGCCGCACCGCGCCCAGGGGAAGGCTTTCGCCGTATTGGGCGTGTCTGTCCAGGGAAGTGGCGTAAATTGATGAATCGTGTGCGCCCACTGAGAAACAGCCGTTTTCGTATTAACATAATTTTAAAACGAGAACAGCACATACGTGCAAGTGGAGTAATGTGTGGTACTGTGTGGATACAGTATTATTGAGGCTTTAACTGCTGTTCTTGAATTACTTTAGGCAATTACTGGGATGTCCACTCTACCAATCCGCGACCAGTTTCATACGACATAATTAGCACTCGGGTTGCAGACTTCCGTTTCTCAGATATAAAGCGTAATTTTTCTTTATTAATCATATGCCAAGTGGATGAAGCTGGGTCAGTAAAACGTGCCTCATTTGAACAAGTGTGATGAAGCTACAACCGATGAAGGATTTGTCGCCTCATTGGCTTTGTTCATATTCTGCTGTCTTAGCGATGCTGCTCGAAAAGTTTTATTCTGGAACAGGTTAATATTAACAACCACATTGTTCTGGCACAGCGCTTCCCAACCTGGCGGACCTCTTCCACAGTCGGAAATCCATGGCGGACCTCTAGTCAGTCAAGAGCACAGTAACTTCAAATTTCAGAGCTAAACCTATTTGAACTGAAAGCTTCTTAATGCAAGTGCCGTGTTCCCAATGACCCCCCCCCCCCCCCGAAGTATCAATAGTCTTTGGAGCTTCTTGTGATTGTTCTTTCTTTGGTCGTCCTCCCTCCTCATTCATTTCAGGTGGAAACTTCCCTTGTTGTGAAGGCGATGGAGAAACCGCACCCATCTTCAATGATCCCGACTTCAGCCACGGACCCATGTTAGAAGTAATAAACTGGTCAAAAATCGACTATGAAATAGGTAGTGCGTTGACAAAGCAAGTTTAACATTTAATGATGCCTGGGGCCGCATACGTGCCAGCGAGCGCTGTGATGGTCGACGAAGCTAGCTCCGCGCATGCGTAAAAGGTTTCAGCGCATCTAGCGCCGTGAGCCGGGGCCACAAACGACCCCCGTATTGTTGCGAAACAGTCGATCAGAGAAGCCGCATTCTCCTGCACTAAACTGTGTATACGTTCTCAGTTAGGAACCGCAACGGCTGCTTGGGGATACGACCTGAAGTAAAAGTACACGTGATGAATTTGATTTTCACATTTTTATTCAATAATTTTACTCATTATTTTACACGATTTGGTGAAAGGTGGCCGTGGACCCCCTAGAAAGAGCCGGACCCCGAAGGGGTCCGCGGACCACACGTTGGGAAGCCCTGTTCTGGCATATTGTCATTTCTTTCTGTTGGTATACAAAGAAATTAACAAGTCTAAAAGTAGTCATAAAACAGAGTACAGTCATATACATTATGCACGTAAGTATTTAGGCTTACTACGTATTAGTAACACCTTCCCGCTAGTATAGCGGAGAGCGCTAACGCACACGCTTAAGGAACACGGAACCTGCCACCTGGATTAACGGCAAGTGCTGGTGCACTGATTAAACTCGCTGAGAGTTTTAGACGGTTTCCCCACACCTAACTATGTAAATACTGGGCTGTTACCCGCGTCCCGATCAGGTACACACTGCACATACTCATAGAAAACGTTCTCACACTTAACTACGAGCTCTACACTAGCCGCAGATAGTCAGTGCACATAAATTTTTCCCGAGTGTGACTGGTGGCCTCGGGAAGGGCAGCCATCCCATCAGATGCCACTAACGCTGTCAATCCGATGTAAAAGGTGATTCACAAGAAACTGTACACACTTCATGGTTGTTAACATACGGATCAAAATACGAGTGAAATATTAAGTAGTGTTTAATCTGAAACTGCTTTCTTTCAAATTCAAATGGCTCTGAGCACTGTGGGACTTAACATCTGAGGCCATCAGTTCCCTCGAACTTAGAACTACTTAAACCTAACTAACCCAAGGACATCACACACTTCCACTCCGGAGGCAGGATTCGAACCTGCGACCGTAGCGGTCGCGCGGTTCCAGACTGAAGCGCCTAGAACCGCACGACCACACCGGCCGGCACTGCTTTCTTTCCGAGTTACGATCCATATAGCATTAGTGGTAGACATTACGTCATGAACCAATACAGGCTTTCTCGCGTCGTGTTCGACGCGCATGTCAACTGTTACAGCTTTGTTGACGGTGCCTCTGCACTTTTCAGACGGGAAGCAAGATAATATCTCAAAATTCAATAAGCGGACAGGTCGTATAGGACTAGGGTGCTTGGCCCACCAAATCTCCGGATACAAACCCCTGGACTTCCAAATTTGCGATCGTCTCAAGGAGCTCCGGTATGGTGTTGCAATGCAGAATGTAGCACAACAACAACAGCGAATTGAAAATAGCTGTGCAACTATTAAGAAGGAGATGAACGGATAATGCAACATTCCGAGAGCGGTAAGAAGTTGAGTCTTCGCCTACATGAACATAATTTTGAACATGTCCAGAGGTATTATCCTAAGGACACACACACACACACACACACACACACGCACACACTGCATGGGGGCTTAATTAAATAAATATGAAATGCAAATACTTTTAATTTTAATAACTGTATGTACGATTACGAAGTCTCGTAACCGGTTGGCCCTGACTAGTTTTAGTACGCAATCTGACTGCATAGAATAACAACAAACAATGAAAGAAAATTTCCGTTAACACAATTAATTAATGAAGTCCCCAGCAACTATAAAACCAACGCAACAACAAAGCACAAGTGTAACTGTTCTGCGTGTGGAAGTGTGATTCAACGTACACATCTGTCACGGTTCTTCTTCAATAAGACAAGAAATTTTAAATATCATTTATACTGAAGTAATTAAAAAAAAATAGAAATACTATAATTGCGCAAGAAAACCAGAATTACACTCTAATACAAGAACACAAGCCAGATGCTTTGTTGACTGAACCTGTAATGACGCATTATTCAAGACACGGAAATAATGAGAAATAAAGCGAGTTTTGTTACCTTCATATACACTCCTGGAAATGGAAAAAAGAACACATTGACACCGGTGTGTCAGACCCACCATACTTGCTCCGGACACTGCGAGAGGGCTGTACAAGCAATGATCACACGCACGGCACAGCGGACACACCAGGAACCGCGGTGTTGGCCGTCGAATGGCGCTAGCTGCGCAGCATTTGTGCACCGCCGCCGTCAGTGTCAGCCAGTATGAAGTGGCATACGGAGCTCCATCGCAGTCTTTAACACTGGTAGCATGCCGCGACAGCGTGGACGTGAACCGTATGTGCAGTTGACGGACTTTGAGCGAGGGCGTATAGTGGGCATGCGGGAGGCCGGGTGGACGTACCGCCGAATTTCTCAACACGTGGGGCGTGAGGTCTCCACAGTACATCGATGTTGTCGCCAGTGGTCGGCGGAAGGTGCACGTGCCCGTCGACCTGGGACCGGACCGCAGTGACGCACGGATGCACGCCAAGACCGTAGGATCCTACGCAGTGCCGTAGGGGACCGCACCGCCACTTCCCAGCAAATTAGGGACACTGTTGCTCCTGGGGTATCGGCGAGGACCATTCGCAACCGTCTCCATGAAGCTGGGCTACGGTCCCGCACACCGTTAGGCCGTCTTCCGCTCACGCCCCAACATCGTGCAGCTCGCCTCCAGTGGTGTCGCGACAGGCGTGAATGGAGGGACGAATGGAGACGTGTCGTCTTCAGCGATGAGAGTCGCTTCTGCCTTGGTGCCAATGATGGTCGTATGCGTGTTTGGCGCCGTGCAGGTGAGCGCCACAATCAGGACTGCATACGACCGAGGCACACAGGGCCAACACCCGACATCATGGTGTGGGGAGCGATCTCCTACACCGGCCGTACACCACTGGTGATCGTCGAGGGGACACTGAATAGTGCACGGTACATCCAAACCGTCATCGAACCCATCGTTCTACCATTCCTAGACCGGCAAGGGAACTTGCTGTTCCAACAGGACAACGCACGTCCGCATGTATCCCGTGCCACCCAACGTGCTCTAGAAGGTGTAAGTCAACTACCCTGGCCAGCAAGATCTCCGGATCTGTCCCCCATTGAGCATGTTTGGGACTGGATGAAGCGTCGTCTCACGCGGTCTGCACGTCCAGCACGAACGCTGGTCCAACTGAGGCGCCAGGTGGAAATGGCATGGCAAGCCGTTCCACAGGACTACATCCAGCATCTCTACGATCGTCTCCATGGGAGAATAGCAGCCTGCATTGCTGCGAAAGGTGGATATACACTGTACCAGTGCCGACATTGTGCATGCTCTGTTGCCTGTGTCTATGTGCCTGTGGTTCTGTCAGTGTGATCATGTGATGTATCTGACCCCAGGAATGTGTCAATAAAGTTTCCCCTTCCTGGGACAATGAATTCACGGTGTTCTTATTTCAATTTCCAGGAGTGTATATTGATGAAAAGCACTCTAATCATTACAATATCTCCATTGGAACATCATCTGCTGTCTAGCCCATCAAACAACTGCATAAAACATGGAACAAGCACTCACTACTACAACATCTCCACACCGACTCGCTACTACCACATCTCAACAAGCACTCTCCACCACGACTTCTCGACAAGCACTTTTCACTACGACATCTCAGCAAGCACGGACTACTACGAGTTCTGGACAGGCACTCCCAGTGGAGGCGGCTGAATAATACTCTTTGGCGCAATCTCTGGCGCTGTGGCTCAGTGTAGCCACCATGTCTTGCGATGTTTGCTACGAACCAGTCACTTCCTTCAGTCTACGCTTCTGGTGTGTCCTTGCAGCCCATTCAACGAAAACTAAAAAACGTCTATCAAGGGAAAAAAATCGTACGCATTCGGCGGGAGGGAAATTATATATATATATATATATATATATATATATATATATATATAATAGCATCGCTAAGAATAGGCTTCCCCAGAAGACTGTGCAAAGATTTACGTACTCTCTGTCCATAACTAGTGTTATTAGTAATTATTTATTATCGCAGATTAGCATTCTCGGTAGTGTTAATGCATTTTGTGCAAAATAACCCTCCCTCACCTGTGCACAGCGTCGCCAGTGATTCATAAGGAACGCTGTGGAGGACCCGTATAACTTTGTGAAAGACACTGTAGTTGCTTCTTGTGACTTAGTAGGGTCTAGAGTGGGCAATGACCGGCTCGTCCTTAAGTCTGCGGAATTGTGAAGGCCGGAAGTGCATGAACACGATCTGGCGACCTACCTCCCTTCGCACTTCTAACACACCTACTCCCCCCCCCCCTCCCTCCTCCCCATCAAGTTACACCCCTGGAACACAGTTAATTCCTTAAGCGACTCTGCTGCACTTACATGTGGTACACACATTTAATATTTGTTTTCAACCCACTTCATTCAAAGATATTAATTTGATACGGTTAGAACAGTATTTTTAATAATCTGTAATTTTTCAATGCCCTGAACGCGGAAACCATTAGTTCTAGAGTAAATATAAAATATTTACAAACTACTGCGTGCATACACCGTATTTAACATCTAAACGTCGCTACATATATTCGAGTAAAGATTGACATGTTCGATATGCCTGCCATCAAAAAATGGTTCAAATGGCTCTGAGCATTACGGGATTTAACATCTGAGGTCATCAGTCCCCTTGACTTAGAACTACTTAAACATAACTAACATAACTAACCTAAGGACATCCACACACATCCATGTCCGAAGCAGGATTCGAACCTGCGGTCGCGTGGTTCTAGACTGAAGCGCCTAGAACCGCTCAGTCACAGCGGTCGGCTGCCTGCCATCATTGTATTGGCGATGATTTGGTACAGACCAATAGCGAAATTCTGCATGAGCCGGTGAAGTGTCGGATCATCGATGTTGTCGAGGACCTCTTGAATGGGTATTTTCAGCTCAGCAATGGTTTTAGGTTTATTACTGCACACCTTCGCTTTAATATAGCTGTACGAAAATGAGTCGCATGTGCTCAAATGCGCAGAATAAGGCGGCCAATCGAGACCGATGCCAGTGGTCTCTGGGTACCCCAGAGCCAGAAAGCGGTCTCCAAAGTGCTCCTGCTTCGATAGGGTAGAGCTCCGTCTTGCATGAACCACATCTTGTACAAATCAGGGTCACTTTGGATAATGGGGCTGAAATCCTCTTCCAAAACCTTCACGTACCGTTCGGTAATCACCGTGCCATGAAGGAATATCGCACTGATCATTCCGTGACTGGACACTGCACACCACACAGTCGTCGCCCGTTGAGGGTGAAAATACATCCCCCTCCCCCCCCCCCCCCCCTCCCCACACACACACACACACACATACACACGCGTACGTTCCTGGATTGCTCAACTGATGATTCCCTTATGTCTTGCGATGTTTGCTAAGAACCAGTCACTTCCTTCAGTCAAGCTGCGCCATCAGTTTCTGTCGCAACCAGTTGGTTCGGTATGATTTTATGAGTTACCTGATGTATTTATCTTATCTTCAGTTCTCTCTTAACAGAATCATAGCTCAAAACTTCTGTCTTCTTCTTGTCTGTGTTGTTTATCGTCCACGTCTCACTTTCATTCGAGGCTATACTTCATACAAATACCTTCGAAAAACTACTTCCTAATATTCAAATTTGTATTACATGTTTTTCTGTCTTTAGGTACGCTTTCCTTGCTATTACTAGCATAGATTCTTACGTCTTTCTTACTTGTTATTTTGTTGCTAAAATAAACTCGTCCACTACTTCTACCTAATTTCCTCAAAATTACGTGGTTTTATTCAACATTATGTGATTTCAAGAAACTACGCACTCCGTTCAACTGCTTTGCCAATTCCTTTGCCGTCCTATCAGGTTTGCACCAGTAAAGTTAAATTTTATTTCCTGTTCCTGAACCCCTTTCAGACGTTTTCTTTTGTTTCCGTTATTGATTGATATATGTACATATGAATGCCTAACGCACGCAGGAGATACTCGTTGCGTGAAGATTGTCTGTAGGCATCGGTCATGGTCTGTGAAAATGGCAAGAGACGTAAGTGACCTTAGTCTGTCACATGATACGTTTAGTCGCATTCGAGTCACAGCCTCGAAAATACCGTTATTGCCTTTTTATGAAACAGAAACCTAATTAAATAGATCATATTGGGGTATTGAAGCCCATATTGCAGGAGTAAATATCTCATCGTTTTAGAAAGTTGTTAGAAGCAAATAATTCTACGTTCTCTCTATACTACTAACTCATATCGGATGGATATTATCTTAGAATAATTAGCCGGCCGCGGTGGCCGAGCGGTTCTAGGCGCTTCAGTCCGGAATCGCGCAGCTGCTACGGTCGCAGGTTCGAATCCTGCCTCGGGCATGGATGTGTGTGATGTCCTTAGGTTAGTTAGGTTCAAGTAGTTCTAAGTTCTAGGGGACTGATGACCTCAGATGTTAAATCCCATAGTGCTCAGAGCCATTTGAACATTTTTTTTAGAATAATTAATTTCGATGTTACGTATATAATGCTATTATTATGAACACGTACTTCATTAAAAGATTCATGGGCAGACTGACTTTTTATTGTGGTAGACAGGATATAGAAACGGTGAGATGCAGGACAGCAACCTAGATTTATTATTTTGCTAGTAATGTTTTACTACGTGGGGACTATTTTAATGTTATATTACATTTCATGTGTTACGCTGTTTTTATTTTTAGATACCCTTCACATACTCCTTTTAAGAAGAAAGAAGAAACTCCGTACATAGGGGCATATTACAATTGGCCGCTGTTTGCATCCATTTTTCCAGTATATGACACACCTACTTGGAAAGCGAGTTTGACGACAGTGCACGGGGGTAAGGCCTGTAGAGGGTGTCGCCGGAGGAATGATCAATATTCAGATTGTTTGTTAAGTTGATTTGGAGGGAGAGGACCAAACAGCGAGGTCATCGGTCGCATCGGTTTAGGATAGGGTTTGAGAAGGAAGGCGGCCGTGCCCTTTCCAAGGAACCTTCCAGGCATTTGTCCGAAGCGATTTTGGAAAATTACGGAAAACCTAATTTAGGATGGCCAGACGCAGGTTTGAACCGTCGTTTTCCAGAATGCGAGTCCATTGTGCTAACCACTATGCCACCTCGCCCGATCAGTGTTAAGGGATACGGCAGGAACGACCATTTGAAGCAAAAGAGGGTAGTAAATGTGAGCTGTAAAATGCGTACCTTAATAGCTATGAGCACTTCTTCATCCTTGATGTTGTGAAACCCATCTCTGTACTGACAAGTGTTCATAGCTCCTAAGGTACTCATTTTAAAACTCATGTTGGTAGACATATTTTTGTTGCTTTGATCCATGCTATCTTTTCCCAAAATATGTAAAGCAAAGAGCGTGCTGTGGAAGAGACTTGTTTCGCAGACATCAGTAATAAGATCCGCTACACTTAAAAATTATTTTTTTTATTTCCTAAAAGTAAAGCAAATTCCGGTTTCGAGACCTGTGTCCCATCTTCAGGTGCATAAAAAAACTTTTCCATGAAAGTCAAATAACAGAAGTTAAATTAGGTTATAGTAACCTAATTTAACCGCTGTTATTAGACTTTCATGGACTCACATTTTATATGCACCTGGAGATGGGACACAGGTCCCGAAACCGGGCTGTGCCGGGCTCAGTGGCCGAGCGGTTCTAGGCACTTCAGTCCGGAACCGCGCTGCTGCTACGGTCGCAGGTTCGAATCCTGCCTCGGGCATGAATGTGTGTGATGTCCTTAGGTTAGTTAGGTTTAAGTAGTTCTAAGTCTAGGGGACTGATGACCTCAGATGTTAAGTCCCATTGTGCTTAGAGCCATTTGAACCATTTGAAACCGAGCTGTGCTTTCCTTTTAGGAAATAAAATAAATTTAGAACTTCAGGGGATCTTACCGTTGATGGTGGGTACTGTTTCAACCGAAAGTATGTCAGGAATATGTGTCAGTAAGTCATAATTGGAATTTGTAGCTTCTCTCTTCCACACATTGTAATCCTGTTATTTCCATCTTTATCGTGAATTGAAGCTGTTTCCATTGGTAGTTCGTGTTTTCTCTATATGTATATCAGCTCTGACATTATCAGTTTCCATCTTCATCTTTCACCTTAATCACATATGAAATGTCCCTCTCAGCTGCTTGAACGTTATCCTTCTGCAAAGGAGAGTGCTAGGCCTCGTGTGATTTTCAGCTGTGTCCGTAGCGTGCCGTCGGCGAGTACAACGGGTATCGCGAATCATCATGCATCACATATCTTCGAGCGGCCAAAGGTGGTGTTTGTGTGTCCATGCAAATTGTCTGTCCTGTGGTGTTCCATAACTTGTTATTCATCACCAATTTGGAAGGTGATATGCTGCACTGCTGCCTCTTCCTATAGACATCAACGTTATTGCCAGCACAATCCCGGAGGTGGAGCGTGACCTGTGGACGGAGCTCCCGCAATGTTGCAACAGCCGATTTTGTTGAGGCGCGTCGTCTTCATTCTGCACTTGAATGTGACGTCGATGACCAGGACAGACCTTGAATACATTAGTCACGTGTCACGTCCAGCAGTACTATTCTCCTTTGCGGTAGGAGCGCCTGCTTGAACACACCTGTCTGCAATTAAAATGTTCCATGTGCGTATACGCAGAGAGATCATTTTGCATACCCAATTTTTTTTCTTACGTTTCAAAGTGTGGGAAACAGTTCTGTGACGCGTTTGCATTTGTTACCATATCTCTATCTATCTCTCTCTCACTCTCTCTTGTTTATTTTGTATCACTGCTTTCAGCACGATACTTGGCTGCATGCGGAATTTAACCAGATGCCCGCGGTATGCTTAAGGCCCTCCTCCCCCCAAATCTGTTTTGGCGGCAGTTAAGTTTACTTGTTGAGGCACCTCCGACGTAAAGCGACGTTTCGTACAGTCCTGCGGCCTGATTAGTCAGCCGAGCCGTGGCGCGCTTGTCTCCCGGACAGCTTTTTCAAACGAGGCCAGTTCTCAGGTTCCATACGGTGTAGTGTTACATGCCGGAGAACTCGTTTCTGCCACTGTAGCCCATGGTTAACTCGAGCCGTTCGCAAAATGCCACTAGGATACGCAGATTTTCCTGCCGCCCGCCACCTGCAACTTTCACTACTTTGCCAATTATTATGAGCATTTGGTGCCGCAATTCATTTAGTAGTTTCCTGACCATATCTGATGGATCGTAGACAGGATACTTCCGTTGCAAACTCGAGCCTTAAAGGGAAGGATTGCTTGTCAAAAATATATTTTTCCTCTAGTAGATCCAATACCATTCCTTGTATTTGAGACTGATGAGAGCTAGAGCCTGAAGAATCTGCTAGATACGTAGAAGTTTCAATCCTTCTGCTCTACTACTGGCAAAGTGTATTTCAGTACTCATTAAGTAAACCTTTTTCGTTTTCAGTGTACATTTTTTCTTGTTTGTTTTTACTTGTTAGCTTATACCTTTTGCGAGTTACCCAAAAAGTGAATCACTCACGCATGCAAACAAAACACTATCCACAATTCCAGCAGAATACCACATTTTCTTCCCGTAGAGCCACAAATTGGTAATTTGCTTTGATAACTGTTTCATATTTAGCGTGAGGAGATAGACGCGCCTTAACGACGTAGGAAATCGGAACAGAAAATCTATCTTTCTTCCTGTTTTATCGATTCCAACTTCGGTTTGTGCCTCTTATTGTTCGGCATTTAAGAAACTTTCTTGTACGGGTAGCTAATCCTTCACGTAAAATTTGCAGTACTACTTTTTTGATCTTTTTTTTTTGTATATGTCTATTGTCACCGATCACCCACCACGATACTCTGTATTTTCTGTATTGTTTCGACTGTGGCTGCAGGAAGTCATCTTCGAGAAAAATACGGCCTTACTTAAATTCAGCTGCTCATTTCCTCATTTCTCAACAGTTGAAAAGTGAACAGACCTCCATTAAAAAACTTTACCTGCTTCATATTATGCACGTCTTAAGGCGATAAACCGTCTTAAACAATATTTTTTTTTAGTGCTACTGTATTCCAGTTTATTCCAGGGAACAAAACACACAGAACTATTGCTTTAAAAAGCCGTATAAACATAAGTTTATCAAATGTCGTTATTTAAGTTACTGCCCATCAAAACGATCTTTGTCCAAAGATCAGATTATTTTGCGTTGCCATCGTCGACGAGATGCTATACAGCGCCAGTTTTGCGCCTGGTGGGCCATAATTGGAACTGTTTTTTTTTTTTTTTTGTTTTTTTTTGTTTTTTTTTTTTTTTTTCTCTCCAGCGTAAATCAGTTCCATTTTAACGCATTAGCATATCTGTCAAGTTCAACTGCCATG
Source organism: Schistocerca americana (assembly GCF_021461395.2). Classification (NCBI taxonomy): domain Eukaryota; kingdom Metazoa; phylum Arthropoda; class Insecta; order Orthoptera; family Acrididae; genus Schistocerca; species Schistocerca americana. The sequence continues at coordinate 609,483,805 of NC_060119.1, read as the reverse complement.
TGTTGATGGCAGCCTACAGTGGACCTCCTTGAGTTGCTACTTTTAATTACGAGGTGTGTTTGAAAAGTAATGAGATTGAGATTTTTTCCGCAAAGTACATTATTATCCCCTTCAAAGTAGTTGCCTACGGTAGCTATACACCGGCGGATTCGTTGTTCCAGTGTTGGTAGCAGCGCTGAAAGATTTCAACGGGTAGTGCTTTTGACATGTCTGTCACATTATTTTGAATGTACTCCGGTCCCAAAATGACGTCCTTTTGAGACAGTCATAAATTTCGAGAAAATAAAGTCACTGCGAATCAAATCAGGCGAACAGAGGTCCTGTGAAACGACAAGACTGCCTTTTGAGTTCAAAAATTACGCGATGGAAGTGGCCATGTGGCATGGAGCGTTGTCATGAAGCAGCATCCATGTTTGTGCAGTGTCCGTTTTCACTCGATTCATTGTTTTTCTGAGCCTGTCAAGGACATCTTTGTGAAACACTTGGTTGACAGTTTGGGGGAATAATCTCACAAGACCACGCACACGTCCGACGTCTTCGTCGGTTTTTGGAGTTGATCTCGGCTTTCCAAGAATGATTTGTGCCATCGAATAACTTGCGGTCTCGATGAGCTGTGGTCCCCATAGGACTGACTTACTGCAGAGGTCACACTCGCGGATTCCCCAAGTTTTACACAAAACTTGGTGGCGTAACGTTGCTCTAAATTCCGCCATTCAGTTTTCGTAACACACAACAAACACACAACAAACACACAACTTTACTGAAGGCGCTCTCAATACGGAGCTGATGTTCCCATTGAGCGTCTGGAAGGGATGAACACACCGGTCTACACACATAGCCAGATCACTCGCAGTATCAGTTTCCTTGCTTCTATCACACGCCTCGTATAACCACTCCGTATTATGTACACTGCCGTAAGTATTAGATACGCTAATCAGGCTGTAATTTGTTGGCTACGGTAATTTAGCTCGTGAATGGATTGCACTGACATAGCTAAGCTGTACGGTGCTGCTTTGTGACGAATATGGCCCTTCGAACGTAGTGAAACGTAAAACATAGATCCTATAAATCAGTTTACGAGATGTGCTGTAAAACTTGGAGAAGGGAATATAAATAAGGGAATGGGCATAGATCTCGACTGTCGTAAGAGGTCTGTCCATACGTGTGCTGACCGTCAGCTTATATTCATTCAGCAGCCACCAAACGGACGAAATACGTTGGTACAGGAAAGATGAATAGCAGAAAAGCTTGAGATATTCGAATTAAACTGTTAGATACAAAAAGATGTTACAGCGTATGATTTGTCAGATCCTATTTAGTCGCCGAGAAACCACTGCAAATAGTTCATTGTTCAGCATATGCCATGGACGCTGGACCTACCTCAAGAAAAAGTTGAGATTCTCTGGATTAATAGTGTACGTTCTATGTTTCTCCTTTCCCTCTGTGAGGTTAAAATCGTGGCTACAATCTTCCTTCGATGTTGATTAAACAGGTGTCCATATGTGATACAGATTTTCTTTCCAGCACTTTCACTGTATGACTACATCTTCTACTATTCGACAGCTCAGACTTTTTATTTGCTCCTGAGAAGTGGATTTTCACAGGAACGACTGACGTGAAGACATTGCGTAATTCAGTATCTCCCTTGCTTCTTCCCCTCCCCCTCCCCCCCCCCCCCCTCTCTCTCTCTCTCTCTCTCTCTCTCTCTCTCTCTCTCTCTCTCTCTCTCTCTCTCTCTCTCTCTCTCTCTCTCTGCCTGCCTGAGTCTTTCTTTAAAGGTAACAGTTTGTTGGCGACAGTTCTTTAGAAGGAAAGTGCATCTTATTGTTAAAAAAAAGTGGTATGTAGTGCGTATTTGGTGACGGCTCTAACCATGCTAACAGTATACATGAGAAAGATGTAAATTTTAGGGCAGTGCTTGTGGCTTGCTTGTTGCGGCCAATATCTAAGTTGATGCTGCTCTGATGTCGAAATCAATTGATGTGTAGCCAATCGTTTGGCATATTAAGGTCAGAAACGATTACAAAAATAAGGTATATTCTGCTTCGTATTCAGTTAATCCAACACCGTTGCGCGGTATGTGTCCATGAAATATACCTCTCGTCTCGATTTTATCCCTATCACCATACTGTGTGCATGATCAACATGATGTTGTTCTTCGTCTCCTACTGTATCCCGACTTAAAATGCCATGTACGCTCAGTTTTCCACGATTTCCTGATCCATTTCTGCTCCCGTTTTCCTAAGTAACTGAAAGTATTTACTTCAATAAAATTTCATAATGCGTCAGGATCGCGAGCAGAGCATGTAAGATACCAGGGGCTCCAACCAGCTGCGGGTCTTCTTCGTATTCTAGAACAAACATTCCCAGAATTCTTGGAGTCTTGTTCTGTTATTTTCTACAGTTTTTTACTTTCCCCGTGTATGTTCTACGTCGTCCATACTGTTTGTTTAATGATAAACGAAATTCCATTTTCATATATTTGGTAGGCAGGACATTCCAGTCGTAAGAGTGCAAAGGTTATGTAAAAGCATAAAGCGAAATTAGTTGCAATGTTCGTTCAAGAATTTTGTTGTTACGTCGCATGAATCTCGTCTAATGCTTCAGAGACACTTCACGCGGCGAAGTACGCAATTCTCAAACCCGGGCCTAGTAGCAACATACGTTCCAATAGTCCACTTCCAGACTGGCTCTCCATAAACAGGAAGAACAAGACTGCTAACCGTGCCGTAGCATGTTAATTAATTTGTCACCTTCCTGCTGTGACTGCGTTCCGTCGTAATTTGTACCCAAGCCCTACGAAATAAATGTAATCCTAATTTTGATTGTGTTCAAGTATACTATAAAGTTTGTACATTTATCTCAATGGTGAAAAGGATCTAATATAAAATTAGAAGCAACAAAACTTGCACGTGGCTGTAGTAATTTTTATTTGAAAAATTCTCTTAAAACGTGGTGTGTTTGTTGATATTTACTTATACTGAAAGATAAAAGTGGAAAGAACGATTGTTTATCGCTGGATCTGTCATTTAAAATTGGGCTCTTGTTCCTTTAGAACGAAGAATACTAAAGACGAAGTAACCAGTATTGTATGCTGCATCAGTGACTGAAAATATAACGTTAAATCTAGGGCTCAATCGCAATTGCAGAAATATAAAAATATTTTTCCGCAGAGTTGGTACTGATCTACACAGGGTGGTCAGAAACAGTCTGAAAAGAGTCAATTAGCGTTTAAGTTAGCCAATCAGGCTGTTGAGCGCGCAAAGATACTGTCGCCAAACGTGTTCTTTGTTTGTTTTCCTGAAACGGAACAAGATAGTTACACCACAATTAAGGATGGCGCGGTAGTGAGGATGAACCCGGGCCAAAGGCTGAGCAGTTTCGAGCGCTATCATCTACGCTGTGAGAACAACTTCTACTTACTGTGTCTGGCGGGCCTGATTGGCTAACTACAATGCTTCTATATATATATATATATATATATATATAGAAGAGCCAAAGAAACTGGTACACCTGCCTAATATCGTATAGGACCCCCATGAGCATGAAGGAGTGCGGCAGCACGACTAATGGCTGAAGTGGTGCTGGAGGGAATTGATACCATGAATCCTGGAGAGCTGTTCATAAATACTTAAGACTACGAGGGGGTGGAGGTCTCTTCCAAACAGCACGTTGCAAGGCATCCCAGATACGCTCAATAATCACGTCTGGGGAGGTTGGTGGCCAGCAGAAGTGTTCAAACTCAGGGGATTGTTCCTGGAGCCACACTGTAGCAATTCTGGACGTGTGGGGTGTCGCATTGTCCTGCTGGAATCGCCCAAGTCCGTCGGAATGCACAATCGACATGAATGGACGCAGGTGATCGGACATGCTGCTCATGTACGGGTCACGTGTCAGTCATATCTAGACGTATCAGGGGTCCCATATCATTCCAACTGCATACGCCGCCTCACCATTACAGAGCTTCCTCACTCCCCTGCTGACATGCAGGGTCCATGGATTTATGAGATTGTGTCCATACCTGTACACGTCCATCCGCTCGATACAATTTGAAGCGAGACTCGTGCGACCAGGCAACATGTTTCCAGTCATCAGCAGTCAAAGGTCGGCGTTGGCGGGCCCCGGCGAGGCGCAAAGTTTTGTTTGGAGCAGTCACCAAGGGTACACGAGTGGGTCTTCTACTCCAAAAGCCCATATCGATGATGGTTCGTTGAATGATTCGCACACTGACTATTGTTGTAGGCCCAGCATTTAAATCCGCAGAAATTTGCGGAACGGTTACACTTCTGTCTCGTTGATTGATTCTCTTCAGTCGACGTTGGTCCCGTTCTTGCAGGATCTTCTTTCGGCCGCAGCGATGTCGGATATTTCATGTTTACCGGATTCGTGATATTCACGGTACACTTTTGAAATGATCGTACGGGAAAATTCCCACTTCATCCCTACTCGACGCTGTGTCCCATCGCGTTTGCGCCGACTACAATCTCGTTCAAACTCACTTAAATCTTGATAACCTGCGATTGTAGCAGCAGTAACCGATCTAACAACTGCGCCAGACACTTGGTCTTACATAAGCGTTGCCGACCGCACTGCCGTCTTCTGCCTGTTTATATATTTCTGCATTGGAAAATCCGTGCCTATATCAGTTTCTTTGGCCCTTCATTGTGTATATGTAATGTATAACTCATACTGCGAAACTCTGTTGTTATTTCACAATTAATATAGCGTCTTTGCGTCCCCTAATTTGATAAAAATCATTTTTGTTTAGTAACTTTCTCCGGAATTGGATAGACAAATAAAAAATAAAATCAGGAATCGGGTTTCGAACACGGTTCGCATAGCCGTGAACCCGCGACGCTAGACATTGTGCCTCCGCTTCGGTTGAACTTAAGCCGTGCTAAAAGATGTACATTACGGCGGATGCTTTGGTCATCATTTTCTCAGAAACGGTGGAGTATGTAAGTCGAGACGTGTGTTGGCTTATTTTTACCCCTCTCCAACTCAGCAAAGTTTCTGGGAAATCGGGCTATGGCACTCGTCGTGTTCTCCTTGTAAGTGATACTGTTGCTGTTAGCACAATCACCAGACACCACACCACTGGTTAATTTTGTTGTAAGTAGAACCACAGTAACATTCACTGATGCAGTCAATGCACATTACAAATTCACTTCCCCTTGACGTCGATTTTTTGTGCAGATGGTGAATGTGGACTGTATACTAGGAAGTTACGTATTACGCTGCGATTTTCAGAAACTTTACACTGCGACAGAATGAGCATCCAACTTTGTTTCTTCGCTTCCTTGTTTCTAGGTGCCATTTGTTGAATCACTAAAATAAATAAATAAATAAATAAAAAAGACATTGCGACATATGCAACACGAGTGTAATGTTAATTTGCGGTTTGTGCTGAAGAAATATTAACTAATTGGACGCTACATCCGTAAACAAAACATAAATGTGGAAGACAGGACCTGGCGTTGACAGAACAATTGCAAATCCCAGATTTAAGTTTTAAAGCTAGCAGCAAAGATACTTGATAGATATTTGACTTTTACGACCAGTAGAGAAGACAAACTTTCTACTTATCCCCGTCAGAGTATATTGGTAACAGAATTTCTTGCTTCAATTCGAAGGAGGCCGAGAAAAAAATTTCAGTCACTTTACATGTTTGTTTATTAATCTACGATGGCAAACACCGGACAACTATTTACAACAAATATAGACATTTCTATTTCTCTCTCTCTCTCTCTCTCTCTCTCTCTCCACACACACACACACACACACACACACACACACACAGTTTGTAATTGGTTCATAACTTTAAGTCTTAAGCTTGAAATCTAGTCAAACTTCTGCAGGTAAATTGTGAAGAGCTTCCATTGTCCCTTTGAATGCTCTGAGTGAACATGCAAATGTTACATGATGCCTTGTTTGCTGCTCTCCACCACATTCTTATTCAGTCGAGGACTGGAGATTGGTGCAGCAATGCTCCACAACTGTTCTGACCTGATTTGAGTATGCACCAATGATGTCGGGGGTAGATGAAAACCTGTTGGTCGCTATCAGGGAGGGAGTGGTGATGATTAATTTTTGAAGATTACTCCTGCCATTGATTGTTCCACTCTTACTGCATGTTGAAGATGGTTTTCAGTCATAAGACGCCTCAAGTTCTGCCCTTGGCTCGTTGACCCGTGTGCAGTACGTAAAGCTTTATTTCTTTTAATGGAAACAGTTTTTAGCGCCTTTGTTTTCAATAAGTGAACCTCAGCAACGTGTAAACGTTTCACCGTTGCGTCTGTGTGAACACATTGCAGTCTAGGCGCCTTATGGACATGCTCCATAGATGGGTCGTAACCGGAGTGTCGGGAACGCTTCCTGCCGCCTGCTTACTTTGTTCCGCTCTATTCTTGATCCCAGGCGGCGTTCCTTCCCATAATAGACTTCGGTCTCGTCTTCCTTTAAACCATGAGCTATATTTAAGAGTGGCCATCACGCAGTCTGTCCTCGCTGCAATGATTCCGGCGTAGAAACTGTGAATATTAGATAGAGACTTAGATTTTGTCTTAGAAAGAGCTGCGCAGATTTAAATGCAGGTGGAATTTTCATTTGCGAGCGTTCATAGATAACAAATCCGTGAAACCACTTGTGCCATATTAGAGTTATTAATTTGTTCCCACCGAGTGACGTGGCGCAGTATTCTGGACTCGTATTCGGGAGGACGAAGGTTCAAATCCCCGTCCAGCCATCCTGATTTAGATTCTCCGTGTTTTACCTACATCAATTAAGGCAAATGCCGGGTGCTTCCTTCGACAGAGCGCAGCCGATTTCCGTCCCCGTCCTACCCTAAACCGACCTTAACTTGTGCCGTAGTGTACGAGGCCTGTTCAGTAAAGAATGATTGTAATTTTTTTTACAACATACCTTTACTCGTCCACGTAATTTTGAAGGTCCTTCTCAGAGTAGTCTCTCATGAATGCGATGCACTTGTCCCATCGTTTCTGCCAGTGTTCAAATACATGCTGGAAACCATTTTTGAGAGGTCCTTCAAAATCGCCTTCGCAGCTTTCACCACTGCGTCAGATGATTGATAATGCCTCCCACGAAGGCATTTCTTCATTAGGGGCTAAATCAGGACTTTAGGAAGGGTGAGGGATGCATTTCACGTTGACTTTTGCAAGACTCAGCAACATTGGCAGTCTGCGGCCGCGCGTTATCGTGGTGCAGCATCCAGCCTGCTTCACGAAAATGACTTTTGCGCCTAATGTTTTCAGGACGCCCCTGTAAATTATCCAGTTACTGGTGTGTGTGTGTGTGTGTGTGTGTGTGTGTGTGTGTGTGTGTGCTGCTGAACCATTTGAAGATTTGTTGAGACGGAATCTGAATTTCAAAGCCGCAAATTGTTCCTCGCGAGTTACCTCCATTGCAGCGGTAGGCGATACTGAACATGTGTGACCTTGCCTGCCTGTCACAGGCGGGAACCAGAGTGCCAACAATGAAACTACTACGTCGTGTTTGTTGCACATTAAGATAACAGAATATCATAAGAGAAAATTTTGGCGCGAGAAATTACGTCCATAAAAAATTAAGATCATTCTTTATTGAACAGTCCTCGTAACTCACATGATATCGAATCAATAATTGAAGATAATAACCAAAGCCTGTATTGAGGACGCTGCAGCTACTCCGAAACTTGGACTTACCGTTCGGAGTAGGGTCTCAGTGGAAGCGCTTGGTTTATTATTCATTATTTTGACTTCTGTGCTGGTGGTTTATTCCAGGACCACAACATACTACACTGGAACGCATATCCATTAAAACGAAGTACCAAGATAATGTTTCTGGTTTCCTTTTCACGGCATCAGAAACTATTATGAATTTTGTTGCCGTGTACACAGAATACATTGAGTTGGTCTTCTGATACTAATGTCTGCAATGTAGACCCGTAAATTTTTTGCAATTAATAAAGGAGCCCTTTTGCAGTGTCTGGAAGAGGGCATTACCGTTCCGTTGTCACTCGTACGATCTTCAGGAAGTTTAAAATCTAGATTCATAACGTTTCAGCCCGTATTCGTGTTTTCGAAATGTAGGATATTGTGAGGTTTTCTCTCTCAAAGTTCAGGTTCCGTTGCGGTTGCCCGAGGTATTCCAATATTTCACGGTAAATTTGCTACATTTGCGTTTAGGGAAATGAAATCTCACTGAAGTACCACATACATGTACTTTCCCCGTGACTTGAAGTTTTGTCCATGTATATAATCGATAGTTGGCGGCTAGTTCATGGTAAGACTTCTTTCGACCGTCTGCTATAAGTAGGAGAGTTAATTTCATTGTCTGTAGTATTCAGGGCAGAACGCAATAAATTGAGACCAAGTGTCACCGCGGGTGTTGAATGGTACACTAGAATCTATCAACAAATAAGCACAGCCTGTGGTAAGAAGCAAGTGGTGCCATTGATTTCGATTAGGAGTGAACCTTGTTGAGCAAACACACTACTATATCCATATTAGTTCATGCGATATTGCACTTGTTACCAGTTTTTAGACATGTTAGTATTATGTATTGCGGTTTCGCGTGTTGTAAACATTATTGCTAAGTTTCTCTGTTTATCATCATCATAAACGTCACACATGCAGCACAGTATAGTAAATGGTGCTGTGCGAGCGTCGGCAAGTCAGTGACAGTGGCAGTTCAGTAAAACGAAAGGTTTACTTTATACTACTGTATTGCCAATAGTCAAAACATAGGTTTCAGTGACTCGTAACCGATGCAAACGCATTCCTCGAATTGATTCGTGCTCGGAAGGTGTGTGAGGTGTTCTCAATTTCAAAACGAATATATTATCTATCGGATATTAAACTACTGAATATCTGAGTAATAAACCACTGCAATCGTAATTGGAAGAATGATGAATAATAACAGCTCTTATTGCAAAGTAAGGACTGGTAAACAGCAGATTGAAGTCCACTGTCTTGGTTTAAAGGCCGCGGAATTGCTCCTAGTTACACAATTGACACGAATCGTCATGCTTCAGACAAACTACGGTTGTTTGCCTTGACACAGTGACACACACACACACACACACACACACACACACACACACAAACTGTTGTTAGGAATTAAGCCAGTGCCTGCTTGTCAAAGTTAGTGAGTAAGATATGCGTGACACCTAGACTACGCGCGTAGCTATGGTGCTTATATATGCAGTGTATTAAATCTCAGCTAAATTTACTCCGCTTTTAAATATATTTTCTTTTGAAATGTCTTTCGTTTCTTACCAATTGTCCTAAAGGTTTTGACCTTCTGTTCGTATTTCACTATTAATGAGTTTGCAGGTACGTAGTAAACAGAGTAAGTAGAAGGGCCAATAGCTGCTAGAATCTTAATCAGACGAGCGTTTCAAATCTTGTCATTATTATGAAAGCGGTAAAAGGACTAATCGTTCTAGTGGTAATACTGTTTCGGAGTAGTCCTCGAAAATGGTAGCGGAAATACCTATATGGCTATAAACTGTGAAGAATACCATCAGCAAAGCGAATTCCAATGTTCGGCGTCATTGTCCTATTGTAGGATTTGAAAAGTTTGAGGAAACGTGTAGTAACGTTTGTTATCGATAGACGTATTGCGATCGTGACCAACGATTCAGTTTTAGCTTACGTCTTGAGGCTTTGTTGGTTGTAACAATTCATATAGCATTCGAGACTACTGTAGAATATAATTAGTTGTTAAATACGTGCTTCCTGGAGCCGTTGCTACGGTCACGCTGCAGCCTTCTTGTTAGGGCTGCGTGAGGCAGAGCCACGGTCAGCGGCCAGTGCGGAAGCTGTTGGAAAGGCCGTTACCTGCCGCTTTCCGCGCGCCGATTGTCTCGCATGCTGCGCACGCACCAGTCCGCCCCGTTATTCCGAGAAGCATAGTTGCGCCGTTACTTTCGTGCTCTGCTGCAGTTCTCGCTGAGTTTCCCAGGAGAAGGAATTTTGCTACGCGCGAACAGGACAGGGATGCAAAACTTAAAATACAGTGGGCATTCGCGTTTACCTACAAAACGAAACGGTAAGCGCGTTAAAACTATGCACCTTACTCGTCTAGGAAGTGCGTTCAAACAAAATGTTGTTCTTTTGATTGAAGTGCTGATATACTGTACAGATGGATGGATCGCCGATAGCGTAGGAGAAGAGAAAAAGGAACTCCAGGGTCTTCTCACAGTACAACATAAAATGGTCGGCGGAGAAGAGGGTTATTTGCTCCACGCGTGTGCGAGGAACAGAGAAACAATCGGCAATATGTTTTGACACTGCGTCAATTAACAGTTTTATCTTCTTCCGGACTGAAACGCACTTGTAGGCTTCCAGCACACTTAGTAGCCATTTTGCACACGAACTTCACCTCACTTGGAGCAATAGCTTCACCAGAACGCAGCGCTCAACGCAATTGACTCTTCCAGACTCTGTAGGGCTGTCACGCCTAACGTAAAGCTAAAGCGCTGGCTCACAAGCATTGCTCCTAAGAAGAAAAGGCTTCAGCCTGTTTGTGATTTACGGTAATGCATGACACCGCTTTGTTGTGTCATTTATCGGAGGCATCGTATTCGACGACCTTTCATGCAGGCCGCTCGAATTTACAAGTCCACGGTAGTTGTAATCCGCCCACCCTACCCTTCCAGCCAGCAATCATTGCATTCCTCTGCCATGCACTGATTCACTTTACTTTTTTACGAGACAACTATTCGTTATGTTGTTAGGAAGCATGCTAAGTTAATTGAAACGTTACAGTGCTGATAAAATAATATCCAACGAATAAGTTTCATAAATTTTCTTCAAAACACGAAAGCTGTTAGGGGATAAAATACTTCCCTTATAGCCATGTATATGGTTTCATATACAATGACATACATCTGCTCGTACTGTGGTATGTATCACTTCGTCACTAATGTGGTCATGTACTATTAAGTTGGTGCACAAGTTCGTAGCGTTTCTGTTTCACATGTTGGTATTCCGGTTGCTGTGGGTTTATTTATAAATTGTCATTTTTTTATTTGTAGTTCACTGCTGCTATCTCAGTTTACATATTGTCACCTTGCAATTTGGAGATAGTGAAGCTGTGGACGTTGGGAAATAGTGCAAAGTGGTGAAATCGGAACATTTCAGACATATTTCTCTGTTTGGGTTCAGTGCAGGGGTGACAGCAGCGGAGGCAGCCAGAAACATTTGCGTCGTGTATGGGGATAATGCTATTGGACAGAACAACGGAAAGAGAATGGTTTTCTCGTTTTGAGGAGGATCGTTTTGACATTAATGACTCCACGATCAGGAAGACTTTCGGGGTTTGATGAAGATCGTTCAATCGCAGTAATCCACAATGATCGAAGTCAGTGTACTCGAGAACTGGCAGATGTGATGAACAGTGGTCATTCCATCGTCTGACATTTACATTCAATGGGGAAGGTTCAAAAATCGGATATGTGGGTACCACATGCTGTAAGCCAAAATCACAAAAAGCGTGAGCTATATGGGCCTCTCTGCTCGTCATCAATTGACTCATGAACAACACCGGCCATTCCTGTCTTTTATCGTGACTGGTGATGAGAAGTGGTGTCTTTATGCTAACATGAGGAAAAAGAAAGGAATGAAACTTCCTGGCATATTAAAACTGTGTGCCGGACCGAGACTCGAACTCGGGACCTTTGCCTCTCGCGGGCAAGTGCTCTACCGTCTGAGCTACCCAAGCGCGACTCACGCCCCGTCCTCTCAGCTTTACTTCTGTCAGTATGTCGTCTCCTACCTTCCAAACTTCTGGCAGAAGTACAGCTGTGAGGACGGGGCGTGAGTCGTGCTTGGGTAGCTCAGACGGTAGAGCACTTGCCCGCGAAAGGCAAAGGTCCCGAGTTCGAGTCTCGGTCCGGCACACAGTTTTAATCTGCCAGGAAGTTTCATATCAGCGCACATTCCGCTGCAGAGTGAAAATCTCATTCAAGAAAGGAATGGTTGGCTCCATACAAAGCAGTAACTCCCCGTACAAAGACCTGCGCGCATCCACAAAAGATAGTGTTACGCATCTGGTGGAACGGCGACGGTTTGGTGTACTACGGCTTGCTTCCCTGAAGTGTGTGCTGACATTTACTGTCAACAACTGAGACGTCTTGCAGACGCAGTCCGGGAACAGTGACGAGAAAGACTGCGTGAGGTGGTGCTAACTGATAAACAACATCGTACAGGAGCTGTGTTCGGAAGTCATTTTGCACCCATCTTATTCACCTGACCTTGCGCTCTGAGATTTTCACCTTCTCCGCTCTCTATCGAACAACCTTGAAGGAACTTCCTTTCCGGATGAAAATACGCTCCGAAGATGGATCGAAGAGTTCCTCGTCTCAAAACCACGTGGTTTCTGCAGTCGTGATATCGAAAAGTTACTCCAGCGTTGACACTTACGTGAAGAATATATTATTGATGACCATAGCCTCTGTTAGGTGTATCTGTTCTGTTCATTAAACTTACGGACAAACTCTACGAACTTACGCACCAAACGACTACATTTTGGAGGACAATATTCTGAGAATGTCTAGAAGTTTATCGACCCATCGGTAGACTTACTTGTACGTATGACTTCGGCATAGGACTGTGGACAGTACCAGCGTTGGCCTGTAATCATCACCGAAATGCTGGTGCCTTAATGGCAAGCGAGGGCGACAGAGCAGCAATCGGCGCAGGTGATTGAGTACACTGCGAGTGCCGAACCTCATTACCGGCCGGTGTGCCAGCAACGCGCGCGGATTCAGCGCACGGTAGCGGCTGTTCCCATCGCGGCCCGGGACACTCTAACAGCAGATTTCTAGTCCGCGCCCAAGAAGCACACGGGACTTGACTGAGTGCCTATGATGCGTGACAGCGCATGAGAGTTTTATGCTGTCAGATCTGGAAACGTGGGATCTAGAAGTAGTAAAGCGTTCGGCAGGTGTAACAACAATTCATTATAAATATGCCTAACAAAAACTTTCTACGGGAGTTCATGTCATTTCTTACGTATTACATGAAACTACGAGAGGCAAGTAAAAATTTCTCTGTTCAGCAAAGCGCCAATGTCAATGAACGTAGGCTTTATGTGTCTGTCGGTCCATTACGGCCGGGGGACATCGGCTGGTACGTACTTTTCAATTCAGTAAATTTTACCAGCAGCCGTACACTTTAATATATTTTATTCTGAAAGCAACCAGTTTCGGCGATTCATTTTTCCACCTTAAGGCACCATAAGCTTTTTTCAACTCAACGAACTTATCATATGGCGCCATAAATCTGGATATCCTGAATTCACGATATCCAGCTTTATGGCGCCATATGTTAAGTTCGTTGATTTGAAAAAGCTTAAGGGGCCTGAAGATGGCAAAATGAATTGCCGAAACTGGTTCCTTTCAGAATAAAACTAAATATCTTAAAGTGTGTGGCTGTTGATAAAGTTTATTGAATTGAAAAATTGGTTTTATGTTGTTGTTTCATGGTGCATAATAACGTAAGACCCATGTCGATTTGATGTACGGAATGTTTTTTAAAACTGTGTAAAACAGTTGTGTTCTTCGTTCGAGAAGATAAGCTGGAATACGGTGTTGTCATAAATCACCTACCGGAAAGGTTAGAACTAATGTTCCATGGGAAAAATCTTCTACTTAAAGATAACGCTCTTTGCCTACAAACATGCTTTGGGATTGGGAAAACTGGGGCATTTGAAGTACGTATATACGTTTTTGGCATCCCAGCTACATTCACCAAACTTCGCAACTTCTGACTTCCATGCACACCCACAGGAAGAAGAAAAAAAAATGTTGCTGGAAAACCCTTAGCGTCTTGTGGATAAACATTTATCGTATCTTTCAGGATCACAGTTTACAGTCTGAATTCTCATATTTTAAATTGTGGGAAACCGCAAAAGAAAAAATGGTAAAATACTTTGTTTTTAATCTCTGTTTGGATCACCTGAGGATGCCCCTAAATTGGCGTGAAACTGTCCTCGTTTTAATAAAAAAACGCTTCCTACAGCCAGAACGGTGTGTTTTACCTTTTGATAAAGAAGAATGTACTTAGTGGAAACCTTGGACAAAATGAAGTGAACTTAAAATGATACCGCCGGCCGGAGTGGCCGTGCGGTTATAGGCGCTACAGTCTGGAACCTCGTGACCACTACCGTCGCAGGTTCGAATCCTGCCTCGGGCATGGATGTGTGTGATGTCCTTAGGTTAGTTAGGTTTAAGTAGTTCTAAGTTCTAGGGGACTGATGACCACAGTAGTTGAGTCCCATAGTGCTCAGAGCCATTTGAACCATTTAAAATGATACCGTCGAAAAAACACGTTACTGTTTTGCCTGAGACACACACTTTTTTTTTTTTTACTGCCAAATTAAGGAATTTTCACATCTCTCTCGTGATGGGTTTCTTATAGAGGACATATCGATATTTTGCGGTTCATTACATGAAGATTTCGAGCCTGGCTCTCTCCAACTTGAAAATAACGATGGAAATAAATAGTTTCGATATAATTTAATACTCTGTCTGTGGCTATGGGCTATAAACCTATGATACCGAATGAGTTTTGCAGTGGTTAAGACACATCACTAAGGAGGGGAATTGAAATGCTTTATCGACCAACCAAATGTAGGTTTTTCCTAAATCACTTGAGGCGAATGTAAGCATATTTTCTTAACCAAGACTGTTGTCGAGACCTTGTCAGTATTTCTATCATCGTTACAGCACGGAAGCGCTCCGACAAATTTATCGGCAAATACCGCACACAGAATCATGGTTTTTTTGGGGGGGGGGGGGGGGGGGTTGTTCTCGGTTCCTATTTGAGCTAGAAACATTGGTGAAAAGGTATTTGTGTAGGGATTGGAACATCTGTCGTACATCAGCTATGTTAAACATCGTTAATAAAGATTTGAACGACGATCCGGAGCTGGCGCCCAGGCAAATTGTGCACATCGATTACTTCCTTTTGCAAAAGATTTTAATTGGGCTTAAATTAATGCACAGATAATGGAACCATTTTTATGTGCACCATTCGGATTTTACGTGCCTAAACAGTCATCCTTAAATAACACCGGATTAGGGCGAGACTGATGGTTAAAATTTGGTCCACCCGTGTATCGAACCTTGGTCTAAGATAAGTTTTAACTGTCTGATAAAAATCTTTGCTTCGTTTGGAGTTTACGTGCCAAATACATTTTTCTAGGTTGTTTTTTAAAAGCGCATCACTTCTATACTTTAATACTTTAAACTTGTACGTATCGGTTCAAACTTTGCACGAAAATAGATTAACAAATTTTAAACGAAATTATTTTTATCCAGTAATCTTGATCCGTTATCAAGATACGATGGTTTAAAGTCGAGCTAAACATAACGCGTAAAATTCATTCTTCCGTGACCTGAATGCGCGGAAACGGTTAGTGAATCAAATAAATATTGGGAACCAGAATGAAAGCAGGCGATTATGTCCCGGGTAGAGTAAGGGATTTAAAAGAAGGGAACTAGGTTTTCGACTTATTTGATGGCTTCAGAGAATTTTAAATAAATACATCTGTACATATTGGCGCTCTTTTCCAAGTTAACTGTATTTCCCCAGCGCCGTGAGCTCTGTTAGACCGACCTCGTGTCACATGTGTGGTGAGGGATGAGAGACCACACACACACACACACACACACACACACACACACACACACACACACACAATTTATGTGCTCCACGAGAGTGGAATGCATCTATAATGCTAAGTATCGGAGAGTGAGGGTGCACTTGTGTCGTGCATGACATATCATGTTACTATGTTTTTGAAGCTGCCAGGTAAGTCGAAAAGCTAGTTGCCCTCATTTACATCCGTAACTCTGCTCTCGACGTATTCACCTTTTTTTGTGCCACAACTGGGGCATTTTTTTTAAATTCTGGTCGTATTATACCAGATGTCGAAGGAATATTAGACTAATTTTCTTTCCTCTTTCATACAGCTGGTAGTAATCCTGTCTTGTGCTAGGTGACAGTCTCGATGTCAACGAAATAATAATCCCTAGCATTACTTTGTATTTCAAATTCTTAAGACAGTTTCTCATTAACTTTCCTTACTTTTAGATAAAAGGTCGTAGTTGCTTCACCAGCGTCCACCGGAGGCTTTACCACCGTCCACCGGAGACGGGATATTCTTGATATTATTATAATTTTTTCAGTAAAGGTGCTAAACTTTACGTGCATTCTGTGTAGACAGCGTAGTTCCATCGGCAGTGTACAGAAAATTTTCAGCGTTAGACATAGCATTTGTCACCTTCATACGTAGCTGACACATTTCACTGTCTTGTTGCATGTTGGAATTGGACGACGTCGATTATGACGGCAGGATTATCGGCATTACCAGGACGCCTTTTGATTATATTGCGGTAGATGGCCGCTGGTGTCGCTTATGCAGTGTTGCTTAGAGGTCTGCAGCTGTTGAGGGCTATTTATGTATTTGATTAAGCAACAATAATCCTAAGACCCGACACTACAAGACCAAAATTAAATCGACGGAAAACAGGGCCATGTCACAATGCTTGCAATGAAATATGCCACGAGGGCAATAATCTCCTATGAATACCTAATCCACATTGATTATAAGACCCATCAGAAGCATAGTTTTTTGACCTGTTTACTTTATGATAAGCCCTCCTAGTCATTTTTATACTTACCCTTATTTTATTCCCTATCCGTCCAGTCGTCGTCTTCAAGTACCCTAAACAGAAAAAGCTACTAGTTCTATGACTGTTAAATTGTACTATTTTCTTTTAGCTACGTTGATTTCTTTTTTTAGTTGTACTATAATTCGTTTGAAGACATATTTTGACAATTTCTGTATTAAGTTCTATCATTAAATGTTCAAGTTTACCTGCGCTAAATGCAGTACCATGTCGTCAGCGTAACAACGCTCGTGCTGCCTTTCAACTATGAGTGTATCACTGTCTTGATAGTCCGTAGACAACTGTAGTACTGACGTACGTATACATTAGTGTATTGGCGTAGTGTGAATCACTGCCTTATTTTAAAGACATGAGTGTACTCATTTTATCAAAACTGAATCAAAAGCGTTCTCGAATCTAAGAATTAGGAACGAGTGAGGAAGGAGACTTTTGCTACTGCATTCTCGTACACACTTCTCGTACACACACTCACTGCCTTATTTTAAAGACATGAGTGTACTCATTTTATCAAAACTGAATCAAAAGCGTTCTCGAATCTAAGAATTAGGAACGAGTGAGGAAGGAGACTTTTGCTACTGCATTCTCGTACACACTTCTCGTACACACACACACACACACACACACACACACACACACACACACAGCGGAGCGTGTCAGATTAGTGGATCAAATGTCAGAATCAAGTCCTTAATCTATCCTCTGTTCACTCAGTTGAAGTGATCTCCACAATTCGTAAGTCATAACAGATTTTTCGCTAATTTTCGTAGGCGCCCAAGAGTCGATTGTCGTGTAGATGCAGCGAAGTACCAGTAAAGTCAATATTACATACTAAGGACTTGCGTGTCCATTACCCACGACATACCTTCTGGGATGCGGTCACACTTTGTCATCGTGTAACATATGCCTTTATCCCTGCAGCGTCACGATTCACAAACGTTGATTGCAACCGCCGGTGACGCTGCATTGTACAGACAAGTAACAGAGACGTCGCTATCCGTAGTGCAGTCCGTCCATTATGTTGTCTCCCAAGGCTATATTCCGGTAGGCGTGCCTCGCCCGATGGCGCACCACTATGCAGATCGTGCGACGCTCGCCGGTCGATGGCACCCGCACTGCACCACGCCACACCCCGAGCTAGCACCTGCCGCGAGGTGACGCGCCAGCATCCGCACGCACTTCTTGGTCCTCGTCGTGTCATAGTGTTAACAAACTCTGCCAGCCCTCCTGACAGCGCCACAGATGTAGATGCCGTCTCCAATTTTCGTACTGTCAGGTTTGTAAATCACTGTCGACAGATTAACGAAACAAAGGGGAAGCAAAGTGACTGAATTCAATAAAGATTTTGGAAGGAAAGTTGTGGTAATGTTATCGGAACCATTCGACAATTAGATGATTCTAGGTACGATATAAAGATGATGAAGACCTCACCACCTTTCTTTGTTCTCCCTCCCCATCTGCCTCTCTCCCCTCTGTCATTGCCAGGAGAGGTGCTTCAGCAGTTACCACACTGAACTGGCACTGCGAGAAGCAGGGTTCAAATCCTCATCTCGCCATTCAGATTTAGTTTATTCTACATTACTTAAGGCGACAACGCGATACTAACTCGCTTGATCTTCAGAGGCTGATCACCTTTTTTCACTACTTCAGGCAAAAGCCGGGATAGTTTCTTTCAAAAACCCACAGCTAATTGCCTGCTCCTTCGTCCTTATGTTCAAGGTTAGTGAGTAGTGTTAAAGAGTATTCAATAATCAGTTGCACCAGCAGGTGTGCAAGCATATGTTGAGAATCATGATGTACTCTTTAAACTACTAATGTAGACTTATTACATGGACAATTTTTGCGACGGCTCTTGAGGTGTTCGTTTTATTCTTTAGAGCCCTGAAACGGAACCCGCGTCTGTGTGTATTCAGGCTCGTTTCGACGTATTCGTAAGGCACTGTAAAAGCTGCGTGGCTCCGAGATTTAAATCTGTTTCATGTGCGAAGCCGTTTGTGAGAAAGGTGCTTGTGTTGCGTTTTTTACGGGGGAGTATGCACACATCAGTTGGTGCTCCTATTCGCGTGTAGCAGTTGGGCTGGATGGGGCGGGGTTGTAGCGCATGCGCGCTCGTCCGCCGGAAGCGTCGCGGACGAGAGAGGCGTGCAGCCAGCCTGATTGAACGGCGGCGGGCTCCGAAAACGGCAGCGGCCATCGGAATCCTGCGGGGGAGACAAAGGCCCTCCCCTCCCGTCGGCATGAGTCCACAATGGCTTGGCGCCGGCTTGCTAGTCACGGTCGGGGCAGGAATGCTGCGTCGTACCGGCAGCTCCGAGGCCACGCGCTCTCCCACTGTGTCGTGCCAAGGCAGGGATTATGAAAACAACAGCAAGTTTGTACCAGGAAGCCAAAGTAAAAGTTGAGGATTTGACCACATACCTGGTTTGGTTGTAAAGTACAGTTGATGTATTCGAAAGAAAGCAAATAGCTTGGTAAAGAAAAGACTCACTATTTTCGTCGTAATTCATTATCATGGTCATTGGCGTACTGTTATTGTCACTTGAGCAACTGAAAAACAAGTTGTATTTTTACACCGGACGAATTCAGCATTTCGTTTTCAAAAGAATGATCAGTGACGATTTTTCGAAATTGTGCCCTTTCGCACTGAAAATTCCTCCCTCTTTTAGTTTAAGAACTGCCCACTAATTTCACCAGGGTTAGCCGTCAC
Source organism: Schistocerca americana (assembly GCF_021461395.2). Classification (NCBI taxonomy): domain Eukaryota; kingdom Metazoa; phylum Arthropoda; class Insecta; order Orthoptera; family Acrididae; genus Schistocerca; species Schistocerca americana. The sequence continues at coordinate 609,464,402 of NC_060119.1, read as the reverse complement.
AATGTTTACACAGTAGTGCACTTTTTGTGGACTTCTGTACGAAGTTAGTCATCCACTGAGGGACACAACACTCCACTCCAGCTGTGGCTACAGATTTTTGACCGTCGTCAAGCTGCGGTACCGTAATCGGAATTAGACGGACCACAGGAAAAACTTACATGATGGGTACATCACCTGAGGATGATGCCTCGATTCTGAACATATTTTGACGCATTAATATCTCTCTTATTATCGAACTCCTACAACCACAGCCCACATTACTTTCAAGAATGTATAAAACACTTACGTTTATGGGTTATTTAAAGTAAGGAATGGACATTACCAGGCCAGTATTCGACGTAAATTATTTTCATTTGGAAAATAAACCGACAATGAGTCGACAAGTAAATGAATGTATAGTATTTTATCCTGTTAAGTAGTTGGTTTGTGAGAATGAGCTGGTACTGATGAAAGTGTAACAAATGGTACTGAGCTTACGAATGGGGCAGAAGCTCCACTGGCTACATAACTCGTCCTCAGTGAACAAGATACAGAATATTTTTTTCGTACTTGACTTCTCGCGGTTCTGTGGCCCTGCAGTATAACCTTGGAATTACTTCGTATTTTTCAGTATCAGAACTTCCGGGATTACGAGCACATGATCTGACGAAATCTACTGCGTGTGGAGACAAGCTGGAAAGCGTCAGCCAGCGCTGTCAGTGCGCATGCGTCAACGCGAGCGGTGAGGCGTACTTCCTGCTGGCTGCGCCGCTGTATACTACTTCCTCTCACTCACAGCTTGCGGTTTCTCGCAGAAGCGACTAAGTCGGCTGCCTTCGAACCATTTCTAAGTGTGCGTTCCGTTATTGCGTCTCCCCTATCCCACCACTGTACACATGGACGTTCCTTGCAAATGATTTATGGTATGGAGACTGCCCTGCCCTTGATGAAAGCTACGAAAAATACTCAAAGCTGCCATAGTCTATTGACACACAGTCGTCAACATGTCTAGAATACCGTCAGTGAAAAAGTCCATAACCATTAGCAAATATAATGAAATCGCCTTTTCCAGATACCTTTCCATCAGCTGTCTACATAACAAGCTCAGGATAAAACTAGTGGCGTTTTGTAATTTACTGACTGTAGGATTAAGACAAAGCTAATTTCCATAATCTATTTCAGGGAATGTATTGCAAGCACCTATTACTTTGCATATCGTCTCCCTAACGGGGGAGTGCGTTGTACCTTGGTACTTTTACATATGTTCGCCTGTAGCCAGCCGTGTGATCGAAATTCACCACATTTTCATACTCTTATTTTAAATGACGGCTTTAATTTTTAATGTACTGCAGTCTTTCTCTGAAATTCCAACAATGACTCCCGAAAATAAGATTTTCCAAATGTGAAAACATGTACAGGACTCAGCATGGTTGTGTACCTGGGAACAAAATAAAAATTTAAAAGCGCTGCGATGGAGAAAATCTTATGAACATTGCATTTACTCGACTTTTACATTATTACTCCACTACTCACAAATAAACAGGAAGTTAAATTAAGTGATATATGGTCAAAAACGAGTTAAAAGTACATTCTGAAATACGAGCTATTGGGAATTAAAGCGAATAGCTATTTTCAGCACAAATGAAATCATTGAGACATTAAAGAAACTCAGTTCAGTTGAAAATATCATATGTTCCATGTAAAAGCCCTTTGGTTTCAAGGTACAAGATGGTGCACGTCCGACGCAGTATGGCTTGATTGTCCACCTCTTAGATATACAGTCTTACTCGACTTAGAATTCTGTACCTGAAGAATTAGAATTAACAATACATGCTAAATAGCTTTAATACAGCATACTGCATTTAAATATATAAAATAAGAAATATTTACAAATGCTGCAAAAGTCTAAGGTCCAGTCCTCAGAGGTAAATTGAGCGTGGACATTTTGCCAGAACGTAGTTGTTTCAAGCCAACGCAGAAATGCATACACAGGTGGCATGGCGGAGATACGTCACTCCGTTCTCTTCTACACGTCCGTTTGTAATGTGTCCCCCTCCCCCGTGGCGCGCCTAAAAGCGTCGGGCAGCAGAGACGTTCAGCTGGTATTTCATTTGTCTGAAAGTTTCAAAATGATAGAAAAGTAGCCTCATAATCGTTCAGACTCCTGCAGTCGTGCTAGACAAGCATTGCAGGACATTGCTGAAGAAATAGATAAATATTTTTGTAACAGTTATTACATATTCCTTACGATATCTTCGGAAAAAAAGACACTCTATTCTCCTGGACGAACAGCGTTGTTCTGCTGAAACACAATGGAGTTTCTGTGTGACTTATTGGAGAAATAAGAAGCGTACTTCCAGAATGGACGACGACACAGGTCAAAACACATTGTTCATTGCAATACAATGAAGAAGCAGCAGAAGAAGAAGATACCCAGAAGTTCAACACTATTGCTGTTGAAATTGCGCTAAACATCTACAGTCACTATTAAAATTTCTGTCCCCAAGTCAGTGGATTTTGCCAAACAGACATGGGAATCAATTACTCACTGAGTAGTTGATGGTAGAAATTCCATTTCTCAGTATATACTGTCAAGTGAGGCTTTCTTCTTGGCACTTTTTATTGGCAGGACTTTGTCATGCAAGATATTGTAAACTGAAATGTTACCTGGTGGCAGAATAGTTTCCCAATAGCTCCCAGCTTCTTACTGTGCTACGACAAATCCTCTGTTGCAGGATGATACTTTCTCTTCTGTTGACAGTAGTGGGGTCTTCAGGTGAAGTTGCTGCCAGATTATTTTCGATGAGACTGCGCAACCATGGTCTAGTGCATTAAAATCCCTGAAATTATCTGGTTCCATCTTGTCCAGAAGAAATATGTAGTCCTTGACACTGCCAGTGATTCTCCCCCCCCCAGCCGACTACCCGCCTCCCCCCCCCAGCGGACTACCCGCCCCCCCCCAGCCGACTACCCGCCCCCCCCCAGCCGACTACCCGCCCCCCCCCAGCCGACTACCCGCCCCCCCCCAGCCGACTACCCGCCCCCCCCCAGCCGACTACCCGCCCCCCCCCCCAGCCGACTACCCGCCCCCCCCCCAGCCGACTACCCGCCTCCCCCCCCCAGCCGACTACCCGCCTCCCCCCCCCAGCCGACTACCCGCCTCCCCCCCCCAGCCGACTACCCGCCTCCCCCCCTCCCCCCCAGCCGACTACCCACCTCCCCCCTCCCCCCAGCCGACTACCCGCCTCCCCCCTCCCCCCCAGCCGACTACCCGCCTCCCCCCTCCCCCCCAGCCGACTACCCGCCTCCCCCCTCCCCCCCCGGCCGACTACCCGCCTCCCCCCTTCCCCCCCGGCCGACTACCCGCCTCCCCCCTTCCCCCCGGCCGACTACCCGCCTCCCCCCTTCCCCCCCGGCCGACTACCCGCCTCCCCCCTTCCCCCCCGGCCGACTACCCGCCTCCCCCCTTCCCCCCCGGCCGACTACCCGCCTCCCCCCTTCCCCCCCGGCCGACTACCCGCCTCCCCCCCTCCCCCCCAGCCGACTACCCGCCTCCCCCCCTCCCCCCCAGCCGACTACCCGCCTCCCCCCCTCCCCCCCAGCCGACTACCCGCCTCCCCCCCTCCCCCCCAGCCGACTACCCGCCTCCCCCCCTCCCCCCCAGCCGACTACCCGCCTCCCCCCCTCCCCCCCAGCCGACTACCCGCCTCCCCCCCTCCCCCCCAGCCGACTACCCGCCTCCCCCCCTCCCCCCCAGCCGACTACCCGCCTCCCCCCCTCCCCCCCAGCCGACTACCCGCCTCCCCCCCTCCCCCCCAGCCGACTACCCGCCTCCCCCCCTCCCCCCCCAGCCGACTACCCGCCTCCCCCCCTCCCCCCCAGCCGACTACCCGCCTCCCCCCCTCCCCCCCCAGCCGACTACCCGCCTCCCCCCCTCCCCCCCAGCCGACTACCCGCCTCCCCCCCTCCCCCCCAGCCGACTACCCGCCTCCCCCCCCAGCCGACTACCCGCCTCCCCCCAGCCGACTACCCGCCTCCCCCCCTCCCCCCCAGCCGACTACCCGCCTCCCCCCCTCCCCCCAGCCCACTACCCGCCTCCCCCCCTCCCCCCAGCCCACTTTCCGCCTACCCGCCCCCCGCCCCGTCGTCTACCCGCCCCCCGCCCCGTCGTCGAGCCTCCCCCCCCCCCTGCCCGGCCCACGCGCCTCCAATATGCAGTCTACTTTACGGGTGAACCACTCTTTTCTAAAATTCTCCCAATAAACCAAAGTCGACCATTTGCGTTCCCTACCACAGTTTTCACATCCTAGTTATACCTCATATCGCTTTGCAGTATAACACCCAGATGTTTAAACGACTTGACTGTGTCAAGTAGGACACTAGTAATACCGTATCCGAACATTACAGGTTTGTTCTTCATACTCATCCGCATTAACTTACATTTTTTCGCAATTAGGGCTAGCTGTCACTCATCAACTAGAAATTTTGTCTGTCTTGTATCCTCCTACAGTCACTCAACTTTGACACCTTCCTGTACACCATTGTATCATCAGCAAACAACTGCAGGTTTCTTTCCACCCTGTCCGCTAAATCATTTATGTATATAGAGAATGATAGCGGTCCTATCACTCTTTCCTGGGAGTGTTCTCAGTATGAGTTTCGCATGAGTGATGCTTTCTAAAACCATGTTGATTCTTGGACGTAAGATTTATAAGAAAGTTTATTGTATTCGAATTCATAATATGTTCAAGGATTCTGCAGCAAACAGAAGATAGAGATATTGGTCTGTAATTTTGTGGGTCTGTTGTTTTACCTTGTTTGTATACTGAAGACACCTGAGCTTTTTCCCAATCCCTTGGGAATATTTCTGGGCGAGAGTTACGCGATAAATGCAAGCTAGGTAAGGGGCCAATACCGTAAAGTACTCTTTGTAAAATTGAACTATGATTCCATCCGGACCTGGTGATTAATTTGTTTTCCAATCTTTCATTTGTTTATCTACGCCAAGTATGCTTATTTCTATGTCGTCCATACTACAGGAGTCTTCGATAGTCAAATGACGTTGTGTTTGTACGGTTCTCCCGTGGGAACAATTTTTGGAACGCGAAATTTATAAGTTCCGCTTTAGTTTTATCTTAAACTGCCACATCAGACTGGTCAACAAGAGACTGAATGGAAGCCTTAGACCCGCTTAGCGATTTTACATACTGCCAGAATCTTCTCGGGTTCTCTGCTAGATATTTTACTAAGTTGTGACAGTGGTAGTTCTATGCTTGGCGCATAGACATTTTTACAGACACACGAAGCTTTACTAACCTTCGCTTGTCGTCATCTGGGAGTCCTGTTTTGGACCTAGGGTGCAACCTTCTCCTATTCCTCAACATCTGCCGAACTTCGTAATTAAAACATGGCGGATCTTTTCCATGTTTTATCCACTTACTAGGCACGTAGCTCTCCAGACCACGATTTACAATCTGCTTAAATTTTTCCCTTACTTCCCTACATCCATCTTACTGGAACTAAGTGATGCCAATTCACTGTCTAAGTGAGATGCTCCATGTAGCAGAAACACACTCCTAGCCTTTTTGACTGATTAACTTTCTTAGTCATAGTTGCGAAACGACATGATCGCTTGTCCGCGGTGCTATACTAACATTGTCGATTAGGTGCGGCCTTGTAGCTACAATTTCTAAAATATTTCCATTGTACGTCGGCTGCGGAGCTAGCTGCTCAAGTCAACTTTTAGAAAACGTGTTCGGAAGTATTTCGCGTAACTGTCGCTATTCCCCCGCAATGAATCCATGGACATCCCAGTCTATACTTGGGAGGTTAAAGGCGTCTCCAATTAGTTAGTATTGCATGATCTGGCTATTTACGCGCTGTTGAACGTAGACTTCCTTTGAATGACTCTAGAAATGTCCCAGCGGAATCGGATAGCCAACGTTTAACTTAAGTTTCACCTACACCTATTATACGCGACCAGATGACTTTACTGTCACACTCAACTTCGACCTCGATAGAGATAATATTTTTGTCAACTGCAATGAACACTCCCCGTCCTATGGCCTCTGTGTTTCCGACGTGAGTTCCACAACTCGCTAAATATCTCAGAGCTTTCCACTTCCGGTTTCAGTCAGCTCTCGGTCCCAAGAACAATGTGACCGCGAGAACTTACCTGAAAGACAGTAAATTCGGGATCTTTATTACGAATACATAGTTTGCTGATAAAATTGTGACTGTCGAAGTGTCTTTATTCTGAACACCGTTTGACTTGGCTTGCTGTGAATCGACTGTTGCGTGTTCATTAGAGCACCTCAAACTACCGCCTGGCCTAAAGAACCCCCATCTACACTCAACAGGTTCTCTGTTACCCGAGTGGCTGCTTCCTTTATGTAGGCCGGCCGGTGTGGCCGAGCGGTTCTAGGCGCTTCAGTCCGGAACCGCGCAACCGCTACGCTCGCAGGTTCGAATCCTGCCTCGGGCATGGATGTGTGTGATGTCCTTAGGTTAGTTACGTTTAAGTAGTTCTAAGTTCTGGGGGACTGATGACCTCAGATGTTAAGTCCCATAGCGCTCAAAGCCTTTTGAACCTTTGTGTAGTGCACCCCTGACCTATGGAGAGGAGTCCTAGAAATCCCCAACATGATAACTCATGTCTAGACATCTGCAGCCAAGACCGTCACAGAGTCAACGAAATTTTCGTTGACATCCTCCACTCGGCTCCAAACCAAAGGACTCAGATCAACTCTGGGAACAATGCTGCAAATTAAGAGCTCTGCTGCACCCCGCGCGCGAGACCAACAGTATTTATCACCTCCGCCAACCACCTGTACGAACTGAGGATCGCCTCGGAACCCGTGCGACAGGCGTCGTGTTTGCCGATGTGAACCACACCTTGCAGACGACAGCACCCTGCACGCAGTCGAGGCCGCCTCCACATCTCGGATGACACGGCCAGGTAGACATACTGAGTGCACATTGGCTTTCTTTTCAGCACTGAACGCTATCTGCCCAATGGGCTCCATAACGCGCCTAATATTGGAGCTCCCAATAACCCGTAAACCCCTCCCACCGTGCGCCTCCTCGGACCCTGCTGAAGGAGCGGCCATCTATCTCCGCGCGCGCGCCCACACACACACACACACACACACACACACACACACACACACACAATTTTTGTTGCTGTAGTTACAACGTTGTTTCACTAGTCAGATGGCCTTCATTCAAATGCTTTTGTGCTCCCCTTGTTATCCGCAACAAAGAATTTCGTGTTGTGGCAATGATAGCCCGACCGTCGTGCGTCTCTTGACTGATCCACCGGGTAAGAAAATCCGTCATCGGTGATGAATCTTCTCAAGATGGTATAAAACTGTAGTTTACTTGGGTGTGGAAGAAGGCTCTCCCCGGTGGCCCAAATACACATTCCTCTGCCTGAACTTTTTCTTCAACGGAGCGTGGTGGCGCAGTGGTTAGCACATTGGACTCGCATTCGGGATGACGACGGTAAACCCGCGTCTAGCCATCGAGATTTAAGTCTTCCGCGATTTCCCTAAATCGCTCCAGGCGAATGTCTGGATGGTTCGTTTGAAAGGGTACGGCAGATTTCCTAACCCATCCCTGATACAATCCGAGACTGTACTCCGTCTCTAATGACTTAGATATCAACGTGACGTTAAACCCAATCTTCCTTCCTTCCTTCCTTTTCATGTTAAAGATAGTACGACCCAACTCCCGTTTTGGCCTAAGAAAACAACTAAACTGGTCCTATTGTGTGATACTGTATTGTTGCCTGTTTATTAATCGCTTTAGTGTTGCGTCGGCTGGTGAGTATTGTATTTGAGACACAGGAGGAAGTAAGTCATTATTCTTTGTTGACTAGTACATGAAAATTGTTGTCCTGATTACGGAAAAAGGAAAACTAAATAGTAAATATATTGGCGCTTGTAGCAGATAAGAGGGAAAAATAAAGTGAAATAGATGCGTATTTATCTGTTTGCAGCGTAATAAAGAGGGATTATCACGTGTCTCATGAATATTGTGTGGTTCCCGCAGTAAGAGAAATGAGGCAGTGAACGCGGTTTATTTTGTCGACTGCGTTTTAAGTTTAACAGTTTGTTTTGTTTGGCTGTGGTGAAGGTGCATTCTTTTACGTAACTCCGCACTGCAGTAAAACCGCCAGCGAAGAATAAACTTAGCACGGGCTCCTGCGGGTTTTAACGGTAATATTAGCCTTAACTAAATGTGTATATATCGGAAAAAAGTGCAAAGGAATTTTCTGTTGATGGGAGAGAGGTAAAAGTGTGTGTAGAGCATTTCCCACAGTGTTTTTCCGACTTTTGTGGGTGTCTGCCTTCTAATATTTGTTTTGAAACTGAAGCTTTGTAGTATTTGTATTTACCTAGAGTTTTTTCCTGCACATATGTCACTCAGTTTGGGATCTACAGTGAACAGAAATGCACGTTATAGTTACAAATAGGTTTCAGTATAAAATTGCTTTTGAGGAATCTGTAATGATCACCAGCAGTTAAGTCTAGGCCTGCTGTGTTGAAGTTTCTCACCACTATAAAGGCGTTGTCATTGACACAAAGGCCCAACAGAATAAAAATTAAATAGATACACACATGATAATGTACGTTTCGTCACTAAATCCTCACCACGGGCGTGTAATACTCTTTCTCATACTCATATCAGTTGTTTTTGCCCGACAAATGGCGTGGCAACTGCGTATGCGATCGGCTGGTTTTTCAACTATATGCGCGTTAACAACAAATGTAAGAGTAAAATATTTACCGCTTCAGTACACCTAACTTACTTGCATTAGGTGACCGACGTTCACCATGAATAATTTTCTGCAGAAGCGACAAACAGTGGCAGTTTTCTTTGATTTGGAGAAAGCCTATGATACCTGTTGGTGGACAGGCATTCTATGTACATGCACACATGGCGCCTCTATGGTTGTCTTCCCACTTTCATCCGGGAATTTTTAACGGACCGAGTTTTCCGGGTACTTGCGGGTTCCTCCTTATATCACACCTTTTCAGAGGAGAACGGGGTGCCTCAGGGCTCCGTACTGAGTGTCGTCCTCTTCGTCATAGCTATCAACCCAGTTATGGACTGCCTTCCAGCTGCCATTTCCGGCTCTCTTTTCGTTGACGACTTTGCTATTTATTGCAGCTCCCAGCGGACTTGTCTCCTGCGACGCTGTCTTCAGCGTTGTCTGAGCCGTCTGTTCGTCGAGTGCCACAAATGGTTTCCGCTTTTCTGCTACCAAATCAGTTTGCGTCAACTTCTGGCGGTACAAGGCATTTCTTCCACTGCCCTTGCAACTGGGGCAAAATACTCTACTGTTCGTGGTTGCAACGAAGTTCTTAGGGTTCACGTTCAATAGGAAACTCAGTTGGTCTCCCCACGTGTCCTACCTGGCTGCACGCAGCACCCGGTCCCTCAGTGTCTTTCGTGTATTGAGTGGTACCTTACGTCATCTAAATACAATATACCATTTGGGGGTCCGTCTCGCCACTGGTGCCTTCCGTACTAGCCCAGTTAAGAGTCTCTACGCAGAAGCCGGTGGAGTACCACTGTCATGCCGGCGCGACATCCTACTCAGTAGGTATGTGTGTCGGCTTTCTTCCGTGCCAGGCCACCCAACCTTTGACCCTTTTTTGATATTCTTGACGGCCAATACGAGGTCAGTTTCTTCTCTGCGGCCTCGCGGCATCCGCTTTCGTCACCTGCTTCAGCAGCTGCAGTTCACACTTCCTGCCACTTTCCGAATGGGGGAGAGCCCTTCACCATCTTGGCTTCATGCATAGGTTCGTGTTCATTTTGACCTCAGCTCGTTCCCGAAGGATTCGACTCCCGAGCTGACCTATAACTGCAAATTTCTCGAACTTCGCTCACAACTTGCCGATAGCGTATTTTTTGTACACTGTTGGTTCCAAGTCCGCCCACAGTGTTGGCTCTGCTTTTGTCATCGGGGCTGATAAGTTTCAATACCGGCTTCTCGACCAGTGCACAATTTTTACCACAGAGTTGTTTTTTACCCTCTATCAGGCTGTTCACTACGTCCGGAGGCACCAGCTCACTCGCTGTTTGATCTGCTCTGACTCCCTCAGCGCCCTTCAGAGTCTAGATGATCCCGATCCAGTCCACTCCATCGTTTGACGGATCCGGGACTGCCTCCATTTGTTCCCGGATGGGGGAGCCCAAGTGATGTTCATGTGGGTTCCTGGCCATGTTGGTGTGCCTGGGAATGACGCTGCTGATGCTGCAGCCTAGGCCGAAATCCATCTCGGTCGCCCAGCCTCTTACTCTGTTCCCTCTCAAGGTATTTGTACTTTCCTCTGTCGGCGTATCACGTCACTTTGGCATCACCATTGGTGCTCCCTTGATGGGAACAAACCCAGAGAAGTCAAACCTCTCCCAACAGCCTGGTCGACTTCCTCCGGCCGTCTCGCCGTGAGGAAGTAATGTTAGCTCAGTTGTGAGTAGGGCACTGCAGCTTTCGTCACCGCCACTTGAGTGGCGACCCTGCACCCAGCTGTCCTTTCTGCTGCAGCCATTAAACAGACATTTCCTGATCCTCTGCCCCTATTTTAGCCACTTACGTCTCAGGGTCGGGCTGCCGCCCACTTTGCCGGACATTTTAGCGGATGTCGTGCGAGCTGTCTCTCGCGTTCAAGTTTTTTAAAAAGCAGCAATATGACAAAAGAGATTTGATTTCTACCTAGTGACTCCGGTGTCTTGTCGACGTCCTTTAGATACTCTTCCTCAACGTCTCGACGTTTTAGATTTGTTTTTATTTCCTTTCGGTATTGGAAATCGCAGATGTTTTTCACCCTCGCGATCTCAGCGATCTATGCTTCTATAATGGCGCTTATGACGTTAGATGTTTTGCGGCCTAACCCCCCCTCCCCCCCCCCCCCCCCCCCCGCCGCCGCCGCCGCCGCGCGCGCGCGCACACACACACACACACACACACACACACACACACACACACACAAACCCATCAGGTGACCATCACAGCTTTGGTAATGACGTTCGTTTAATAATATGCAATCATATTTTTAAAATCTATTCGTTTGGTTCTTATTTCCTTTATTAACGTTTGACCAGTGTCGTGCAAAAATATCACACACACACACACACACACACACACACACACACACACACACACACACACACTAACATTCTTAGTACATTGTCTACAACGCATTTAATTGATTTTCTCCCACGAAAAATGTGTATTAAAGAACAAATCACTCATGACACTGCTATAGTTAGTAATTGTATCGTTATATGACCGGGTTCGTAGGAGGAAGTTATTGTCTGTTCTACGTGATTATGGAATAGGAGGCAAACTTTTGCAAGTAATTAAAGGTCTTTACATAGATAGTCAGGCAAGCAGTTAAGAGTTGACGGTAAATTGAGTCCATGGTTCAGAGTAGTTTCAGGGGTAAGACAAGGCTGCAACCTGTCTCCACTGTTCATATTATTTATGGATCATATGTTGAAAACAATAGACTGGCTGGGTGAGATTAAGATATGTGAACACAAAATAAGCAGTCTCGCATATGCGGATGACTTAGTTGTGATGGCAGATTCGATTAAAAGTTTGCAAAGTTATATTTCAGAGCTAGATCAGAAATGTAAGGACTATGTAGGAAGATTAGCATCTCCAAAACGAAAGTAATGTTAGTGGGAAAGAGATATAAACGGATTGAGTGCCAAATACGAGGAACAAAGTTAGAACAGGTGGACGGTTTCAAGTACTTAGGATGCATATTCTCACAGGATGGCAACATAATGAAGGAAGTGGAAGCGAGGTGTAGCAAAGCTAACACAGTCAGCGCTCAGCTACGATCTACTCTCTTCTGCAAGAAGGAAGTCAGTACCAAGACTAAGTTATCTGTGCACCGTTCAATCTTTCGACCAACTTTGTTGTATGGGAGCGAAAGCTGGGTGGATTCAGGTTACCTTATCAACAAGGTTGAGGTTACGGATATGAAAGTAGCTAGGATGATTGCAGGTACTAGTAGATGGGAACAATGGCAGGAGGGTGTGCACAGTGAGGAAATCAAAGAAAAACTGGGAATAAACTCTATAGATGTAGCAGTCAGGGCGAACAGGGTTAGATGGTGGGATCATGTTACACGCATGGGAGAAGCAAGGTTACCCAAGAGGCTCATGGGTTCAGCAGTAGAGGGTAGGAGGTCGGGGTAGACCAAGGAGAAGGTACCTGGATTCGGTTAAGAACGATTTTGAAGTAATACGCTTAACATCAGAAGAGTCACCAATGTTGGCATTGAATAGGGGATCATGGAGGAATTTTATAAGGAGGACTATGATGATGATGATGATGATGATGATGATGATGTACAAGAAAAAAACACCGTGAAACTTCCTGGCAGATTAAAACTGTGTGCAAAGGTCGTGAGTTCGAATCACCGGATAGAGTTATAATTTGCCAAGGAGTTAAATAAAACCGTGTGTGTAGATCGTTAAAGTGGTTAATAATCACATGAAGCTGAAGTATATTTTGATGAAGTGATGTGGAAAGGGATAACCAGTGATGAGAGACGTCCGCAGCTCGTGGTCTAGTGGTTAGCGTTGCTGTCTCTCGATCACGGGGTCCCCGGGTTCGATTCCCGGCCGGGTTGGTGGTTTTCTCTGCCCGGGGACTCGATGTTTGTGTTGTCCTCCTCCTCCTCCTCCTCCTCCTCCTCCTCCTCATCAGTCGTGACAGTGGCTAGATTGGACGGTGTAAAAAAATTGGACTGTGTAAAAATTTGGACTTAGTATGGGCGCTGATGACCGCGCAGTTGAGCGCCCCACAAACCAAACATTAGCATCAGTGATGAGTGGGATTTCTTACTATTTATATGATATTTGAAATAGTTCGTAGAAGCTGTTGCAGCTGACTGGCAGGTGAAAGATCTTTGGACAAATAGGAAGCAAAATACAATTAATGTTGTCTAGAGATTGTTCGAGAAATTTTGTGACAAATTTAGAGAGATTACAGGTGTTTCGAGGCAATCCACTTGGCAGCAAATGTGACTTTGTACGCTGACGGGCCATAGGCGGAACGTCCCGCAGCGTTGTTTTTCAGTGATCGTGACTGTCTCCTGTGAAAGCAATGCTCTGTTTCGGACACGGTTTTGCATTTTCAGTTTATTTTTGTCCTGGAACCCTCTAAAATCTTTATTGTCTTTCGGAATACAGAAGCAAAATAAACTGCAGATGGGCACCCGCATCCAAAACGGTCATCCATCAAAGCAACAGAGCATCTCTTTCATAAGAGACTAGCCCTGTCTACGCAGCAGCTAGCTCAATTTTAGCGACGGTGGCAATCAGCGGCGATCACTGAACAACAACATTGCGAGACGTTTCCCCTCAAGATAAGTCAACTCTACGGTGTTCCTTCAAGCGCCACAATATTTGATGTTCTCATCATATTAGAAATAATGTGTGGGGATGGATCCTCGTGGAAGATCAAAACGTAGCCACTCTGTTCCTGCTATTGCTCCATTATTGAAGAAAAAAAAAGGGATCATTTCTGTCCATTCTGTGTAAAACCTCAATTTGTCGTATCGTCTCAACTGTTGCTCAGTTCACGGCGGCAACATTCTAATACAAAGAAATTCCTTTTGGAGACAGGAGCAAATCCAATTGAAATATTATTTCCAACAAAATATTTACGATTCAAAGCATTTGCCGTTGCTGGCCACTACTTTCCCCAGTTCCGGGCAGCTTGCTAAGCCCACGGCGCTTCTTCAGGAGATCCATGAGTCGAGCTAATTTTACACTTGGTCATATGACCCGAAGTACAGGTAAGCCAGGCTTATGCCGTTGATCGAGAAAGGTGGTTGTCAGAAGGCGTGATGCCGAAAGAATGCGGCAGGTTGGACAGGACTTAACATTTAAACGTTTCCAAGTACGTTTTCAAGTATTTTTGCGACATGGACAAGCATTATCATGCTGCAAAATCACCTTTCCACTGTAAGGTAACAGTGTTTTGAGGCAGTTTGTCTTTTCAGTGCTCGATGCAAACGCATCAATTGCTTTCGATAAAGATCTCATGTGATTGTTTCCGTCGGCTTCAGTAGCTGCGAAAACCTTCTCTCTCCCGCCGCCATGCCGTTCTTCGACGTCAAAATCGCCATTCTCTGCCCGTTCTTTCACTAACAGGTGTCTGGCCGTAGATCTTACCCAGTATTTTGTAAGCCCCGGCCGCAGACTTCACGTTAAAGCACAAACACCTATAATTTTTTTCGCAATAGTCAGAAAAGTAATTAAATTATGCCTTTCGCGATTTCTTACAGACAGTTTTGCACTGATTAACTGGGGATCACATGGTGGTTGATGTACTACGGTTTACTATACGTATCTGCATCTGTTGAGAACTATCATTTCATAGGGGCTTCATTATAGCTGCAGGTGTATAAAATGTGCTTTTTGTCGCGTCTTAGCGCGTTACTATTACGATTCCATATCTTTGTGAACAGGATTACATAAAGTATAAAATTGCGTATACTGCTTTGCCTTAATGATTACCAATTTTTGTAGGAATAAACGCTTTTCTCACGGCCATTTGACACAATAATTTGTGATAAGAGAGTAAAGTATGTTGTAGCAACGTAAAGGAAGGTATACAGCAGATGCCAAGACCTTTCGTGCAATAGATTGAAAGCACTAAATATTCGTTGAGAGGCAGACTCGCCGAATAAAGCCATTCGCTCCATCCTGATTTCCCGAAATCGCTTCAGGCAAACGTCGCGCTGGCTCGTGTGAAAGGGCGTAGCCGACTTCCGTCCCCATCCTTCCCTAATCCAATGGGACAGATGACCTCGCTGTTTGGTCCCCTTCCCCAAATCAACAAACCACGTCAAAAAGTAGACCACTCTCTTCTTCCAGAATTGAAAGATAGCCCTGTTCATCGATCGCAGCTTCCGTCCGGCTAAGAACCGAACGCACTGTTCGAGGCTGATTATTTTCGTGGTTGGGAGAGTTGAGTGGAACTCACTCGTCATTAGGCTGAACACCGGAAAAGCCGGCTGGCTAGTAGCGCTGCCGTCACGTGTCGCTGAACGCTAACACCGTTCTCCTCTCTGCGTAAAGCACCTAACGCAGTAACCTGTACCGAACGAAATATCTAGTTGCTCCATGCGTGCTGTGTAACTGACCTTTGGGTGCTGTTCAAAAACATGTGCAAGGCGTCACATTTGCGACCGTTCTCTATAATTTTCATATAAAAGTGTAGCCCTACAGTTCAAATGGTTGAAATGGCTCTGAGCACTATGGGACTTAACATCTGAGGTCATCAGTCCCCTTGACTTAGAACTACTTAAGCCTGACTAACCTAAGGACACCACACACATTCATGCCCGAGGCAGGATTCGAGCCTGCGACCGTAGCAGCCACGTGGTTCCGTACTGAAGCGCCTAGAACTGCTCGACCACAACGGCCGGCCGCCCTACAGCACGGAGTAATAGCGGCTGTAGTATGATGCGAAGTACCGTTTCTAGCAAATGGATTGACTGTTTAAATGGGTCTCCTTTTGGGTCTTCCTGCTATTTTGGATCTAATATAACTCACAAAATGAGATGGAAGTCAAGGCGGTTAGTGAAATTGTCATGGCGCACGCTATCTAAGATTCTTTCTGTATAATGCAGCTCCGCAGCCTCTTCGTCTGAGGCAGGTGGCGACATAATTTTTTATTTGACTGACAGGATCCAGAGTAGTGGAAATTTGCAGAAGGCCGTGGGGGTAAGTTTGATTATGTAGATCAGTCTTTGCCTATCCTGATGTTTAGTATTTATTCATGTGACAAGGTGTACGCAGCGGTGAGGTAGTCAGTCGGTTTTTTGATGCTGTTTCCCATATGTGTATGATTCGGTGTTCTTAGAATCAAGACGCCATTGAACAGTAGTTTTAGACTTGCGAGTGGAAGTGTCTAGACAATCGCTCTAAGTAAATTACTTGTAAAACTGTCGACCGTTTAGCTGCACTTCTTGACAGATTTTGGTCTTTGGTCTCGTAAAGGTTCACCTGACATTACTTTTGACTTTCCGTAGTGGTTACAGTCGTCGGAAAACCAGAAAATAGTACATTTCGGCGATGTCATCGTACGTACACTTATCGATGGAAGCAGCTCAAAACTGTTAAGTAGACGTAAGCTAGAGGTGACGGAAGCGTGACTCCAGGTTATGGACCTCGATGCAGCTACCAAATACTTTCCCCTGTTACGGAAGGTTCTTCGGAAGCTGCACCAATCCTCCCTACGGTTGACATACCTTGAGGCTATATGTAAACAGCAGCATTCTGTTTTGGTGAGTCAAGGCAGGCTTAGGAGGTAGCAATGTCCCTGGGTCGCCCTGGGTATTCAGTTTGCAACGCTGTTACTGCTATTTGACGTTTCTAATCGTGGTTCCAAACAACTACAGGCTGAGATGCAATTTCAATCGGAAATTTTCAGCATTCGGAGGCAAAGCTTCCTTAGCGTTCCTGATTGAAGTGGTAAGTGATACAACACGCCAAGTCTATGAGAGCGGAAGACGGGTGTGGGATATTAGGAAGTATCTTACGGCGAGCTTGTAATAAAGTTGGCAGGAAGTGTAATCCTGCCGTTGAGTGATAAGACGCTTTCGAAAGATTGAACGACGGTGCTCCTCCAGTCGACCGGACGACACGCTGCCGCTCTTGACTTCTACATTCGTTAAGTATGCGACGACTGCTGCGTCCGTCCGATTGGAGATGCGCGGACGGCCACCTTCGGAAGGAAGTAGAAGCTCGCGGTGGCATGCGTAAGGCAGGGGTCGCTGCCCTCACAACTGCTGCCTGCCCTTCCTGGGTGTTCCGGTTTGAGACGACCCACACGTACAGACCGTGCACACGAGCGCGCGCCTTCTCACTGACTACGGCAATTAAAATTTCATATACATAGTTTTTATTATACGAATTTGTGATGTATTGAAATGGGGCAATAATTTACAGTTAAATGGCAAGCACCTGGATCAGGTCCAATATTGATCTTCTGAAAAGGCAAGCGCTTGAGTGCAGTAGCAATGATAAAAACTGTCCATGCGACTTGATGTTAACGGTTAATGGATACTGTACATACAAATTATAGCCTACTTTAGATTTGGTGATGATAATAAGCAGATAAATATATTACATGAAACAAGGACTAGTAGAATAACTACTAATGAGTCTATGTAATCAGATTTATCAACATTTGCTGTCTGTATGTCAAAAGCATATCCCCGTCATGAAATTTCCTGATACGAAAATAGTATTCTGGACTTGAACTCGAGCCACACCGGTAGTACTCTTCCAAATTGAGCTATCACACAACCCTCTACAACTGCTCTTCGAAGCTCTTTAAGGTGGTTGGACGTCAAACGGGCCGACTTGCAGCAGGGGAGGCTCCACAGGACATTTTAATTTCCCCTGGCTATAGTTTTACAAATACATTCATAAAACTTTATCTGCATGACCAGGAAGGGTTCAGGTTCCACAATCATAGCAGTGTAAGTTCAAAAACATAACAAAACATTTTTTTACATGAGACATTTCATCGTTTTTTCACTTGCTATTGGGTGCATTTGTTGCTACAGATACTCTTTTCTTCATAACTAAGAGATTTTTCGATGAATTTTGCACAGCATAAAAACTATACTTAAGGTATACCATACTTAAAGGTGTATGAAACTTAAGAATTTTCCAAATCTATCAAAAACTGTGGTAAAAATTGAGATAATTAACGATATAATTTGAGTTTTTTCTAAACATGGAAGTTTAAAATATTACAGCTCACTCATTTTTTCATAAATTACATAGTTTCTTACACCTGTAAGTGTGGTTTGTATGCCGTGCAAAATTCATCGAAGAATCTCTTACTTATGAAGAAAAACCTACCTAAAGCAACAAATGCAGTGAAAAAATGGTGAAATATCACATGAAAAAAAAAATTGTTACGTTTTTGAACTTCCACTGTTATGAGCATGAATCCTGAATCCTTCCTGGTCATGCTGACAAAGTTGTGTACTAACAAAAGGAGGAGATCCTTTTGCAGCAAAGAAGCCATATTTTTCATAGAGCAAGTAGAAGATAAATCTGGAGAACTAGATTCGTCAGAAAAGTTGTTCCACAATCTCAAGTACTTTGAACTGGATGACATGCAGGGTAGCAATTGTAGAACTATATGAAATAAAATCGTCATAACTTCTAAACGGTTTGTGTTAGGACGTTCAAACTGTACGGTTGGCCGCGGGGCACGATGGGAATTAGTATGCGCTGCATGAATTTGTTTAGCGACGAAGCCCACTTCAATTTGAATGGGTTCGTCAAGAAGCAAAATTGGCGCATTTGGGGGACTGAGAATCGGCATTCCGCGATCGAGAAGTCCCTTCACCCTCACCGGGTAACGATGTGGTGTGCAATGTCCAGTCACGGAATGATCGGTGTGATATTCCTAGATGGGACGGTGACTACCGAACGGTACGTGAAGGTTTTTGGAAGGTGATTTCAACCTCATATTCCATAGTGATCCTAATTTCGACAAGATGTGGTTCATGCATGGAAGCAGGAGAGTGTTTGAAGTCCTGGAGGAGCACTTAGGGGACCGCATTCTGGCTCTGGGGTACCCAGAGGTCACTAGCATGGGCCTCGATTGGCCGCCATATTCTTCGGATCTGAACACAAGCAACTCCTTATTGTGGGCCTACAGCAGTAACCCCAAAACCATTGCTGAGTTGAAAATAGTCATTCAGGTCATCGACAGCATCAGTATTCCGACACGTTAGCGGGTCATGCACAATTTCGTTATTCGTCTGCTCCAAATCATCGCCAATACCGAACATGTCATAACCTAAACGCGAATATCTGTAGTGATGTTTAAATGTTGAATAAAGTGAGGACACGCCATGGTTTGTAATAATTCACTTTTTTATATAGTTCAATAATTGTCGTCCTGTACCAGTGCCTATTCTACATAAAACTTTGAATATGATACAAGGAGTTACATTTCACTGAGATCTTACACTCCAGACAGATAAGAAGCTACATGCTAATGTAGCATGGCGAGGCGTGTATTTTGTCTGACGAGCACAAAAAGGTAAAAAAAAAAATGGATTCAGGCGCTTTCCTCGTAGCCTGTGAAGGCACTATCCGCCCAGAGAAAGTTGGTTGCGGTGTACAGGTGTGACGTGAAAGAAAACACGGAAACAGTGGAAGATCCATTCACCAAGGTCGTCCTTGCGAACATTGGCCTTTGTGTAAACTGTACCGAACACCATTCCCCATGTTCACGGGTTTGCCCAGTATTCAAAAAATAAAATAAACTATATGAATATAAAACGATGGTCCGAATATAAAACGATGGTCCGCCTGTTATTGTCTTGACACGAGGAAAAAATATGAACGCGCAAACCCAGTCGATATGACCAATTATACCAAAGTCGCTGCTACCTCCGTACCTATCTCAACGTTTTCAAAAATCTACTACTTGCTGTATACCAAGAACATAAAACTAAACCGAAAAATTGTGTGAAAGAGACACCTCCAGCCATCGTGACTTCCATCCTTACAAAGCCCGCGGGAACCTACAGCAAAGCCTAAAGGACTTCCAGCGGATACAGCAGAAGGCATTTCATACCTCCCAACACAACGAGATAGGAAGAACCACTCCACAGCGTCCTCATCCCAAAATGTGAGTCGTGTACAATTAGTCAGTGGTACAAAGACACTAAAGCGTCGAGCCGAAGAATTGTCCGATCGTCTTCTTATCCCGACCTACACTATCGCATAAAAAGTATTTGATCACCTATCGCCCCTATGGAATGGTGATTAAACGGGAATTTTGTTTTGAATGAACTATCACGACGAGCGCTGATGAGTATACACGACAAACTGACGTGCTTTTACCTTAGACGATTCCATTCGAATATTCCTCGTTCCATCAACTGTCAGCGTAGCAGTCAGTTGGCATTACACTGGGGTGACAAAAGTCATGGGATACCTCCTCACATCGTGTCCGACCTTCTTTTGTCGGCGTAGTGCAACATCTCGACGTAACATGCACTCAAGTCGTTGGAAGTCCCCTGCAGAAATACTGAGCCATATAGTCTCTAGAGCCATCCATAATTACGCAAGTGTTGATAGTACAGTATTTTGTTCATGAACTGATCTCTCGATTATGATCCCATAAATTTTCGACAATATTCATTTCGGGCAATCTGGGTGCCAAACCATTCGCTTCAAACCAATCACGAACAGCTGTGGTCTTGTGATTCGGCGCATTGTCATCCATAAAAATTCCATGGTTTTTTTTTTGTGAACATGAAGTCCCTAAAATGGCGCAGATCGTTCCCATATAGCCGAAAATAACCATTTCCAATCGATGATGGGTTCAGTTGGACAAGAGGATCCAGTTCATTCTAAGTAAACATAGCGCACATCATTATGGAGCTGCCTCTAGCTAGTACGGTGCCTTGTTGACAACTTGGGTCCGTGGTTTCGTGGGACATTAGAACACATCAGCTCTTACCAACTGAAATCGGGACTCTTATAACCAGGCTACGGTTTCCAGTCGTCTAGATTCCAACCGATGTGGGCACGAGCCCAGGAGAGCCACAGAAGGCGACGTACTGTTAGCAAGACACTCGCGCCGCTCGGCCGCTCGGCCGCTACTATAGACCATCAACGCAAAATATCAACACTCTGCCCTAACTATAACGTTCGTCGTACGTCCATATTGATTTCTGCAGTTATTTCACACTGTGTAGCCACTGCGTTGTTCGTGGTGAAGATAACGCCCGAAATCTAGCTTTCTCGTACTCTCTTGACACCGGATTTCGGAATATTGAATTCCCTAACGATTTCCTAAATGATGGAATGTCCCATGCGTGTAGTTCCAATTACCATTCCGCGTTCAAAGTCTGTCCATTCCCATCTTACGGCCATAATCACATAGGAAACCTTTTCACATGAATCACCTGAGTACAAATGACACCTCCACCAATGTCATGCCCTCTTATAACTTGTGTACGCGGTACTACTGCCATCTGTATCTAAACATATCGATATCCATGACTTTTTTCACCTCCTTGTATGTAGGTGGTGTATGTAGGTGGTGTTTGTGTGCTGTGTGTGTTAGTGTTCGTTAGTTTACAAAAATACCACTACTACTACTACGCTAGTAAGTAAACAAATTTTAGAACCAATTATGTTTACAGATCTGACGTGACTGTATATTGAAATAACAGGCCACACAAATATAATTATTAATCCTGTAAATACGTATGTGTATATACCACTCCCATTATCCCATTGCTTTCCACAATCTAGCGACACGCTTACTCATGAACAAGACAGCAGATATATGATTGGAAGAGCTCGACGGGAACTTGAACTTCCTTCCATTACCTGTATGCAATACATTTACGAACGCCTCCGTGGTATGTTTCCAACCAGCAGTGAGGATTTACCTATAATGCGGGACAACCTACAGTTTTTATCACTGTTCTTTTAGTTCTGTCATCCAGAAGTAGCCACATTTTAACCTCTTTTACAGAGACGGCTCCAAAGATAATGAGGGAGCGAATCGGCTATGCATGCGTACACAGCCGGATTAGAGATCAAGGTTCTCTACCAAAAGAATGCAATATTTATATTGGAGAGTTAATGGGCGTCTAAATAGCATCACGACTCACTGACTTTGCCTGAGAACGACTCCTTGATTGCATTGCAAACAACAGCCAAGTGCTATCGAAAATATCCATTGGTTTCTGCAATCCATGACCAAATGTGTGTGCTCCGCCGTACAGTGATGTCCACCGTGTTTTCCTCTGAACAGTCACGTTGGCATTCAAGGCAATGAGCCGCTTGACAAACTAGCAAGAGAAGCAACGAGCGTGGAAGCATTCGAACTAGATACTCCACGTACGTATATTCGATACTACATCGTAAGAAATGAGACGGTAAATGATTATACAGTACACACTCCAGTAAACTACGGACCATCAAACACATCACAACTCCGCTACGAAGCTGAAGAAGTAGACTGCCTTATGTTATCAAAAAACTCATTAATTTGTGTGATGACAAGAACACCCGCGGTGCGTTTATGAAGATCCACGAACGGTTCGCCATATTCGCGAAGATTATCAGACTGCCTAAGACCTGCCTAGGACACCACCTATCAGATATTCTAGCGGATGATGAAACAGCTGTAAGCCGATTGATACCCTTTCTACGGAGGAATAGATCTTAAAATTAAAAATTGTTTTATGTTAGCGTAGGGAACAGCGGTGAGACCGTTGGCCTCTCGCTACCAATGTAGTCCTGAGGTGCCACCTACTCCGTTCTTAGCACTTACACCTGCCAAAGCCGAAAAAGTATCTCGTTTTCTATCTGAGGTACTAACTACATACCTTAGGTGGCCTTTTTAACTTCCACGCATTACTCTGTTTACATAATTTTGACAGTCGAATCTTAGGTTAGTTATCTGTTCATGTACCCAGTACAAAACGTATGATAGTTTCCTTACGATTAAAGAGAGGGACAAAATAGCTGTTCGTACCTATTTCATCGGAAGCTGAGAGAGGATCGAGGGACTAGAACCATGTAGTTACCACCCACCACCACCCGCCGCCGCCATCATAGTATGTAACATGACATTTCTAATGAAAGTATGTTTGTGTAGCATTCCAAGTTGGAAATGCCCCATGGCGCTGAAAGGCTGTTTGTAATATAGTAAACTGAGATTAAAACGAAATACGTCGTTATTGTCTTACTAAACAAATCATACGGCGAAGAAGAACGGTCAGACACGTCGGACCAGATAAAAAAGAGGCAGATAGATCTGGTTTTGTATCTTGATTCTCTCCCGTTCGGCACATGAGTAAGAAGCAGGGATGGAAGTGATGCAACAAGCTGCTATTATCGACAGATTTTATTTTGCTGTCGGCAGCCTGTCATATGAAGCTATCAGCGTCCGACACCAACTTCAAATCAGAAAGTAATTAATCCCTGTGGAATACTATCACCTGTTGCAGCTGCGTTCGCCGCTACTGGTGAAAAGTCTTCTCTTGTTCCGTCACCGTACAATTATGTTGTGCGTTTTCGTATGCATTAGACCACTATCAATTACTTTCTATTACTTCGTGTGTTATTAGAGAATCCATATAAAAATTAAATGTAGCTTTTAATGAACCTAAGAGCTGCATTTAATTTTTTATATAGGCGTAATGGGGGGGGGGGGGGGGGGGAGAGGGGAGATATTCCGTCCCGCACATTCAGCCTGCAGTTAACGTGTCTGGATAGACCACAAAAAAAGATTACACTAGGTACAGCGGAGCGGAGAGTGCTTTCGGTGTAACGTTCCTGCTGTCTGGCTTTCGTGGAGGAGGCTGCGCCGCCGACGGCTCTGCATTTGAATGGCCTAGTGGATGTCGTTTCGGCTGACAGAGCAGCAGACATCCACTTCGAATTTGCGCCGAAACAGTACTAGCCGCTTAGACGAATGACCTCATCACTTCATCAGTTTGTATAATTGTAATGTGCTGATCTTGTGGCATCTCACATCCAACCGACATTTGCACCGAAATCAAATCATCGCGATGCTAGCAGCATCTTTGTAAAATGTGATGTTTTACAAATACACATGTGAAATTTCAGCAGTATACGAGAGCCGAGAGGGAGGTATTCCTTAGCCGCAGAAAATTGGTGTTTTGTTACGTCATTTTGTCTTTGCAGACTCCCCACAAGGCGGCTAACGATTCTTTAGTGAGTTCGTGCATGGCTCTCACGGGAAACCGAGCTGTTGCAGCCAATTCTCCTTTCTCGGGGTGCATTTCCTTCTCCGAGCCCATCCCTCCCTGTTAGCGCTCCTCCGGTGGCCCATCATTCCCCTCTCTCTGTGTTCTTACTTACGTCGACCTGACTATCCACCTGATTTCCTGTATTCCTTGTGGTTTTGTTCGCCTTGCCTTGCCTTTTCATCCTTCCTTTTGATCCATTTTGACGTTTTTGGTCTCTCTTTGCTGTTTGACCATCGCTTTTAAAATTTCTCTCCGTAGTACGAGTTGGAGAACAACTCCCTCTCTAGCGTCTACTGCGTGGATTCCCCTCCTCCCTTCCTTCCCCGCCGTAGAACGCCTGCGCACCGATAGATCACCAGTGCGGATAGTCAGTCCGTGTGGTGGGGCTGTTACACTGAAGAGCCAAAGAAATTGGTACACCTGCCTAATATCGCGTAGGAGCCCCGTGAGCACTCAGAAGTCCCGCAAAACTACGTGGCGTGGACTCGATTAATGTCTGAAGTAGTGCTGGAGGGAACTGACACCATGAATTCTGAAGGGCTGTCCATAAATCCGGAAGTGTACAAGGGGGGAGGGAGGGGGGTGAAGATCTCTTCTGAAGAGCACGTTGCAAGGAATCCCAGATATGCTCAATAATGTCTGGGGAGTTTGGTGGCCAGTGGAAGTGTTTAAACTCAGAAGAGTGTTCCTGGAGCCACTCTGTAGCAATTCTAGACGTGTGGGGTGTCG
This sequence comes from Schistocerca americana, assembly GCF_021461395.2. Classification (NCBI taxonomy): domain Eukaryota; kingdom Metazoa; phylum Arthropoda; class Insecta; order Orthoptera; family Acrididae; genus Schistocerca; species Schistocerca americana. Next base: position 609,439,875 of record NC_060119.1, on the reverse strand, counting down.
CATTGCCCTGCTGGAATTGTGAAAGAATGCAGAATGCAGAATGCACAATGGACATGAATGGATGCAGGTGATCAGACAGGGTGTTTACGTACGTGTGGCCCCAGGCCCCTGCTGACATGCAGAGTCCATGGAGTCATGAGGTTGTCACCATACCCGTACACCCATCCGCTCGATACAATTTGAAATGAGACTCGTCCGACCAGGCAACATGTTTCCACTCATAAGTAGTACAGTGTCGGTGTTGAATGGCCAAGGCGAGGCGTAAAGCTTTGTGTCGCGCAGTCACCATGGGTACACAAGTGGGCCTTCAGTTCCAAAAGCCCATATCGATGATGGTTCGTTGTACGGTTCGCATGCTGACACTCGTTGATGGCCAGCATTGAACTCCGCAGCAATTTGCGGGACGGTTGCACTTACGTCGCATTGAACAATTCTCTTTAGTCGTCGCTGATGGTCCCATTCTTGGAGGATCTTCTTCCGGCGATGTTGGAATTTGATGTTTTACTGGATTCCTGATAATTCACGGTACACTCGTGAAATTGTTGTACGGGAAAATCCCCACTTCATCGCTACCTCGGAGACGCTGTGTCCCATCACTCGTGCGTCGACTGTAACACCACGTTCAGACTCTCTTAAATCTTGATAACCTGTCATTGTAGCAGCAGTAACCTCTAACAACTGCAGCGGACACTTGTCTTATACAAGCCTTGCCGATCGCAGCGCGACAGTTTGATGTTTATTTTGTATTTTTAACACCTGTATTCTTAACTTCTTGCATACCAACGATATTTGATGTCCTTGAACCATATCTCGAAATGTCAGATTTTGGTTTCGATTTAGTTTTCCACAGACAACCATTGCTGCAAATGACTGTTCATATTTCTGCTCTGTCATTACTTAATAGTTTTCAGTATGAAGAAGCTACTTTCTTTCACAGTCTGTGTATAGGTCTTTGTCATTTCTTCTGGACATGATTTTACTTTACTTTTATTTTGTAGTTTACTGTTGGTAGAATCTGTCTCTTTCTTCACACACAAATGGCCTGCCGCGGACCGGCAAATAGGGGACGTGGTGCGAACGGGACGTTAAGAACTCACACTGGAGTGACGCCGTCGGAGAAGCGGGACAGTCGTGCTACGAATGGATCAGGGTATGTCGTCTTCGTCAGACGAAGATACTGATGCACTGGATCTTTTGTAACTTATAAATGTTGAGCAGCGAAGAAGATACTTGGTAAAAATGTTAGGTAGAAAAAATGGGAAGAAATATTGCACATTCGACGTAATGAAGGAACTGATCATGTATCCCGAACGATTCCGTAATTTTTACAGAAGGTCTGAAAAGTATTTCTACATTGAGCTAAATAAAATGGACAGCCTACGACGAAACTGGAGTATTCTCATAATAATTCCTATTTTTCATTTGAGTTCCATTTGAAAGTAAGCCTAAACATTGCCGATTTTGGGAGAGATGTTCAAAATATTAGGACACAGTTTCATACCCTGTGATAGAGATTTGGCCATTACAGAGTGCGACGAAATGTCCTTTCACCCAGGCAATTTCCAGTCATTCCCATCGCGAAGAACCCCGGACTTCTTCTGTGTATGATGGAACCGGAGGATTTCTGGAATCTTAGCGCACGTTCAGAATAACTTGAGTGTCTGGCTACAATTTCACTGAGGGGAAGAGTTGCAGCTAGATTACATTAGTTTTCCCTATCTTGCGCGATAAAATTCTGCCAGTTGAAAGTGCCACAATGGATCCTTTCTTGACATGTGACAGTGTATCCCAGCTGAAAAGAGAATTTCTGTGAACTAGTAGCAAGTGAATAGTGGATTTTCACGTATGTCTGGTAAACCGCATTGACTGAGGACAGAAAATGTACTGCTGACTGTACATATTTAATGTAATTGCAACAGGAATAGTGTTAAATTTTTCTGTGTATTCTGCTGCAGCTTCTGCAGATTTGTATTGCAGTAAGCATTGTGCATTTTGACATGCATTGTTGTACTTTCTCAAAATAAGGTTTCTATTTATTAACGCAATATGAACGCAAAATTTGATTGAAACTGATTTTATAAACCACATACGAATGAGGAACACGAGCTACAAATCCACATAAACATCGGCCACAGCGTCAAGTGTTGCTGTCACGGACTAACATCAAAATATATAATTTATTTACTCGCGTCTGGAAAGAGGTATCTTCCTCCTTCCACCATTAAATACAATTAGCCATTACGATTTGGGAGATAAAATGAGCAGCCGTCTTAGGTTGTTTGCAAATGTCGCTGTCGTTTATCGATTAGTAATCATCAGAAGATCAAAACAAATCGCAATACGATTGAGAAAAGTTATATGTATGATACGAAAACTGACAATGGACCCTAAATAACGAAAAGTGTGAGGTCATCCACGTGAGTGCTGAAAGGAATCCATTGAACTTCGATTACATGATAAATTAGTCAAAGGCCGTAAAATCAACTGAATACCTAGAAATTACAATTACGAACGATTTAAATTGGAAGGAACGCACAGAAAATGTTGCGGGAAAGGCTAACCAAAGACTGCGTTTTACTGACAGGACACCTAGGAAATGTAGCAGATCTACTAAGGAGACCGCCTACACTACGTGTGTTCGTCCTCCACTGCTGCGCGGTGTCGGACACTTACCAGATAGGATTGACGGAGTACATGGAAAAAGTACAAAAAAGGGCAGCACGTTTGCATTATCACGAAATAAGGGAGTGTGTGTCACTGAAATGATACAGGATTTGGGATGGACATCATTAAAACAAAGGCGTTTTTCGTCGCGGAGGAGTCTTAGCGAAGTTCCAATCACCAGCTTTCCCCTCCGAATGCAAAAATATTTTGCTGACGCCGACCTTCATAGGGAGAAACGATCACGATGATAAAATCGTGCGGAGATATATAGGTGTTCGTTCTTTCTGCGCGCTATACGAGATTGGTACAGAGTATCGATGTAGATGAATTTCGATGTATTAGCACTATACAACAGAGATCGTCCCATTAAATGTAAACTGGCCAGTGACTACTTTCTTCAGTGCGAACTTTTCCAAATATGCCCGCTGTTTTATTTATTTTGGAAGTCTATAATAACTATGGGAAATAACGAAAATAAAACCAGTTCACTATCAAGCTGTGATGTCACACTATAAGATGCGTAAAAATCTTTGTTTTTTTAAATACCGAATAGTTACCTCAAAATCGAATGAGAGATACTGCACCGCAGAGAACACTCGCAAACCCCAAAAGCAGGTTTTTAATTTTTTATGTGAAAAGTAGAAGTTTCACTGAGAAACTAACGATAGACACGGGTGCAGTTTTGCTTCGTCTACATCAGTTCTTTTGGCACATCGAATGAGTAAAAATTAATAAAAACAGCAGCACGCCACTTGCACGTCTCAATCTCGCGTCGCTTCGGTGCACCACCCGTGGCTACAAATGGACTTGGCACAGACCACGAATCGACGCGTTTGCGCCACGGCGCCTCTGTGTGAATTTCGCACGGAGTTTACGTGACGTGCTGAATGATTTCCTTGCTGATAGGTTTAACTGTAAATTACTTCCGTCTGCACATTTCATCATCATCATCATCATTATTATCATTTAAGACTGATTATGCCTTTCAGCGTTCAGTCTGGAGCATAGCCCCCTTATACAGTTCTTCCATGATCCCCTATTCAGTGCTAACATTGGTGCCTCTTCTGATGTTAAACCTATTACTTCAAAATCATTCTTAACCGAATCCAGGTACCTTCTCCTCGGTCTGCCCCGACTCCTCTTACCCTCTACTGCTGAATCCATGAGTCTCTTGGGTAACCTTGCTTCTCCCATGCGTGTAACATGATCCCACCATCTAACCCTGTTCGCCCTGACTGCTACATCTGTAGAGTTCATTCCCAGTTTTTCTTTTATTTCCTCATTGTGGACACCCTCCTGCCATTGTTCCCATCTACTAGTACCTGCAATCATCCTAGCTACTTTCATATCCATAACCTCAACCGTGTTGATAAGGTAACCTGAATCCACCCAGCTTTCGCTCCCATACAACAAAGTTGGTCGAAAGATTGAACGGTGCACAGATAACTTAGTCTTGGTACTGACTTCCTTCTTGCAGAAGAGAGTAGATCGTAGCTGAGCGCTCACTGCATTAGCTTTGCTACACCTCGCTTCCACTTCCTTCACTATGTTGCCATCCTGTGAGAATATGCATCCTAAGTACTTGAAACCGTCCACCTGTTCTAACTTTGTTCCTCCTATTTGGCACTCAATCCGTTTATATTTCTATCCCACTGACATTAATTTCTGATCTAGCTCTGAAATATTACTTTGCAAACTTTCAATCGAATCTGCCATCACAAATAAGTCATCTGCATATGCAAGACTGCTTATTTTGTGTTCACATATCTTAATCTCACCCAGCCAGTCTATTGTTTTCAACATATGATCCATAAATAATATGAACAACAGTGGAGACAGGTTTCAGCCTTGTCTTACCCCTGAAACCACTCTGAACCATGAACTCAATTTACCGTCAACTCTAACTGCTGCCTGACTATCCATGTAAAAGACCTTTAATTGCTTGCAAAAGTTTGCCTCCTATTCCATAATCTTGTAGAACAGACAATAACTTCCTCCTAGGAACCCGGTCATATGCCTTTTCTAGATCTATAAAGCATAGATACAATTCCCTGTTCCACTCATAACACTTCTCCATTATTTGCCGTAAGCTAAAGATCTGGTCCTGACAGCCTCTAAGAGGCCTAAACCCACACTGATTTTCATCCAATTGGTCCTCAACTAATACTCGCACTTTCCTTTCAACAATACCTGAGAAGATTTTACCCACAACGCTGATTAAAGAGATACCTCTGTAGTTGTTACTATCTTTTCTGTTTCCATGTTTAAAGATTGGTGTGATTACTGCTTTTGTCCAGTCTGATGGAATCTGTCCCGACTCCCAGGCCATTTCAATTATCCTGTGTAGCCATTTAAGACCTGACATTCCACTGTATTTGATGAGTTCCGACTTAATTTCATCCACCCCAGCCGCTTTATTGCACTGCAATCTATTGACCATTTTTTCCACTTCCTCAAATGTGATCCTATTTCCATCATCATTCCTATCCCATTCTACCTCGAAATCTGAAACATTACTGATCGCATTTTCACCTACATTGAGCAACTCTTCAAAATATTCCCTCCATCTGCCCAAGGCATCCACAGGATTCACCAGCAGTTTTCCTGACCTGTCCAAAATACTTGTCATTTCCTTCTTACCTCCCTTTCGAAGACTGCTAATTACACTCCAGAATGGTTTTCCAGCAGCTTGACCCATAGTCTCCAACCTGTTTCCAAAGTCTTCCCATGATTTCTTCTTGGATGCTGCAATTATCTGTTTGGCTTTGTTTCTTTCTTCAACATAACTTTCTCTGTCTACCTGGGTTCTGGTATGTAGCCATTTTTGATACGCCTTCTTTTTCCTTTTACAGGCTGCCTTGACTGTATCATTCCACCAAGCTGTTTGCTTCATCCTACTTTTACTCACTACTGTTCCAAGACATTCTTTAGCTACTTCTAGTACTGTGTCCCTGTACCTTGTCCATTCCTTTTCCAATGACTGTAATTGACTACACTCAACTAACTGGTACCTTTCTGAGATCGCTGTTATGTACTTGTGCCTGATTTCCTTATCCTGAAGTTTCTCCACTCTTATCCTCCTACATATGGACCTGACCTCCTGCACTTTCGGCCTCACAATCCCAATTTCACTGCAGATTAAATAATGATCAGTGTCATCAAAGAATCCCCTGAATACACGTGTGTCCCTCACAGCCTTCCTGAATTCCTGATGTGTTATTATATAGTCAATGACAGATCTGGTTCCCCTGCCTTCCCAAGTATACCGGTGAATGTTCTTATGTTTAAAAAAGGAGTTTGTGATTACTAAGCCCATACTGGCACAGAAATCCATGAGTTGTTTCCCGTTCCTGTTGGCCTCCATATCCTCTCCAAATTTACCCATAACCTTTCCATACCCTTCTGTTCGATTTCCAATCCTGGCGTTAAAATCACCCATGAGCAGAACACTGTCCTTCTCCTTTACTCTAACAACTACATCACTGAGTGCCTCATAAAAACTATCCATCTTATCTTGATCTGTCCCTTCACAATGCGAATATACTGACACAATCCTAATTTTCTTGCTAGACACTGTCAAATCTATCCACATCAGTCGTTCGTTTACATACCTTATTGCAACTACACTGGGTTCCATTTCTTTCCTGATGTAAAGCCCTACACCCCATTGTGCTATTCCTGCTTTGACTCCTGACAGGTAGACCTTGTATTCTCCCACTACCTCTTCTTTCTCACCCCTTACCCGAATGTCACTAACAGCTAAAACATCCAGCCTCATCTTACTTGCAGCCTCTGCCAGCTCTACCTTCTTCCCAGAGTAGCCCCCATTGATATTCATAGCTCCCCATCTCATTACCATTTGTTTGCCAAGTCATATCTTAGGAGTCCCTGGTTTGTCAGTTAGAGGTGGGACTCCGTCACCTCCAAAGGTCCGAGGCATTTTGCTCTGATTGTTGCCAGCATCATATTTAAACTATTTTATTAATTTCTGGAGTCAGTAAACCTTGTTGGTCGATTGAAAGTTCAGTGACACACTTCCAATAATAGATCTCGCTTACAATCAATTTTCTCGTGACAATCAACGATCTTCTCAATAATGAAGTAGTGTATATCGAATACTAAAACTAAGAATTAAATTAACTATTACGTTCAAAGTCTCACATTCAAATTTGCAGGGTCACGTTTGGAGTGTAGGGTGATTGTAGGATTTTGGAACATATGTTGTGTTCGAACATTATGAATTACCTTGAAGAGAACAGTCTATTGACATAAACAACACGGATTTAGAAAACATCGTTCTTGTGAAACACAACTAGCTTTTTACTCACACTAAGTGTTGAGTGGTGTTGGTAGGAGATTTCAAATTGATTCCGTATTTCTAGATTTCCAGAAGGCTTTTGACACTGTACATCACAAGCGGCTTGTAGTCAAATTGCTTGCTTATGGAACATTGTCTCAGTTATGTGACTGGGTTTGTGATTTCCTGTTAGAGAGGTCACAGCTCGTAGTAATTGACGGAAAGCCATCGAGTAAAACAGAAGTGTTTTCTCCCTTTCTCCAAGGGAGTGTTATAGGCCCTTTGTTGTTCCTGATCTATATAAACGATTTATGAGACAATCTCAGAAGCCGCGTTAGGTTGTTTGCAGATGATGATGATGTCGTTTATCGTATAGTAGTCATCAGAAGTTCAAAACAGATTGCAGAACGACGTAGAAAAATACATCTGTATGGTGCGAAAATTGGCAACTGACCCTAAATAATGAGGTCATTCACATGAGCGCTAAGAGGAATCCTTTAAACTTCGGTTACACGATAGATCAGTCAAATCTAAAGGCCGTAAATTCAAATACTTACGTAGGAAGTACAATTACGAACAACTTGAAAACAAGACATAGAAAATGTTGTGGGGAGGCGAACCGAAGACTACGTTGTATTTGCTGAACACTTACAAGATCCAACAGACCTACTAAAGAGACTGCCTACACTATGCGTCTCCCTCTTTTGGAGTACCGCTGCGCGCTATGTGATCCTTACCAGATAGAATTAACGGAGTACATCGAGAAAGTTCAAAGAACAGCGGCACATTTTGTATTATCGGGAAATAGAGGGGAGAATGTCACTGACATCATTTAGGATTTCGGGTGGAGATCATAAAAACAAAGGCGTTTCTCGTTGCAGAGGAATCTTCTTGATATTTCAGTCACAAACTTCCTTCTCCGAATGCGAAAATACTTTGTTGACGCCGACCTACGTAGGGAGAAACGATCATCATTAAGAAAGAAGGGAAATCTGAACTCGCGAGGAAAGATATAGGTGTTTGTTTTTTCCGCACGCTATCGAGATTGGAATAATAAAGAATTATTGTGAAGGTGGTTCGATGACTCCTCTGCTTGGCACTTAAGTGCGATTTGCAGAGTATCCTTGTAGATGATGTAGTTTATCAGTTTTGGCAATGACAGTTGCTTCAGCGGGTGATTGATTTTTTTCGTAGATTCCATGGGAAATGTACTCAAGTGCGTAGGACTGCATTTGTGATTGTGTTAATAATCAGCACGCTATGGGAATCCTAGGAATATGTTAGAATATGTAGCAGTAGTTAACAAAATAAGCCTTTCTGCCTGCTGAACATTAATTTTTTATTTCATTTATGCATCCAGATGAATTTCACCTTCTTAACAAGAAATCTTCAATGCGTGTCCTGGAATGTGACATTTTTTTCGCTGTCACATATTGGTTGTAGATTTAAAACATTTAATGCAAGTTTTTTTTCTATAATAAAATGAAAACATACCTACAGATTAGCGTTTAATCCATTATTTGAAAACCAAGCAGAATTCGTTCATGTGAAAACCGGTTTAACCTAAAACAAACATGACAAGGAAACAATTAGGTAGTATTCCAGAACGGCCAGTGAAGAAGCCTTGTTTAAAAGGTAAAACACGAGTAGGTGGATAAATAAAATAAAATATTAATTTGCAGGATGCAAAAGGTGTTGTTTTGTAAACTGCTCCATTTGATATACAATTGCTGCGAAAACCACCTTCACAAAAAAACCTCGTTATTCTAGCAAGTTTTACAGAACGACAATTTTCACGCTTTTCGGAATATGTTAATACGAAAAAACCTGCTGGTTTTATCATTTGAAATTATGTACGCACTTTTCAGCAACCTGGCCATAATTGAAGGACGCATGAAAGTGCCCAAACACTGTAGGAAACAGGTGATTCGATTACGCTTAAATGTTCGTGCCGGATATAAAAACCCTGCTCGCTGGGAATTTTTACAGTCTGTGCTCTCTGAAAGTCGTTTGTTTGATACAGTGTTGTGGATGTTGTCGAATATTTATTTTGGTTGTTACCTTCATCAGATATTCCAATATAGGTGCAAACAACCTCGCAAATTACTTTTTATTTTTGCCGTTTCGATTCTTATAATTGCCACACCCAAACCTTCTATGGATATAAACAAAAAATTATAACAAACATATCATTAATATATTCTAAATATATTACCGTATTAACCCCGATTTGTGTACTTGGATGTAAGCACAGCGAGATGTAATTTTGTACTGCAACCGTCGATAGAAGCATTTGACGTGCCATTTAGTTGGGGGGGGGGGGGGAGGGAGGAATCTATCGCAGTCCGTTAGACTAGTAGGTTTTCGTGTGCCAATTGTTCGTAAATTTGACTGAAAACCGCAGCTGTTCTGAAAGTGCCACTTGGTTCACTGTTTGAACACGCAAAACAACGTGTTAAGTTCCACTTTCAACCTGTTACCAAATGAGTGAAAACAGTACAGTACTTGAGAAATAAGACGCACTTATTGCTGTAAAATATCTTTGCGATTAAGTTAAATTTTGTAAGCGGATTGTTTTTAGTCTAAAATAGTAACCTGTAAAGCAGAATGACATAACATTCCAGGACACTCACTGATAATGCCCCGAAATGCGCTGTGTTATTAACTAGCAACATGCAAATTGATACCAATTATATCGCTGCTACGGAAAATGGCCGCTACAAGAAACTTTTTTTACAACTTCTATTGCATGCTGGAGACCGTAAGAAATAGAAGTGAGCTATAAATTTGCTAAGGATAATCGTTATTATTTCAGAAAATGGCAGAAGAAAAGTTTCCTTCTTCGACGAACGCGGGGAAGGGTTGTTCTATGTGAATCTCATTTCATAACAAAACTTCATTGACCGGACTCCATCGGTGTTCAATATCTTCCAACAATGTGCTACATTAATTGTCTGCAGGGAGATGGCGTTGGGTATTATAGCTACCCGTCAGTTTAAAATGAAAGCTAGTTATCTCTTTCGGACTCATGGCGTAGAAGTTACTTACTGAGAATCTTACATGGCACTGTGAATTAAATGGGAGGGGGGGGGAGGGAGGGAGGGAGAGAGAGAGAGAGAGAGAGAGAGAGAGAGAGAGAGAGAGAGAGAGAGAGAGAGAGGGGGGGGGGTAGGAAGTTCACCCCAGTCTGTGTTCGATTTGGGCGAATGACCAATAGCATCCATTTGCGAAGCGTTGTGGTTGAACTCGATTGGCTGGTCGGCAATCCGGATAACAGCATTCGCAGTCGTGACGGGCATTAAAAACGAGTAACGACATGTGGTATGCTGAACGAAGCGCAATTTCCTGTCTCGAATGAGCGTTTCTCTCGTGGTCCCTCCTACCCGCAGTCGTGGAGCAGCGAACGATGGGGGTTCCACGAATTTTACCGCTCAGTACTTGAAATGTTGTTAAAACAACCGACATGTCAGTTTTAAAATCACATCTAGATTTCCTTTTTATCATATTTCGCGCGCGCTTTGTGTGTGTGTGTGTGTGTGTGTGTGTGTGTGTGTGTGTGTACGCGCAATGCATTGCAGTTACTAGACAGAATCAGTAGTGGGTAACAAGAGCAGCGTGACTTTACCGGCGGATGTTCGTGGAGTATACCGAAGTAGATCGTGTTTCCACTTATAGTAGATCTTTTTTTTTTAGAAATTTATTTGAAATGTAACCAAAGAGAAGGTAGCTGTTAAGGGCAGAGTCAGTCTAATGTAATGTACAAAATACTCACGTTACGAAGAATAAAATATTCAACCGGTTTGGATTAAAACATGACTTCTTCTGTTATAAACAGTAATACGCATTTCGAGAAAATTAATGCGTTTTTAAGGACTACGTGCTAGACGAAACTGTGAGGTTGTGTTTGTTTCGTTTTCGTGAAAGCTTTTCCTTTGCTTTAGATTACACGTACGTTAAAGTACAACTGCCTCTTTTACGTGCTATAGAGCCGGATTTTGGAGTTGTCGTAGTGAAATCTCAAATTTTACTGAGCCCATCTTCCAGGACAACTTTTGCGTTTATCGGTGCTCTGTGGCATGAGAAAAATTCAGGAGTAGTTATGTGTGACAAGTCATTAATCGAATGACAGAATCTGAAAATCTAGGTGCCTCAGCGATTAGTGCCTTTTCCTTTGTCACTAAGCTTATTTTCTTGTTGGTTGCAAATATACATCAGTGCAGTTGGGTACTGATTACGGATTTGCTGATAACTGGACTTTATAATTGTGTCCAAATATGTCATAGGTGAAGAGAAACGTGGGACACATACTCCATACTGAGGGCAAATTTCATGGAGCTTACATAATCTTGTTAGTCGTTCCGCTCTGTTATTTCGACTGTCCCGTTTAGTGACAGTAGTCACCCAATTGTTATATTTCTCAGGAAGGTATCAAGGCCAGTGCATGAATTAACATCACTGATACTACTATGAAGCAACCTGTATAGGATTAGCCTTTTTATTTTTATTTAATTTTTTTTGTTTTGTTTTACTAGCCTTCAACTGGTTTCAAGGGACCTTCCACGATTTCACCCCATATGCCAACCCTGCTCTCGTAATTGTCTTCACGTATTCCTTTTCACCCTGATTCTGTGGAGGACCGCCTCATTTCTTGTGTCATTAGTCCACTTAATTTCAGCATCCTTGTGCAGCACCACATGGGAAACCATGCTTTGATCCAGACGTACTTTCTCAGAAACCTTTTCCTCAAATTAAAGGTTCTTGTAGTGAAGAATTCTCTGCCTTTGCTAGTCTGCTTCTTACATCGTGAGTCCTGCTATGTTCTACAAATCTGTATCTTGCTACACCAAATTTCTTCCGTCTGTCTTCCGTTGTAATTCTTCCTCGCTTTCGTTGAGGATAGGATGTCATCACCTAATCTTATCATCGATAACCATTCACGGTGAATTTTAATCCAGCTGCAGGATCTTTCTTTCATTTCCGTCATTGTTTGTGTGATGTCCAGGTTCAGAAGAAGAGAAGAAGGATGTGATCTGTCCCTTAGGCCCTATTTAATCTAAGTATTTTTTTCTTGCTCTTCCGTTCTTGTTTCTGCCTCTGCCAGTTGCTACATTGCAGCTATCGTTACTACGTCGTAAGTCTGTTGCAAACATTTTTGTATTCATAATGAGTTTCTGGTTTTTATTCTACGTTTAATTTTGTGCTCTTGGAATTAGTAATACCCACAAAAAATATTGTTGACGCTAGTCTAATGTGATTTTTGTTTTTTTGTTTCAGGTAAGTGTTCCTCCACCCATCGACGTAAGTATGTGTTCCAATTCCATTGGAATGTTAGTCTGTGAAAGAGACTTGCAGTCACGATCCGATAATGCATGTATGCTTCAGAATGCATGATAGTTTGTTTTAGTAGCAATGTACAAAATATCTTGAAAGGTAAGCGTACCTAGAAGTCTCGTGCGTAACCGGAATCGCGAGACAGTTGTTCGCGCTCCATTAAAGAATTGCTTATTTAGACCCCTCCACTCGTGAAGTACATTTTTTAAAGAACGAAAGTGCCAGACTAGAAAACGAAATAGACTGTAGATAGCTCTGCCGGTGACTGACTACGGGTTGTTAATTCGTCCTACTTATTTGTTAGTCGGTGACTTGAAAGACGAGATTCATAACTAAGCCAGGTGAGCTAAGACGATGGACGCAGCTCCAGTTAAAATATTCTGTCATATGAATGCATCTCTCCAGGTCAGTCGACATCATAGAGGAAGAAAGACTAATAAAATTAATCCTTCTATTCTGTTCACAGATTCTAACTCGCATTAAAATTCCTAGCAAATTGATACCATACTCAGACCGGTCAGCTAATTAATTGACAAGTTGTGGATCTTAATTACACATTTAATGCCGCTAAACTGATTTTCCCAGGTCCGCAGAGGTATTGTCTGCAAAGAAGATCATCTGTTGGTGTGGATGGAATAATTATGGCATTCGCCGTTTAAGTAATATAGAAAACGCCTAAGACGACGAAATCTAGCGGAGCTTCCAGGTCGTTATTTCGAATCGTCGTTGAAGCCATGTGATGACGGAGACATTATTTCCGTGTCTCCGGTTTTCTGGGAATCCACGCCAATTCGGACCAGCCAACGTGAAGGCAGGATTCTGGGCCGCTCCAGTCGGCCAGAACAGCAGGAACGCTTACACCTCCAGCGTCTGTTACGCTGGCTGCAAGGACCTTTCCGTACACAGCGGAATGCACTATTGTTCATCGATCGAATTTTTAAGTACGAGGGTGGTTTGAAAAGTTCTCTGAATCACCACAAGACGCCAGGTTTAGCGCAACGAGTTGTTCACGTGATAGTCATTGGACTGTTGCCTGTAAACAAGTGCCGCGTCTGTGCACTTGGAAGAGAGCTGTGGCGGTGATGTGGCTCTGTTGTTCCTGCGTAGTGGTTTGCGAAGATGGAAAAAATCGAAATTCGAGCAGTGATTAAGTACTTCGTAAAGAAAGGTGTGAAAGCAAAGGATATTCATGCAGATTGCCAGAATATTCTTGGGGGGGGGGGGGGGGGGGGCTCTGCTGCTTCATATTCAACTTTTGCCAAGTGGACAGATGAATTTAAATTCGGTCGGGAGAGCTTAGATGTTGATCCGCGCAGTGGTCGGCCAAAATGTGTCGCTACTCCAGAAATCATTGCAAAAGTGCACAAAATGCTCATGGAAGATCGCCAATTTGTGAGTGAGTGAAATTGCTCGCGCGTGCCAGATGCCATCTGAAAAAGAATATCATATTATAACTGAAGAATTAGAAATGAAAAAATTATGGGTGCCGCGACTCTTGACGCTGGATCCAATACATGTGCCTTCGCTATGGCAAAATTACACGAACTGAGTTACGTAATGCTGCCACACCCGCCTTATTCACCTGATATGGCTTCGTCAAACTCCCGTCTCGTCCCAAAACTGAAAATTTTTCTTGGTGGACGAAGATTTACTTCAAACGAAGATTTAATAGCCGGAGTTGACAACTGTTTTGCAGGCCAGGAGGAAACGCGTTTTCGAGATGTGATAAAGGCACTGGAACGTCGTTGGACCAAGTGCATTAATCTACAAGGAGACTATATTGAAAAATTTAAAAAAAAATTCTTTGACGTAAGTACGTTTTTCTGTTCCGAGATATTTCCAAACCACCGTCGTAGCCCGGAGAGCAGCTCTCCAGCCTGAAGGAAACTCAGAGCCCAATTTTTCTGTGAGAATAATTTTCTCCGCAGCAACTTCCTCCACATTACCTGAGGCCAAATCAGCAAGTCAGTTAAACATTACACCGCACGGAGAGGTTCAGCAGGAACAACATTTTAATGTGTAACCGACACCTATGCCGATCAAGGAATGCTTGTCAGGTAAACGACTAGCGACTCCCCAACGCATTCCTTTTCTGTTTCTAAAGATCTCAACATCGCGAGGTTTGTTGTACAGCAGTTATCGCAATTTTTTGGCAAGTGTTGTTTTCCATTGGCTTGGTAGCAGCCTTGTGTTAGCCTGCGCGAGTTGCGCGTGATGTTTAGAATTACGAAGCATGCTACAGCTACGCTGGTTGCGTCTGTCTGCCGCTATGTTTGCATCGCGAGTTACGGACTCTGCATTCCGACATGTAGCGTCTGTTGTCCGACCCTTTTACTGTGGCAGCATTCTTGACCCACGGCTAGCTTCTTTCGTTACAGTGATTCATGTTAATTAATTTTAGCGCTCTCTGTGGGGACTGGTTTTCATTCTCAAGACGTTATTGTGTCTGTGAACTAGTGTTTTTTTGACTTGCCCTACAGCAAGTCCATCGCTTGCACAGCTATTGCTATATTGTGAGTGATAGTTGAGGAGCTTGGGACAGGGCTACCTCTGATTTACGTATCCATTCGTAAACAGATGCATTACCAGACTGTACTGACATTAACTGGTCTCTAGCTTCTGTACTGTCCTCAGTTCCTTACAATGCGACGAAAACACCTGCTGTAGGAAACAAAACCCGACGCCTGGGACAGATGATCAGGTGATTGATCTTCTAGGGAAGAATGGTAGTTGTTACATCTCCAAAGGCAGTTTATTCCATCTTTCGATAATCTTTATTGATTCAAATTTTCGAAGGAGAGACGACAGGGACCCCTGCTACAGCTACTCACCCAACAACACAGGCTTAAAAACGCATACTTGTGTGGATGGCGACAAAGTTACACTTCACATGCGAGTTTTTCTATGGTTGTGACGCAACAGTTAACAGCTCACAGCGCTAGCATGTTTCGACCTAGTGCCACAAACGCAATGAAAACCACTTGAGAGTATGCAGATACCGGAATAAGTTACTTTTTACGTTATT
The DNA here is from genome assembly GCF_021461395.2 of Schistocerca americana. Lineage (NCBI taxonomy): Eukaryota > Metazoa > Arthropoda > Insecta > Orthoptera > Acrididae > Schistocerca > Schistocerca americana. The sequence continues at coordinate 609,424,558 of NC_060119.1, read as the reverse complement.
CATCTTCGTGTCTAACGATGAGAAACTATATTGACACGGAATCAGATCGCAATATTTCTACCCATACGCAATCATTTAACTTCAAACATTCTGACATTGCTGTTATTAAAACCTTCCCATAGCGTATAGACTGTTGCATGAAATTTTGGCTGATCTACTGGATGTCTGTGACTTGCAGTCATGATATTTCGGCACAGACCTTTCTGGTCATTGTCAGGTGCATCCTGCGAGAATGCACTGAACTGCCCTATTTAAGGCCTCACCAGTACGTGCTTGGTGTACTCATCTGTCAATGACAGCGACTTGTTACGTGTGACCTGCTGTTCTGAATAGCCCCAGACACTTTCACTGGGATTAAGTGAGGCAGTCGAGGTACGGGAGGGTACCTGAGTATTCGTGAAGGTAGGACATAGGCGCGCAGCAGATAGCTATTGGAAAATAGGAGTTTCCACATCATACCCATCGTGAACATGTAGGAGGTTGGGGAACACTTGTTCACCGATAATGCTCAAATAAACACCCTGGTTCATATTCACGCTAACCAGAATGTGTAAGTCCAAGTCATAGCACAAAAAACACTTGCACGACTGAACTACACGCTTCGTCTCAAGCGAGTTTCATGTGGCGCCGCCGCACTCTATGCTTTGCTACATTTGAAAAGAGCAAAATTGGTACTCCTTGTCCCACACTACAATCAGCTACTGTTCCGTTTCTTTGGTCTAGTCACTGAAGACGTGTAGCTTTCTGTCGGTTTGAGTGATGGCATTTCAGGAATTACCAGACTCCTAACGTCTATAGCACGCAGTAGATTTCACGATGTTCGCTGGGCAACTGGTTGAGATGGACGTGCATACACTGATAGCAGCAATTCCTGACGCATTTTAAACAGTGTCATTGACAGTACATGAATTTATTCTCCTATCTGTCAGTTAGGGTCTTTCTACGACCATTGTTCTTTGTGTGTTACATAGGTGCGAATGGTACACCATTCCATAAGGGTAAGTTGGACAGTCCCTGTTGATAGACCAACAGTGGGGCAGCATCTTCCACGTTGTGGACATTGGTGCATCCATACACAATAGATTTTGTCTGCCGTTCCGTCACTTCTCCGAGTCATCCCATCTTAAGATGCGGTACCTGTGACGCAGCTGCTGGCTGCGACCATCGAATTTCTAATGATTTTGCCGGCCGGAAGCATTGACGAGCGGTTCCCACGAAGCGGCTGTGATTCGCAGCTGTTAGCAGCGCGTGAGGAAATGAGTTTCCCTATTCCCTTGCTCCCCCCCAGGGGGCTCACGGTTCTTTCTTGAGTTCTTGCGTGACGCCCTGCGCCCTCCTACCCCACCGATCGAGGTGGCGCAGTGGTTAGCACATTGGACTCGTATTCGGGAGGACGACGGTTCAGTCCCACGTCCGGCCACCCTGATTTAGGTTTTCCGTGATTTCCCTAAATCGCTTCAGGTAAATGCTGGGATGGTTCCTTTGAAAAGGGCAGGCGTTTTTAATCCCCCTTCGGGGTTATATGGCCAATGCAGTGGCAAGGTGGCACCCATGGGGAGAGCCATTGATGAGAGTGGTGGTATGAAGGCGCTTCGCACATGAAGCGTATCAAGCTCCAAAAATGTGGCCATACTATAGTCGTCTCTTCGAGTGGTAACGGATAATTAAATGCTGCTGCTTATGACCCTGCAACCAACCTGGCTACCCCCAAGGAAGAGGGCCAGTGCGGTCGGATTACCTGTTAATCAAAGCTGCTTCTGCTGCCCAGCTTGCAGCTCTTCATGCTTTTTTACCTTCTTGGCGACGCCCCAGTGTCAGAATGTGGCCCAGGGAGTGATTTTTTTTTTCTTCTTCTATACGGACCTCAAACTGCAAAGTGATGAACTCCAGGCTAATCATTGTGGCTTTCGAGGGAGATAGTCTCCCAGAGAAGTTAAAGGTTATGTGCTGCAGATGTGACGTGCGCTGTATGTCACACCATCAATAAGGCGCTATAGGTGCTTACGTTTTGGGCATATGTCTTCCTGCTGTACGGCGGACATTCTGTGTGGTGACCGTGGCCAGCCCCACCATGAGGAGAGCCCTGTGCTTCACTACCCGTGTGTGTAAATGGTCGCAACCGTCAGTCTCCATGCTAGCTGTATTGCCCAGCTTACGAGAAAGAAAAGGAAGAAGGGATTGTACATCGTACACTGAGACTTGTCAAAAATACGACTGACCGCACCAAGTGTCGATGACTTTCATTTTTGCCTCTGCTACGTCCTTTCACCTTCCTACCTCTTCCTTACTCCAGTCCAGTCACACTCTCTTTTCGCCCTCCCCTTCACCTCCTAAGCCCTTCCAGGAGCTGCTCCTGCTCCTCCCTGGCCAAAGTGCTTCCCCTTCTTCGGCGCCCACCGATTATGGAGTTCCCTCCCAGGAGCCATCACATCGGCGTCTCTCAGGCCGGAGGAGGAGGAGGAGGAGGAGGAGGAGGAGGAGGAGGAGGAGGAGGAGGAAGAAGAAGAAGAAGAAGAAGAAGAAGAAGAAGAAACTCAATTCCCAGGAGAAAGGCCCCCCTGTGTGCCCCCAGAGATGCTATCATGCCCCTCGCAACTTGTGCTTGACATCTTACTTGTGGTTATTACCCATCATCGTTGGTCATAGGTTGTGAGCTGGCAACATGATTGGCTCCAGCCCATTTGCATCTCATTTTGATACCTGCTCTGTGATAATTCAGTGGAACTATAGTGGATACTACTGTCACCTTCCAGAGTTGCTGCCCTTTATTGCCTTTTATTCAGCAGCTTATGTCTTTCTCCAATAATGTCATTTTACTGATGTTCACTTGCTGCCTCTTTGTGGGTTCCAAGCCTTATGCTGGAACCGGATCAGCCCTCTAAGAAATTCTGGTGACATCTGCAGATTGGTCATTATAGATATTGTTAGTACATGGGTCGCAGTTTGTAACACATTGGAGGCAGTTGCCATTCAGGCCCATTTCGACTCTGCCGTCAAGGTTTGCAGCCTCTCTCTCCCCTGACAGACCGCCTACATTTGCTACCCTAACTGCCCTCCTTCAGCAACTGCACCCTCCCTTCCTCCTCGTTGGGGATTTTAATGCCCATTATCCTTTGTGGGGCAGTGCTTCATCGTCTAGTCTTGGATCCTCATTGACCAATTTCTTGCAGACCTTTTCCAGTACCTTCTTGATGATGATGATGATGATGTTGATTATTATTATTATTATTATTATGCCGACGACGACGATTATTATGATGATGGTGACGATTATTATGATGATGATTCCCTTACTCAGTGCTGCATGTGGCACTTTGTCTGCCATTGATCTTCCAATCTCTTCCCCACACCTCCTTCCATCCTTACACTGGTCGCCACACAATGACCTTTGTGATAGTGACCACTTCCTGTTGAGTCTCTTGTTTCCTTCCCACCTCTTGATGACCACGTTTCCTTGCTGGGCTTTTCATCGTGCAGATTAGCACCTGTACACGTGCCAGGTCGTGTCAGTCAGAGAATATGGGTGCGTTCGGAATGCTTTGACGCCTCTAGGTTCTTCTGCCCTACATCACGGATGTAGGTTACACTCCACACCATCTAAGATTATAAGCAAGGGTCTGGCCATTCCAGATAGCCTTTGTACAGATCCATTATTTCTCACTGAACACCTCACGACCCATTTTACGATGCCATCGGCGCCAGCCTCTTATCCAGCTGCCTTCCTTCTCCAGAAACAGTGGGCTGGAACAGTCTAGATGGAATCGTGCAGTGAGCGTTCTACTGGAAAGAAGCTTCTTCTGGCCCGCTCAACTTCCCGCAATTCAGCTCCTGGCCCTGATTTCATTGATAACCAATTGCTTCAACACCTCAGTCTTTCAAACGCAGTATCTCCCCCACGTGTTTAACTGTATTTGGCTCCAAGGGATTTTCCCCCCGTCAGTGGAAACTGCAGTTTGGCAGGCCTTCTCTCAGCGCCGCGGTCTTTGTGAGGCCTATGACACAGTTTGGTGTCATCACAATCTCCTTACTCTCCATGAAGGGTGTCTTTGGGACCCCCCTCTACTTTTATTCGCCTGTTCCTGTCCCACCAGTCATTCGGAGTCCAGATTGGCACTCTTCCCAGTTCTCTGCGGACCCAGGAGAATGGCTTTCCACAGAGCTCCACATAGTGTCCTTTTTCTTATTGCTGTTAATGGACCTGTGTCCTTTCCCGGACCGTTGGTCACCCCTGCTCTGTATGTGGGTGATTTCTGTATTTAGGCTAGCTCCCAATTGGTGGCCTCTGTGGAAGGACGGCTCCAGGATGCCATCCATCATTGACACTCTTTTCAGTTCCCTCCCCTTACGTTGAGGGTGGTGCGTTTGTGTCGCCTACTACGGTCCACCCTCATATGGAGCTCTACGTCGACGCAAAACACCTGACTTTCGTCCTCCAGTTTCATTTCTTGGATGCCCCCATGTCCGTCATCTGAAGGTTGGCTGTCTCTGTAAACTCAGTGTCCTTTGCTTCCTTGCCCACACCTCTTGGGGCACAGATCATTCGACCCTTTTACCAGGTGTTAGTTTTGTCTCGCCTGAACTATGGTTGGCAAATTTATGGATCAGCTGCCCTATCCACACCGCTTCTGGATCCGGTTCACCATCGTGGTACCTGTAAAGCCATTGGTGCTTTTCACACTAGCCTTGTGAGCAGTCTTCTGGTTGACGCTAGGATCTTTCTATTCCCTAGTCCTGATTTCCTGCGACAACACTATTTGCTCTTCCCCTGCTCACCCTTCCTACTATTCGCTCTACCCCTGCTCACTCTTCTTATTCTGTTCTTCTCATGGCTTCAGGCCACTGCTCGTCATCAAGTGGTTTTACTGGTTGGGCTTTTCGCTTCTTTCTGCAATGACTTCCGCCTCCCGTCCCTTCCCCTCTTCCCCACGTTCTCTCCCAAGCACACACTCCTCTCCCCCTCGACCATGAATTCGGATGGATCTCTTCCTGGGACTAAAAGCCTCTGTCGCTCCAGTGGTATTCCATTGTTCGTTTCGACTGCTCGTACGGGAGTTTTAGGATGCCACTGTTTTTTACCTCTGATCATCTTGGTGACGCTGCTTGTTCGGTTGATTTCCTTTCGGTTCGTGGCAACATAGGTATGCCGGGTAATGAACTTCCTGAATTTGCGACCTTACATAAAATCGCTGTTTGGTCAATTGGGGAGTGACTGTTAGTAGACTACCTCGTTGTATAATAAACTTTGCGCCATGGAGGAGACGCCCTCCATGTAGTGTTCTTCTCTCTGCCTCACACTCTACCGTGCTCTGCAGTCTTCGGATTGGCCATGCTAGATTGACCCATAGGTGGTTTTTTTAATTATTGTTTATTTGCAATGAGCCCCCCCCCCCCTTTTTTTCATGCGTGGCTCCGCTCACGGTGATCCACATATTGCTGGACTACCCTCACGTTTTGGCCCTTCGCACTAAATATGCCCTCCCACCTTCTTGATCTCGCGTGGTTACGCCTGTCCTCGGTTTTCTCCGCGAACGCGGCTTGTATCTTCAGGTCTAAGCCCTTGAATTTTCCTTTGGAATTTGAGTCCCTCAGTTAGCGTAGACGTTGGTTGTACAGGCCTAGCTCTAGTCTCCACACTAGCCACGTTCTTCCCGGTTTTTCGGTATATTTTGTCTGATCTGTTCTGCTGTTTTGTACCCTATTTTATTGTGTGTTCTTCCCCTTGTTTTGTTCGCGTTGTATCTTGATAATATTTTGTGGGTGTCGGGACGAATCAGTGGCGTTGTTGGTGTCGCACTGCGCGTAGCGTTTCTGGGGCTGCTCACCCCGTTTCCACACACTCCCTGTTTTTTTTCCCCTCTTCCTGCAGCCCTGACGCAACTTTTCCCTCTGCTTGCACGTTATCCCTTCCCCTTGACTGGACTTTACTCCGTGTCTCGTCCCTTCCTTGATTTCTGTCATCCTAGCTCGCTGTTTGGTTCGCTCCCCCACAAATCAACCAACATCTATTTCCTTGCTGTAGAGAAATACTATATGTAAATGAAGCAGAGCTACAGCAACTTCTGGAATTACTTTTTCGATACAGGTTTCCCCTTTCTGTTAAAAAATAGAAAACACTTCGTCAGAATTGCGTGTTTTCGTCAGTCTACAAGGTGAGTCATTTAAGAAGTGTATTTCGTGAACGGTTCTATATATCGAAACGAGGTTTTCGGCTAATCATAATACGCTAAGGAGCACGTACTTTTTTCAGTGATACTCGTAAATCCTGCATCGATAGAAGAATTGAAGGAAGTTCAGTTTTTAAATAAAATTATATACTTTTTCCAGCAGCCCCAGAGTGCTTGAAAAGACGAATGCAGTGATATAATGCGTCGCAAAGGAGTGTGAGAAATAATTTTAAAATTTAAAGAGAAGTCGGCTGGAACAGAATAACTGACAACTGTGACGTCTATCGGCAGGTAATTTCTGCTTCGCCAGTCCTTGCACGCAGACATCTACGCCAGTGAGCCGCTAGACTAGTTTCCTTTATACGCCGAATGTCGAAGAAACGTTGCCGAGACGGTACAGCGGTATAGGGATGTCTGTCCTGATGGTCGCGCCAGGCGCTTACGCGAATTATTTGGTCTCTAGTGCGAACAGGCACGATTCATCGTCAGAGGTCGAGGAAGAAAATTGCACATGACAGAGCACATGAAGAAGCTGTTGTGGCGGCGACGCTTATGAATTCGCATAAGTGGCACAAGGCGTATTGCCAGAGAATGTCGGATCAGCCAGGCGAGTGTCGTTCGCATCTTGCAACGACATGAGTTCCACTCTTATCGTTTCTACCAGCCACTCGGAGGACGTGATTTCGAGCGTCGCACAGAATGTCCGCTTGCTCTGCAACATCTGATAGGCGACACTACGTTTTCCCATCGTGTGCTGTTTACCGACGGAGCAACGTTTACGAACCACGATAATATAAATTTACGCAAAATATACTACTGGTCAACTGAAAATCCACGCTGGCGTTGTGAGGTAAAACACCAGTGACCGTGGGGCGTAAATGTATGGTGCAGCATCATAAGAAATTTCATTGTGCGATCTTATCTTCAAAATAGGAAATGTGAATGCACACTTTCTTATGAACATCGTATCTGTTCTTCTAGAAGCGATTCCACTATGTACGCGGCAGTGCATGCTGTTCCAACACAACGGCTGCCAAACTCAATCAACTATGTTGCAACGCAAATACTGAATGAGAAGTTCCCTTACCATTGGATAGCATGGAATGCTGCAATAGTGTGCCGGCTGGGTCCCCTGATGCGACTTCTCTTGATTTCTTTCTGTAGAGAGCATTGAAAGATGTAGTCCTATGAAGCTCCACTTATGCCAGACGATACGTGTCGTCGAATCGAGACAGCATGCGACGGAATCCAAAGTACAGACTGATTACAATTAAACTGTCGCTACTTCAGCCAGTTTAGATGGAAAACGTATACCGTGAGCGTACCAGCGTTATAGGAACGATGTTCAGACTATGCGCTGCGAGATTTGCATTGTTTGTTGTGTTAGTGTCATGACTTGCCATTAAGCGCCGGTGCTGGTACGGCGACTTATAGTTGAAAGCCAAGCACCAGTGTGCATTACAGGTGCAGACAGTCGACACGTGTGTGGACAAGGTGAGCAGAGCTTTTACTCGTAAACCTGTTTTATCAAAGGAGCAATTGTGCTACTGCTCTTCACGCGTATAGACGCGTCAAAGGAATACGAAGATGTCCTCTTTCCGCGCTGGCGTCGAAGAACTTGATTCGGAAGTTGGTATTAATTGGCGATTTGGGAATTGCTCCTGAGAAAGGACGGTGGCCAATTGAACCACAAATTGTTGAATTTACTGCATGCTGGATGCAATGTGCTATTTTCAAACAGTGCGCGAGCTGTGTCACGCCAGCTGAACATCGGTGTTCTACGAGAGATGTTTCGGGTAGCGGTACTGTAATCTCTAGTGCAGGTCTAAGCTGTGGTGGATGCAGATCGTCGTCACACTGAGCAACGTATGCAACAAGGAACGTAAACATGGTACGCAATCCGCAAATGTTACCCTCTCATGTGGTAACTAAAATGTTTCTTCCAATGGTTTGTTGCTTATTTCTCTTCCACGTGACCTTAAAATGTGTCCAAGTTTTATTTTCCTACGATCACTCGTTTTCCCCCTATCAAGTAGCGGAAGTTAAATTATAAGCAACCAGCACTGTCATCTGTTCAACTTTCCCTCACGGCGATTGCAAATGTCCCTTGCAGTTGGTAAAAAATATTGGCGCATGCGTAAGTATAACGTAAAGCTACGTTTCGTTAAGAGGTATATGTATTTTACGGCTGTCAAGTCGTCAGTCATTCCAAATAACATATTTAATTTGAGGTGTATTCCGTCCAATTAAAATTTCAAGTACTACGTACAGGTGTTTTGCCATTAAGAAACATTCAGGTCACTCCAGGCAGACAGATTAGGTTCAGATCTAAGAAAATTAATATATTAGTTTCTTTTTTCCGTGAATAGGGCTATTTATCATTATGAAGTATGAACGACCGACTTTTCTGTTTCGGCTTTGAGAGTAAGCGGCGACAGGGAGAGTTTAAATGGAAAACCGCCTGACAAATCTGAGGTTAAAATTTTTTTAAAAAAAAGCTGCTGTTCAGGAACAGCGAATGTGAATGAGTGGTTCGAGAAAATCAGACAACTAGTTGCGTGTATAAAGGTTTATTACCAACCCTTGACCATGATTACACCAATTGTAATAATGTCTCCTTCAGGAGTACATGGGCACGTAAAGTCACATAATGGCGATGACAAATTTCAGAGCAAATGTCAAGTAAAGGAACATGTGTGACCAGCAGCAAAACCAATTAAAATCCCCTGCAAAACATTCCCATTGGAGCTGGGCTAAGTGTAAAAGTCTTTGCATTAAAATGTGCGTGGCAGCTTTAGTTTCCACAAAAACGTGGAAACGTAAACACGTTTGAAACAGTTATCTACACCCTCATCTGGTGCGCCAGAAACTAGCATTTGCCTTAGTTCGCTATACAAAAATCATAGCGGACAGACTGTCTTCTTACAGAAAATAAGGCTTTATCTTAATCACACAGGCCTGTCTTGCTACTTATAACAAAGGAGCCTGGCACGAGAGTTCTGCTTGGAGGTGTTTACATTACAGTAGCAGACTCTGTCCGCATTTCTTTCCAATTTTATTAAATTCCTGGGATTCTTTTGCTAAATATTTCAACCCCAATATTAACAAGCAATGTAATTGTCTTTCCAAGAGCTATTGGCTAAAGTTATGAAAAGTATACGGCCCAATCAAAAACCTTGTTTCAGTGTCTCGGTTAGTACCAGAGTTTAGAGAATTATCCAAAAAAGCATTACCTCGGCATTCTATAAAGTGCGCAGACCTCATTTCGATATCTGAAACCGTGAACGAAATCAAAGGGGCGTTGTCTTCCATGACTTACCTCTGTAATCTACATCTACGTTATTACTCTGTTATTCACAATAAAGTGCCTGGCAGAGGGTTCAATGAACCACATTTAAGCTGTCTCTCTACCGTTCCATTCTCGAACGGCGCGCGGGAAAAACGAGCACTTAAATTTTTCGGTGCGAGCCCTGGTTTCTCTTACTTTATCGTGATGATAATTTCTCCCTTTGTAGGTGGATGCCAGCAGAATGTTTTTGCAATCTGGGGAGGAAACTGGTGATTTAAATTTCATGAGAAGATCCCGTCGCAACGAAAACGCCTTTGTTTTCATGATTGCCACTCCAATTCAAGTATCATGTCTGTGGCACAATCTCCCATACTTGGCGATAATACAAAACGAGCTGCCCTTCTTTGAACTATTTCGATGTCATCAGTCAGTCCCACCTGATGCGGATCCCACAACGCACAGCAGTACTACAGAATAGGACGAAAAAGCGTGGTGTACGCCGTCTTTTTGTAGACCTATTGCACCTTCTAAGTGTTCTGCCAGCGACTCGCAGTCTTTGGTTTGCTCTACCCACAACATTATTTATGCGATCGTTGCAATCTAGGTTATTTGTAATTGTAATTCCTAAGTATCTAGTTGGATTTACAGCCTTCAGATATGTGTAACTTACCGCGTAATCGAAATTTAGCGGATTACTTTCAGTAGTCTCGTGAATACCTCCACGCTTTCCTTTATTCAGGGTCAATTGCCACATCTCGCGCCATGCAGATATGTTGTCTAAATCATTTTACAATTTATTTTGGTCATCTGATAACTTAACAATACGGTAAACGACAGCATCATCTGCAAACGATCTAAGAGGGCTACTCAGATTGTCTTCTATGTCGTTAATATAGATCAGGAACAATAGAGGGTCTATAACGCTACTTTGGGGAACGCCGGATATTACTTCTGTTTTACTCGATGACTTTTCGTCTATTTCTAGGTACTGTGACCTATCCGACAGGAAATCCAGAAAATGACGTCCAGTCATACAACTGAGACGATATTCCATAGGCGCGCAGTTTGGTTAGAAGACGCTTGTGATGAACGGTGTCGAAAGCCATCTGGAAATGTAAAAATATGGACACCCCCTTTCGATAGCACCCATTACTCCGTGAGTATAAAGAGCTAGTTGTGTTTCACAAGAACGATATTTTCTGAATCTGTGTTGACTGTGTGTCAGTAAATCGTTTTCTTCGAGGTACTTCATAGTGTTCGAACACAGTGTATGTTTAAAAACCCTACTTAAAAATCGACGTTAGTGATATGGGCCTGTAATTCACTGGATTACTCCTACTACCCTTTTTGGGTATTGGTGTGACGAGCAATTTTCCAGTCCTTAGGTACGGATATTTCTGTGAGCGAGCGGTCGTATATAATTGCTAAATATAAAGCTATTGTATCTGCACATTCTGAAAGGAACCTGGCTTGTATACAGTCTGGACAGGACGCCTTGCCTTTATTTAGTGAGTTAAGCTGCTTTGCTACACCGAGGATTAAAACAAAAAAAGTGTGTGAAATCTTATGGGACTTAACTGCTAAGGTCATCAGTCCCTAAGCTTACACACTACTTAACGTAAATTATCCTAAGGACACACACACACACACACACACACACACACACACACACACACACACACACCCACACACCGAGGATATCTATTTCTATGTTTCTCATCTTGGAAGTTGTTCTTGATTGGAATTCAGGAATATTTACTTCGTCTTCTTTGGTGAAGGAGTTTCGGAAAACAGTGTTTAATAACTCTGCTTTAGTGGCACTGTCTTGAGTGACTTCACCGTTGTTATCGCGCAGTGAAGGTATTGATTGCGTTTGCCACTGGTGTGCTTTATGTATGACAAGACTCTCTTTGGGTTTGCTGCCAGATTCCGAGATAGAGTTTCGTTGTGGAAATTATTAAAAGCATCTCGAAGTACGCGCTAGATTTCGAACTTTTGCAAAACTTTGCCAATCTTGGGGATTTTGCGTTCTTTTAAATTTGGCATGCTTTTTTCGTTGCTTCTGCAACAGCCATCTGACCCGTTTTGTGTAATCTCTCAATTGCCGTCGATATTCTCTCTGAAATCATTCCACATCTTTTCTACGCTTACATGATCAGATCTGAAGGAGTGGAGACTCTTATAAAGGCGTTAAGAGCATTTTTATCAGCTTTTTAGAATAGATACTCTTTGCGTTTCCTTTTGATGTTTGTAGGTTTTACAGTATTCAGCGTAGCAGAAACTGCCTTGAGATCGCTAATACTGACATACACAACTGATTTAGTAGTATTTTATAAAATGATGTAGTATTAAAGCGTCATCGATAGCTGCTGAAACTATATTTACTGTAGGTCTGGAACAACATAGGCGAGGAAATTTTATTGTGCTTTTATATCAATAATAGGTATTTTCATAGACTATTGAATAGGATTACCACCAGTTGCTGTTTTATGATTCTGTCGCAATTTCAACTGCATTAAAATTTTAGTGACGTGAACATTTACGAATTGTGCTGTGTTGTGGCAAAAGAAGCAAATTTAAACCTGGCAGGAAGTGAACTTAACCTATTACCCAAAACTCGCCACTGATAACGTCTCTCTGAAGAAAAAGGCTGTAAGAAGTTGGGTGAAAATAAATAAACTTCTCTTGAAATTTTGATGGAATCCTTACCCCAATGCGTGTTTGATAACGAATAATGCGATTGACGTTGGTAAAGAATTTCATTTCTGTAACTCAGTGATCTGAAAAACATGAAAACAATGAAATTTGCAAAACCCAATCCATTACTAAGAAGGTGTAATCAGATAACCAGTATTTTTGACAAACTAATAGAAGTTTGTGGTAGAACGGAGTTCAGAGTTTTCCACGGTGGAGGATGCAAACACAGCTTCAGGGAATTAACCATATGTTTTTGATGCTGTGTACAAGTGTTTCTCACATACTATCAGCTGAAGTAGTTGGCCATGATCCAGTGGTCGCCACTGCTGGCAACACTGTGATTTTGATAGTCACTAGCTTACGATGCTGTTCCCAGGGCATCTATTTAACTGCTTTCGTTTCACATGTTTGAGTTGCTTACGTATCTTCAATGTAGTTAAATTAACACATCAATTTGTAACCACAAACTGATCAGAAGTCAGTTAAGAGACACCACATAGATAAATTATTCTAGAAAAGTTCTATATTCTATGATCCAGCTATTCAATTCTTACATTGTCCAGACACTTAACTCTCTCAGAATCTTTGGGCCACAAATGATCTTTTGTGGCATACATTCATCAGTACAAACGAAATTGCTGCACATAGCATTTATCTCTTTCGTTTCTACAAGAATGTTTTTAAAGCCTTTTTACAATTGGGTACCACCTAAGCCCACATCATTCATCCGCCTGCCCCTTTTCTCTTGGACTCAAATTACCACACTGCGTTTCAGCAGGCCAGTCACCCTCTCATTTGGGAGTACAAAGATTCAAACGCTCGTCCGGCCACCCTGATTTAGATCTTCCATAATTTCTCTATATCACTTGCCACCAAATGAAAGAATGATTACATTGGAAGGGCACGGCCGATTTCATTTCCCATATGCCCCTAATGGGAGCTTTTTTCTGTCTCTAATGACATCGATGTTTATAGGACATTATCTCAAATATTTACCTGCTTCCTTTCCGTTATGAACTGCTGCCCCAATCTCTTTATCAGGCGCCCCTATCCTGTCCCGTCATCAAGCGGCGCAGCGCGCCCGCGCCTCCCTACTCCGGCGTCGGACGGCGCAGCACGTCCGTCCTCATCCTGATGATAAACCACCATTCCTTCTGCTATAAAACTGCCTCCCTCCCCCACCCCATCAAACGACCGTCTGTCCGTCCTTCCTTTCCCTCCCTCTCTGTTTCTTCCCTCCCTCCCTCAAAAAATGGTTCAAATGGCTCTGAGCACTATGGGACTCAACTGCTGTGGTCATAAGTCCCCTAGAACTTAGAACTAGTTAAACCTAACTAACCTAAGGACATCACACACATCCATGCCCGAGGCAGGATTCGAACCTGCGACCGTAGCGGTCGTGCGGTTCCAGACTGTAGCGCCTTTAACCGCTCGGCCACTTCGGCCGTCCCTCCCTCCCTCTTTCTTCCCTCCCTCTTTCTTCCCTCCCTCTTTCTTCCCTCCCTCCCTCCCTCTTTCTTCCCTCCCTCTTTCTTCCCTCCCTCCCTCCCTCTTTCTTCCCTCCCTCCCTCCCTCCCTCCCTCTTTCTTCCCTCCCTCCTTCCCTCTTTCTTCCCTCCCTCCCTCCCTCTTCCTTCCCCCCTCCCTCTTTCTTCCCTCCCTCCCTTCCTCCATCCCTCTTTCTTCCCTTCCTCACTCCCTCCCCCTCCCTCTTTCTTCCCTTCCTCCCTCCCTCCCTCCCTCTCTTTCTTCCCTTCCTCCCTCCCTCCCTCTATTTCTTCCCTTCCTCCCTCCCTCCCTCTCTTTCTTCCCTTCCTCCCTCCCTCCCTCTATTTCTTCCCTTCCTCCCTCCCTCCCTCTCTTTCTTCTCTTACTCCCCTCCCTCCCTCTCTTTCTCCCCTCCCTCCCTCTCTTTCTCCCCTCCCTCCCTCCCTCTCTTTCTCCCCTCCCTCCCTCCCTCTCTTTCTCCCCTCCCTCCCTCCCTCTCTTTCTCCCCTCCCTCCCTCCCTCTCTTTCTCCCCTCCCTCCCTCCCTCTCTTTCTCCCCTCCCTCCCTCCCTCTCTTTCTCCCTCCCTCCCTCCCTCTCTTTCTCCCCTCCCTCCCACCCTCTCTTTCTCCCCTCCCTCCCACCCTCTCTTTTCTCCCCTCCCTCCCACCCTCTCTTTCTCCCCTCCCTCCCTCCCTCTCTTTCTCCCCTCCCTCCCTCCCTCTCTTTCTCCCCTCCCTCCCTCCCTCTCTTTCTCCCCTCCCTCCCTCCCTCTCTTTCTCCCCTCCCTCCCTCCCTCTCTTTCTCCCCTCCCTCCCTCCCTCTCTTTCTCCCCTCCCTCCCTCCCTCTCTTTCTCCCCTCCCTCCCTCCCTCTCTTTCTCCCCTCCCTCCCTCCCTCTCTTTCTCCCCTCCCTCCCTCCCTCTCTTTCTCCCCTCCCTCCCTCCCTCTCTTTCTCCCCTCCCTCCCTCCCTCTCTTTCTCCCCTCCCTCCCTCCCTCTCTTTCTCCCCTCCCTCCCTCCCTCTCTTTCTCCCCTCCCTCCCTCTCTTTCTCCCCTCCCTCCCTCTCTCTCTCTCTCTCTCCCTCTTCCCTCCCTCTCTCCCTCTCTCTCTCTCTCTTTCTCTCTCTCTTTCTCTCTCTTCTTTCTCTCTCTCTCTCTCTCTCTCTCCTCCCTCTCTCCCTCTCTCTCCTCCCTCTCTCTCTCTCTCCTCTCTCTCTCTCTCTCTCTCTCTCTCTCTCTCTCTCTTTCTCTTTCTCTTCCCTCCCTCTCTCTCTCTCTCTCTCTCTTCCCTCCCTCTCTCTCTCTCTCTCTCTCCTCTTCCCTCCCTCCCTCCCTCCCTCCCTCTCTCTCTCTCTCTCTCTCTTCCCTCCCTCCCTCCCTCCCTCCCTCTCTCTCTCTCTCTCTCTCTCTTCCCTCCCTCCCTCTCTCTCTCTCTCTCTCTCTCTCTCTCTCCCTCCCTCCCTCCCTCGTGTTCTACACCACACCTTCTTATCGAAGGTGACTTGAACCTCATCTACCTCCCCACTCTGAGCTTATTCCTTTCCCATATTTTTTCTTATGCTCTGGTTTTCGTATTGTGTGTTTCGATGGTGATGTAATTTTAAATTACTATATACAAGGCGATAAGTTTCGCTTAGACACAGAAATGAATCTGTCGGGATACTTATTTCATATCTCTGTTTTTAAGCGATCGTGAGCTGAAAAGTAATGTGTGCTCCTGATCGTTGGGAAGAAGTGGCGTCGGCGTGTTCTTAAGTATGTACAAAAACCAAACACTTCGTTGTAGACATTGTTTTTGAATAAAGGTGGTCTATAAAAATGGGACATATGTTCTTTATATTTTATATTGATCCTAATCAGACTATATTTGTCATCTAGAGCTAGAGCTTTTCGAAGATTCGGCATGAATTATATTGACCCGGTAAAGTGGCCACTGTGCCGTGCTGTGTTCGTTCACTCGATTGATCGCATCGTATTTGAGACGGAATGGTTCTGCACATTTTTCGAGAGTTTCTAGCGAAACTTAAACAACACATTAACCCATAAGGACTGAAACCTCCTTGGGTGTGTGTGTGTGTATATGTATAACAAGATACTGGCACTGCGTCGCCGCTACATGTGTTCCTGTCGCAGCAGCTGTAAGATCTGCCCTTCCCGTGGTCATTGCCGGCGTACAGGGCAAGGCCACTTACAGTGTCGTGAGGGTCGGATCGGGTTAGGCGGCGGGTCGCCGCGTATCGGTGGTCGGATCCCGCGTAATGTTACGTGCAGGTTTGCTTAAAGGGTGGTGATAAACTTATTGTATCTCGCATCTGTGTTGTATCAAATTCATCTTATATGCCCGTCTTTCATCAGCACAATTTACGAGAGATCCCCATTATACGGGGTGTTCAAAAAGTCTCTCCGCAGTGCCGTATGATTGTTAGCCGCGCGTGCCGTATGCCGCAGTGAATATTCCGAAATAAAACTTAGTGAAATACAAGTTATTAATTTATTGAATATTCATTTTTTACTTACAGATGTTGATATTAAATGTTGAAAGTGTCCCCCCTGGTGTCAAATACACAATTCAATTCGTCTAATCATGTTTCCAAACACAAGCAGTAACATTTATTCGTAACAGAAGCAGTTACAGTGAATATTGCAGTTTTCAATTCGTCGATGGATTTTGGACGTTTTTTACAGACAGTTGCTTTCTCTGCACCCCAGAAGAAAGTCAGGTGGTGTTAGGTCAGGCCATCGTGGATGCAAAGTCCCTGTGAAATTAAGCGATCACCAAAAACATCAGCAAGCAGTGACATTGAAACGCGAGCTGTATGCGCGGTTGCACCATCTTGTTGTAAATAACCGTTCAGTATTTTACTTAACACAAGTTCTCCTATGAATGGGTACAGAATACCACTGCAGTATCGTTGTGCGTTTGTTGTTTCGTTGGAAAAATATGGGAGCCACAATCAGACGTCTAGAAATTGGAATCCAAACACCTATTTTCACAGAATGAAGTGGTTCCTCACGAATACACAATGGATTTGCAGTACTCCACATACGAGAATTTTGCGAGTTCATGTACCAGGATAAATGAAACCACGCCACATCAGTGAAAAACGTTTCATTAAGAAAACCCCTTCCGTTTTGTTGAACGAAATTTTTAACCATTCACAATAGTGCAGTCTCTTGCCACGATCAGTATTTTTCAGTTCTTGCACGACTGTCACTTTGTACAGGAAAAGTTCTATTTTTTTTTTCCTTACAGTTGTGTGGCACGTTCCGACACTAACATCGATTTCCTGGGCGAGTTTTCTTGCTGACTTGTTCGCACTCATCGACATTTTATCGGAAATGTTGAGTAGTTTATCCTCAAACAAAACGCTAGGAGGACCACTTCTCGGTGCATCGTCACTGAACCCGTACTTCGAAATTTGTTAATCAAATCTCGCACAGTATCGCGATGTGGGAATGTTGTCTCCGGGAAAACTGAATTAAATGTTTGACGAACTGAAACTTTGTATTTACCGTCAGCTTTGAACACTTGTTCGACTAAAAGCACACGCTCTTCAATGGTTAGCATTTTAACAGTGACAAAAACGAAACAGACGAACAAAGGAACTAAATTTAAAAGTTCACGTCAACAGGTAACGACACACACCAACGATACTACTGACGCTGGCTGAGATAAACGAAACAGGGGAATGTTGGGAGAGTCCACTTGAAGGGAAGTAACCCAGGCAGGCGAACGATCATAGGGCACGCGTGGCTAACAATCCTACGACACTGCGGAGAGATTTTTTGAACACCACGTAAATCTTACGTAGTTATAGTTAATAAGGAGAAAGAAGCTTATACTACAAGGGATGGAATTTTATGATAGACAACTCTGTCTAAAACAGTAACTTGGACAAAGCTGACGATTACTTCAGAGTTCAGGAGAGACGAAATTCCCTTCAAATGCAGCACGTGCGAAGTTCGTTTCCGTGTTTGTTTGTTTGTTTGTTTGTGTGTTTTTTGGAATGATTGCTTTCAGAATTTATTCAAGTCAAATGAAACCAAATAAGCATCTGAAATACTAGACATAATTCAAGAACAGATCATACCAAATTCTTCCACGCAGCTGTACTGTACTTTCCTAGAGCTCTCCAAGTAAATGGAAGTCGTGAATTTAGTCTGTGAATTTTCTTTGTTCGTCACCTTTCGTGTCACGTAGTAACTTTAGGATTAGGCGCAGTCGGTGAGACAGGACTCTTAAAGTTAGAAGTCTTGCGCATTATCCCTCCTAGTCATTGACGTTAAATGACATTTATCCACATACGAAGTAAGCTACTTAGTACAGTAGCTCTATGATCGTGGACACATCTAGGACTGCCACCTGTTTTCCGTTCAGAAATTGAGAGGTAATGATCAAGTAATACATAGTCACAATATACTACTACGAAATCAACCCACAATTGTGGATTACTCGTCGATTAGACGGTCCTCCATAGGGATAGTGAAATGTGAAAAACAGCCATAAGAAACATACAGGAGAAATTGTCAGTGACCATGAGAGACGGGAGCTTCAGTAGGGGCAATCAGAATTCTATCGACGTGATTTAACTCCTGACTGACTCTAAAGCAATAGAAATAAGTTCACGTCAACTAACGGTGACAGCGAATTCCTGCATTACGAATTAACTATATGCAATTGAATGGGCCTCTTCTGAAGTCTGTCTGAGAGTGGGACGGAAGAGTAGTTGCCCGCGATTTGCCTCAAAGCAAAGTAAGGGGAGGGCCTACGAAGAAGGATTCCTTCATGTAGTCTTCCTGAGAGAAGAGGGGGTGGGGGAGAAGAGAGCACTGACCGTTCCAGCGCCTTTTGACCGGAGAATCGGGGGCTCGACTTCTTGGTTGTGAAGTTACTGACGTCGGAAAATTGAACACAGCGGCTCTGTCTCTTGTCGATTTACGTCAACTTCTGACTTTTTCAAATTAATTATTTGTCTGAGTTTAAACTGGTTCCCCTTCAACCTCCGATCATCCGGCATCTAGACAAGCCATTCATGGGCCCAGAAAGTTTGGTGAATGACGTCGTATTGTTCACGGTCGTTAAGAGTGCGGCACCACCGAATCTTGCGCCGCACAGTCAAGAAAAGTCTGAGCAAATTCCCGAATGGTGTCGCTGCGAGTGAGCTCATGTGTAAACAGGACGTTATAGACTGAAGGTACAGTACACGTTGTCGAAACCCAAAAAAATCAGCGAACGAATATGCTGTTCTGCTCCTAACTTGGAAAATCAGCTGAGAACTGCTTACTAAGTACTTACTGTTATCTTGAAGAGTGTTTGAGTGGTTAAACTATTCCTAGAAGAGCGGGGCGCCTCGGAAGACACCCCTCTGAACTGACGAGCTTGCAACTCTACACACTGCGGACAAGGTACAGAAAGTGAAGTAACTTTCGTCCCAGGACCATCATACGACAGTGCGAATAATTGCACGGCAAGCGGGAAATGGTCATGAGACGGATTAAGTGGGTATGCCCTCAGTGCACTAAGCAAGAGAACTGGGTCGTGCTCCACGACAAATGCCCGGCCACACACTGCTTTTCCAGTGGTGCAGTTCCTGGCCAACAGGAGAATAGTCGCTCAGTGACCCACTATAATCCCCAGACTTACCTCCCCCAGACTTTCACTTGTTCCCAAGTTGAAATCAGCTCTTTAGACCCAGAGCTTTTCAGACATTTCGGACATGCAGCGTAATGTGACACCCAGGTGAAGGCTATCCATGAAGATTACTACGCCAGGAAGTTCGAGGACTTAAAAAGCCGTTTCGACAAGTGCATTACTATCACTGAGAGAGTGCTTCGGATAATAGTAACTACTGTTTCGGGTAAGACATCAATCCATTCGCAATTGACACTTTTTCATCAAAGTTTCTGGACAGAATATGTGTTATTGATATTTGTTTATTAAGGTTAAAAATGTTTTCAGTTAGTTCGAGAAATCTTTTGACTGCCATCAGAAACAAACTACCGACAATAATGGAAGAAAGAGAATATACCACATGTCTTACACAAACTCAAAAACTAACGTGGGGGTTCCAAAATAATCATAAAGAGATGCAGTTCAAAAATAGAATGCACACAAATAACTGAAGGTGTCAGGTAACGATGTAGTCAGTCACCGTCACTGACATGCGTATGACGATGCCTTAATACAAACAAGACAAGGAAACAAAACTTAGAGCGTTCGCTGTATGGATTACATGAACTAGAAAGTCAGTATTACAGTCTGAAAATGTTTATCACTAAAGCTAAGGTTAAGGTTCACTATGGAAAACGCCCAGTTAGATCAAAAATTGTTATTAAATACGAGGCCTGGAACAAGTCAAGTTTTAGATATTTCGGATCCGATATGGACTTAAATAATGAAACGATGTACAAAATAAAATCAGTAAATTTCAGCACGTAGGCCTAAGTGGAACTACAAATATCGTAAAGAAGAAGACTAGAAAAACACAGAATTCACATTTTACAAAATAATGACTAAAAAAAATGCAAAAGCAGTATAAATCGGCTGAACTGCAATTTGTAATATCTGTCAAAGGTTGCTCAGGTAGGAATCTTGTAATATATGAGAATATACGAGGAGAATCAGAGATATTTAACTCAAACGACGAAGTGGAAGAATATACGGAGATGAAGAGGCAAGATCTTAAACATATGAAAGAAGATACCGGCCATTGTAAACAAGTACATACCCCCAGGATAGAGAGACCTTGAAAGACCGAGAAGAAGCTGATCTTATGTCAATCGGCAAGGATCCGCGGAACCAGGAGCACCTCTGAAGATCTCTAACCCAACTATGGACGAAACGTCAGGATCACGTTTCGTGAACTATGACCGCACAGTCCGAAAGATTCACCAGCAACTAAGACAACAGATTGTGAAAGCAAACCTCCTATTTCTCCAATTTAACACTATTCGTTTCCGTGTTTGAGAATCAGTTGGGTTACTTGTTTGATACGTTACATAGAAAATCTTTTGCTGATAGTTATATTTTTTCATGGGAAAAACTGATATTTTTTAAGAATCGCTGTAGCGTTGGCAAAATTGTATTCATCTCACAATAAAAAACACACATGTGGACGTTAAAAAACTACAGCAGGTTTTGTTACTATGTTATAGATGACGTTTCCCGGTGGACCCGCTTTAGAACATAGTTACAGTTGTGACTCTAAACTATTAAAGGGAAAGTACTGGCGAAGAATTCAGAAGTTGTTATAACCCTGACGTTACACAAGATTTGTCGCTATATGACTTTGAACATTAAGCGCAGAATTTAACGCAAGACGCTGTTCCAGGGAAATTCAATAAGGAATAAAAGCTCACTGCAGCTGATAGAGCCGCTAATTTTGTTGCAGTAAAGGCGGAACAATTTTTGAATTAAAATGTTGGTACACAGTATTATTTCTAGACTGTCAGATGTAACTCCTAACGCAGCCCATTCTTTGAGCTTTTCATTCGACCTTAAACTCTGGCCGCTCAGAGTAATGGACGGGAAATAGCCCATTCAGGCCTTTCAAGGTGCCTGAGGGAGCGCTGTGAGGCATCGTCTTTATGGTCGGTGAACTCCCGGGCAATAGACGGATGAAAGGAGTCAGCGACGTGTGGTTATGCGCCCGATCTCATTTCATAGAGGGGAGAGTAATATGCGCTTCGTACATTGTTGTGCAATTTGCGCAACAATATTTTCTATCGACTGTTTTGTCCGTCATTAACCCGTGCTCATGGATTTGCGGACGACGATAGAGACAGTGACAGTGGTTTCTGGGCTGCGTCCTTCCAGTCAGCGTACGTTCATGTAAAACTTAAAAGATATTTCACGATTTAAAAAAGTATAAATAATTCAAAAGCCAAGATCGCTTAAACACTGTTTACTAGATGACCGGTTTCAACACACTAAAGGTGCCGTCATCGGATCTGAATGTAGCTTAACATGCATAAATCATTTCGATACAACGATACATGAGGCACACCAGCTGATATAAAATCATTGTCGCAGAAATAAAAATTAAAAACAGCTGCTCTCATGGTCATTCTATTCCATCAGATATATGAAACCGAAGTCACAAGATCTTTTTTTAATAAAAAATATACGTGCGAATTTTGCCTGTGCTTGGTGGTTCTAGGTTTAAAATGCCGAACAGAACACACGACAAGTTTCTGTATTGCGGATAGCACCAATGGTACAAGATAGTCTCAACCGATGTAGGTATTTGGCTCCCGCGTGTTCATGGGTTTTCTCCGCAGGTCTAACAACTCTGCGCAAGCCCTGCCCGTCGATGTGAACTTCGGCCATCGCGACAACATTCTACGAATGAAGTCTCTTCTTCACAAACAGTTTTGTGTACCAGTATTTCGGCCGATATTCTAGTACGCTTGGTATCGAAGCAGTTACACCAGTGACCGGCCGTATCACTTTGAGCATCAATGGAAATACTGTTTAACATTGGGAGCATAATCGTTCATTGTGTCAAAGTGCTATGTTTCTAATATGTAGCTGGTGTCTGAGATCTCTCTTTTCTGAACGTTACTATCCAGCCATTCGCAAATGCAGTGTAAATGGAGCGTGTCATTAAGGAAATAGCGGAGTGCTGTTTAATTATCAATATCGTTATTTTGCTTTGTTTACTTTTTATTACAAAGCGTACACTGTTACACTGAAGTAAATTTGGAGGAGTTGTGCTATTCTTCAATTTGACAGGCGTGGTTAAATTGCAAATGGAAAACCATTATCTTGATTTCTCAATAGTAATAAAATTGCTCAGGTTTATTGATTTTGATATGTAACTGCTACAGAATACTAATACGAGAATGCTGTTAAAATAATATTGAACGTATATGTGCGTGAAGTTTGAGTTATTACGTACTCCAGTTACTTAACCTCGTTCTCGCCGGAAATACATGCACAGTGTGTCTGTTTTGTTAAGACTGCTTGTGTGAAATTTCAAACTGCAATGCCATCTCGTGGGGAGTTACGCCGCTACGATCCTTGACGTTTTAACAACAACCGTATAAAAAGTCAAAGCAGCAAAGGAGGTCGCTGCAGCAGATGTGCTGGCCACGGACGCGTCTGACTCTCTTCTGAAAATGGCGGTGGAGCAGCAAGGCAACATGAAGTTTTGTTTGTGGCCGAGAATTCGTCGAATTCGATCAGAGTGCCGAGAGACAGGTTCCTGGTCGCTCCTCCACGATTAACGCCCGAGCCTACAAAACGAATATCTTGCGCGAGTTTTTGGCCAGTAGTGTGCCTGTTTTAGGTCAGCAAATCGATCGCAGTCGTTGATCATCCGCCGATTTGAACCTAGACAACTTCTGGTTGTTCCCCAGATTCAAGTTAGCAATGAAAGAGCACCGTTGCGTTGCAGTGAAGGACATCCAACAAATTGTACTGCAGTACTAAATGCAATTCCGAAAAATAACTGCAGTGACTGTTCCAGAACACTTTCGAAAAGATTTCAACTAATTTAGGGGGTGACTATTTGGAATAAATACAGTGATTTTCTGAACATAATCAAGGACTTATTTTTCATAGCCACAGTCCTATTGGATCTGGGACACACTGTGTGTGTTCTCGTACAACGTTTCAAAAACACATTGGGCAGACGTTTCTCCTGCCTCCCATCCTCTTGCCTCGGCTTTAACGTGCCGCAAATTGGAGGGCTCTGGTTATCGGTAGTGAAAAACAACCGGTACACGCGAAGTTCAAAAGCTTTACTCTCAGAAGCTCATATTTGCGTACTGTGAGAATAATAGGCCAGGTTTTCGCTCGGGTTCGAGTGCTGGGGCTTATATCCTGCTGATGTGCTTTTTTCTGCTCAAAATGTGAGGTCAGGTTGGTGATATTTCCTGTAGTCGGTATTCTTCGTACGTAAGTTTTGGGCTTAGAATTCTTCTTGCAATTTTGCGTTCCTTTTCCGCGCTGTTTCAGTACCATTATGGGAAACAGCCGCATCCGCATGGCTGGACAGTTGTCAGTTTCCGAAATACATACAAGGAAATCGCCCCTTCGTTCGAGGAAGATACGGTATTACGTATCGAGGCACCTTGCCTGTGTTGTCCACTGTTCCTCTTCCATGAAAAAAAAAAAAAAAAATGGAAATAAAATATTTTTCTAAATACTGCAAACTGTTGAAGTAAACGCATGGAAAATAGACAGCTTGATCCGTAAATTTATAGATAACAACTAGTTATAGTCTGCTAAAACACACACAGTATCCAGTGCTAACAACGGTAACTTCAAAGGGATACCGAAATAAATCGAAACGAAGACCAGGTCAGAGTAGCATCACCGTCATGTTTCCACCCGAGAAACAGGGAGGGAATTAGTAACAGCGCACACTTCTGCATTCTTCAAATAGTAATGTTCTCACAAGCCCTGATCAGCACGAGTTAAAACATCGACCTGCGCTTTTGTTTGACATACTCTCTTTTCAAACCATCAGTGTGAAAACGTTTATTCACAGTGTAATGTTTATGAATCGATGTTAAGACAAAAACCACTGCCTACTTAAATTCTGGCACCTTTTGAATCCAAATCTCATTGAAAGAACAGTTTTTCTTACTATTTCCCAGTTAGTCTGGAAAGCAAAGTTCTGTTCAGCCAAAGCTGTGAGGCTTTCGCAAGGCCGGTAATTTTTCGTGTCATAATATCTAAAAAATTGTCGCCTTATAACACGTATACATATATTGTTGTTTGGGATAGTACTTACGGACTTACAAAAAAAATTTGAAAAATGGTAGGGATGGCTCTCAATTACGTACCTTCAGACTCAAATCCAGAATGAGATTTTCACTCTGCAGCGGAGTCGTGCTTGGGTTGCTCAATTGGTAGAGCACTTGCCCGCGAAAGGCAAAGGTCCCGAGTTCGAGTCTCGGTCCGGCACACAGTTTTAATCTGCCAGAAAGTTTTAGAGTTCAAATATCAAAAGTTTTGGCTGGTTTCGTTGTCTAGGGGCTGGGATACGTAGTTGCCGCATTACATGCCAAATACTGCTGAGTCCACAGTATACAATGTGCCCGTCGCGCTTTCCCGTCCAGCACTCCCCTGTCCTGTGCCACCCGATGGTCCTTCCCCACTTACATCCAGTCTCTCCATTGACTTCGGTAGTCGCCTACTTTAGTAACGATTTGTATTTGGATTGTTTGGGGGAAGAGACCAAACAGCGATGTCATCGGTCTCATCGGATTAGGGGAGGATGGGGAAGGAAGTCGGCCGTGGCCTTTCAAAGAAACCATCCCAGCATTTGCCTGGAGCGATTTAGGGAAATCATGGAAAACCTAAATCAGTATGGCCGGACGCGGGATTGAACCGTCGTCCTCCTGAATGAGAGTCCAGTGTGCTACCACTGCGCCACCTCGCTCGGTTTTAGTAACGAGCGTTGTCATTGGCTAGAGTACTGCCGCCATGTCCCCAACCCAACGCACACTCACAAACATATTGAAACACACATGAAATACTGGATTTACATTTAAATAACTTGAAATTAAATAAATATTCCTACGGCTGGACCATAAACATGCTCTAACACACATTATTAAATACTTAAACAGATTAATTAAACATACATCAAAGGAATAGAAAGAAAAGTAGGCCAGTAGCCTAATGCCTCTGTTCTTTCTAAAACACAGTAAATATTCGACGAATTTCTTCACGAATAGTATATATCGGATGTAAACAAAGACATAGACGAATAAATATATTTATAAGCATGCTGCTACCGTTTTTTCTTGTAAATGTGGAGTACTTAGGACCTGACGCGATCAATAGTAATCGGCCACTTTGACCTCCAATAACTCATGTACTATTCAAGTACGTGCCAAGTACTATTCAAGTACATGCCAAGTACATACCAATTTAAGTTTACACAAATAGCTTTCTAAAGAGACGTCGATCGACAAAATCGGCTGAACTGTTTAGATTTTCGAAATTAGTTGCTGGGTGTTACTTGTATAATTTACAGTAATGTACAAGTTTCTTTTTAAGATATCGTGACTCCTCCGGCTATTATTAATTTCTGCATGAACTGTGAAATGTCTGCCATTATTGTTTCACAAAGTCCGCCATCTGTGGCATTCCCAGCATACAAATCTCCTTCATCGACACAAAGCCCATTCCTCGACACAGCATCAATATGGAATTCCCAGCCACGCGGTCGGACTGGATCACGCGCTGGGGTTACCTCTCTTGCTCCGGCTAATGTTCGGCACCACACCATTGCTGACGAGAGCCGGCTTGCCGAGCGGCCACACCAACTCATAACTTAGAATATTTTCAGGGCGCCACAACTCGCCCGTTATCTCAAATACCTCATCTCCATTCCGATCAGCGCCGTTTTCTCCCTTCCGTAATTTGCAAACCGTCGATCTATTTTTGCTTTCACATTGTCGTCTTTTTCGTTGCAGTGTCACATATTCCTCCTTCCCGTCGCCAGTAAATTTAATGACTTTAACACCAAGTCTACAAATGCATTTTCCGCCATCGCTTGCACAACGAGGTAATGGCGTATAAAACTTGCAACCAGAATGTGGCTGTACCTATTCGAGTGAGTGAGTGAGTGAGAAATTAGTTCTCGCCACCGTGCAGTCTACATTTCGTTTCGTCGATTCGTCAGATTCCTAAAAGCGATAGGCAACCATTGAAACAGAGTTACGCGAGGGGTGACTACGTTCATTTTTCTTTGTCGTTGAGACAATAAGGTTGTCAGAACTGCTGATAATCTCTCGACACATGCTTAAACATGTGAGTCTTTAATTATTCTTTTTTACCAAGAGACAGTTTACTTGCTGTTAGATGTGTCTTAGCGCATTTTTGCTGCGCCACTGAAGACGCTGTATTGAGATGAAGGTACATTTTTTGTGGTACAGTAACTGTCAGTGAATGGACAGATTAATGCATGGTAACAGAAGTCTTGTTCCTCCTGCCACCGAACTTCACTAATTCCCACTATATCTAACTTTAACCTATCCATTTCCCTTTTTAAATTTTCTAACCTACCTGCCCGATTAAGGGATCTGACATTCCACGCTCCGATCCGTAGAACGCCAGTTTTCTTTCTCCTGATAACGACATCCTCTTGAGTAGTCCCCGCCCGGAGATCCGAATGGGGGACTATTTTACCTCTGGAATATTTTACCCAAAAGGACGCCATCATCATTTAACCATACAGTAAAGCTGGATGCCCTTGGGAAAAATTACGGCTGTAGTTTCCCCTTGCTTTCAGCCGTTCGCAGTACCAGCACAGCTAGGCCGTTTTGGTTAGTGTTACAAGGCCAGATCAGTCAATCATCCAGACTGTTGCCCCTGCAACTACTGAGAAGGCTGCTGCCCCTTTTCAGGAACCACACGTTTGTCTGGCCTCTCAACAGATACCCCTCCGTTGTGGTTGCACCTACAGTGCGGCCATCTGTATCGCTGAGGCACGCAAGCCTCCCCACCAATGGCAAGGTCCATGGTTCATGGGGGGGGGGGGGGGGGGGGCAAACTAGTAGGAAAAATTAACGTGTACTGTAGTGTTCAAATTGATAACAAAAGGTTTGCGCTGGTGTGGGGACGAGATGTGGGGTCAACAACTACCAGTTCATTGATCAGGCCAAATTTGTTTTCATTGGAGCTCTGGTACTTACTCATATGTCACAAATTACGTTGTGAGACAGTTCAAAATCATAAAATCATATCTTATGGAAGGCTGTGAAGGACACTATTCGCAGTAGAGAATCCACAAGTTACCACTGTTCCCAAGGGAGTGAAATAAATAAATAGATGAAAGCATTAGGTTGTGGAATGAAACCGGCATGTGCAGATATCACGACCATTCTCCATAATGAATAGCAACCTAAATCCCAATTCGATCAATTTGAAGACGACGACAACAAAAAAAGTCAGCAGAAACGAATAGGTACACCACCCGATGAAGAACGAGAAGTATCACAGCCCATCGACACATTTCGTATAATAATGACCGCAGAAACGTTCACATGCAGTGATGTAAAGTTCTCTAATGGGTGGTTCTAATTAAACTGATGGTGTTCAAAGTGCAGCCACTTCCTGTGGTAATTTTTGAAGTAGTTGCTGCAGCTATAGACGGCCGTGCATTACATGCGTCAAATTCTGCAGCCAGTGCTAGAGTTTTCACGGATTTATCTACCATGGTCAACAGTTCAAAAGATTTTGCAACGCACTTTACATTGATATCCCTACAATTTTCAGAATGTGCACCAAATTAAGCACCAATATCGGCTGCAAGCTTTTTTACACACATGGAAGTGAATGACATGTGTCCGGGGACGGGCGAGCCACATGGTGTCATTAACGCACAGAGCTTGTTTCACATTCTCGATCCGTTTTTCTTCGAGGAGATACCTCGCAGGGCTGTTAAGTGTACAGTGAAAACTGCACGGTATAAGGCTTCTTCTTAACGCGTGATTCCAGCTTTGCAAGAATGCAACTGCGTTCACGCCATTATTTTGAAGCAAAATGGGACGAAACTGTCACTTCCTAGATGAAAGATTTGTTTCAAGAAACCACGGGTAAGACGGCATCATCTCTAGGCAGTTTCATGATGTGTGGTCTTCCAGATCCCTCGACCTAAATCCTTGATACTTCTGGTTGCGGATGTACCTGAAAGATTGTGACTATCCAGGGATATATCCGGACTCTTCCTGATCTGAAGGATAGCATACGACAACATATCGCTCGATTACGGCAGATATTTCGCGAGCAATTGTCGACCGTGTCGTGTTACGGACGCATCATTTTCCTGAGTCGGAAGACCATATTGAACATACGTTGTATCTTGTGATCACAACCTAGCAAACGTGGAAACCACTGTTATCATGCATTGATCGTTACTCTCCTTTCCTGCACCCACATCACATTCCGACCGCTTACAGCGCCACCCTTTTGTGGCCGAAAGTGTAACCATTTTCCAACATACATAGACTGCGCCTGTTAATGAACAAACGTACGGTGGTTTCAGAATCCTGCGCTGCATATAGCCCGCACTGCAGCACTTGGAATACCGTCGTTGAATTATAACCACTCGGTATGGCTACAGGTAGCGATGTGGTTCAGTATTTTCCTACGTCGACGATCCATTCTTTCTTGGGTGTAACATTTAAACACCTGGTGTAGTGCTTGTGCCTCGATTGCAAACAATTGTCTGGAAAGTATTTCATAATTAGGGCTTGCAAGTTTAAAGGGTTACTCGTGTATTATTGTATCATTCCTTTCCGTATCACTAATAGGGATAATCAGATTGTAGGAAGATTGTTGATTGAGTGCCGCATATACATTCACTGCAGCGTGCATTTAAATGTCGGGCGAAAGGTTTTGTGGGTCTATGAGCGGAGGTGTTGAACTCTTTAAATTTCTAAGTCCGTCGTCATAGCGTAGTGCAACGGTAGCGTTTCCACCTACCACGCAGGGGGCCCGGGTTCGATTCCCGGCAGGGGACTGGGTGTTGTGTGTCCATCATCATTTTCATCATCATTGACCCGCAAGTCGCCGAAGTAGCGTAAACTAAAAAGGACTTGCAATACGGCGGCCGAACTTCCCCCACATGGGGCATCCCGGTCAACAATGCCATACGGTCATTTCATTTTATTTCACTTTTTTTTTTTTTTTTTTTTCTCAGATTCCGACTGAAAGTGATACGCTAGATTCGAGAAATGCAATCTTTCTCATACAGAAGTGAGATGGGACACTGGCAGATAATTTGGTAGCAGAGTGGAGTACGATGGTCCGTTGGGCCTCGTAAAGTGTTGTGGAATCTCTAGAACCCATGTGATAGTTGAGGCACCCAACAAACGCCGATACTGGCGCCAGGACACCGCTGGCCAGCACCTTTTTGCACGGACGGATTTCGAGACATCCCTCACATCCTGCGGTGATAACGTTTTACTACAGAATTTGTAAGGTACCGGATATTATAGTAGAAATCTGCCACCACGACGACCATTATCTGAACATTGAGTAATTGTTCATTCTTACCGTAGTTATGGCTCAGCATTGTCAGTATTCGGTGACACCAAGCCATATTCGTCAATGTCGATATTTACTGCAGTTTTTATTAAGAATCTTCTGTGCGCCTTTCCAGAGAAAAACTAGTCAACGTGCCAAAGCTAAAGCTCTGTGTAATGGCCCTGTGAGACCATTCAGTAGCTACCGGCAGCCATGCCGTCCTCTGACAGTGGCGTCATTCGGGTGCGATATGGAGTGTCATCAGGTCGTCACACCGCCCTCCAGGCCGTTGCCAGCTTCCAGACCTTGGAGCCGCTACGTTCTCAGCTGGCCTCAGGAGGTCGAATATGCCCCGTCCCAGTCCTCCCACCAAGGAAAAATCTCCACAGTACATGTTGAAAGACCTGCAGTTGAATGCAGTGATGGTTGTTGTCATGGTAATAGTACAGTGTATTATGTAATTTTACCATACTTTTATCCTATTTCCAATAATAAACAAACTTTCAATGCAATTATTAAATCTTAACAAACAAGGTATTTCACAAAACTGAGGTAAATGTTTCCTGATGTAAGATAGTAAACACATTTCTTTTTAATTACCGAATAATATGAACTTATAATATTTACGTGTTCACTGATTTCTGTTACCCTTTACTTATTAACGCTATTATTGTTTATCTTTACGACATTGCGGGAAAAAAAATTGTCTTCTTCTACACCGCAATACTTACGGGACCAGCGATAACGTTT
Organism: Schistocerca americana; assembly: GCF_021461395.2. Lineage (NCBI taxonomy): Eukaryota > Metazoa > Arthropoda > Insecta > Orthoptera > Acrididae > Schistocerca > Schistocerca americana. The sequence continues at coordinate 609,394,181 of NC_060119.1, read as the reverse complement.
CGTGCGCTATACGCATCTGCCTCAGCGTTTGCCGTCGGAAAAGCTCCCTACACAGAGTATGCATTCCGCGTCATCGTCACCACTGCTGTTTTAGTCACCTTACTCACCAATCATGGACATCGGATGTAGTGTCCCTAGGGGATTTTTTCCGGTTTGCATTTTCCCTCTCTTCTTCCTGAGTAGCTTCTTGGCTATTTCATTCTTCGATTCGGTTGCTGATTTCTTCTGTGGCCAATTCACGTGAAGAGATGTCACTAACTTAGCAGAGTGCGAACGTCCCGTCCTGGGGCTCTCCACTCTTTGGGGTGTTTGCACGTGGCTACAACGAGGCCCCAGCCTTTGCAGCATCTTTTCCCTTCCGTGCTGCATTTCTGCCCTCTTGCTATTCTTTTTCTCCTTCCTTGGGGAACATGTCTGGGGTGTTATTGGCAGTGTTGTGCATTTTCTGTAGCTGACAAAAGAACAGTCTCACCACGGTTTTTTGTTTCCTTTTCTTCCTTTGTTTCCCTTCTCCTCTCGTTCCTCCGCTTCGGCGTCTGAGGTTCCTCTTTTTCTTCTTCCTCCCCGTGCGCTCCTGAAGGCCGGCCCACGCCTCTGACGCGTAACAGGTGGCTGGGTAACGCGTAATTCCCAGCCCCGGGTCGCATGTACCCTCTGGTACAGGCCAGGCCCAGGGAGGGGTGATTGCCTGAGTCATCAGAGACGCTGGCAATCAGCATATAGCATATAACAAAATATAAAAGAAAGAGTTTCCCCAACGTGCGATAGGTATTGTAATACGTGACATTATCGCATATTTGGATCCTCATCTCATCGCGTATTAGGCATCTCGCCATCTTGCACAAACAGTTGCTCTTTCTAACAACATTCGTTGGAAAATGAACCCAGTTGTCAATAATTATGGGTAACACCTTCACAAATAACTCAGAATAATGTAGTAATATTCCCTCGCTTTTAAGCAAAAATATTTATTAAGCACTGATGTCACAAAAACTTCACACACCATACATCATCTTATAAGTCTCTGCGCACTCTGTCCAGCTCCACCCAGGCAATAGACGTATTTAAACTCACCACTAGAGGTGTCGGACATTAGGGAACTTGCGCATAATAGACACCTGTCCTCTACCGGGAATCAAACCTCCCCCAAATATTTTGAATTGGATACTTGAGTTTCTAAAAATGTCGTCGTGTTTCCCTGTTTTTGTTGATTTTGTTCTTGAAATCCCCAAAGTGGTAAGCTTTTTGACATGGCAAGACAAGTCCAAAATATTATTATTCTTTATATATAGTATTTTCTACGGATCCAATATTAAACAAGGTTAGAAAATTGGTGAAATATTAGTGTGTTTAGGCTATACTACAAGCAGGACTGAGGTGTTAGGTACTAGGGCCAGCACTCTCTTTATTTACATCTGTATATTAACATGATTTTTTGATACTATTTACCTGCCCTGCTTTCTCATAAGCATAGTTCTGTGGGTGTTGTGTTAAATCAATTGTAACTTGTATCGATAACACCCTATGTCAACCACTGATACATACGATGTCAACTACCGGTGTTCAGGTGATCTGAATTTGTGACTTCATGTTTTTATATTATCTTGGTCGTTACAGTGTTTTCAGCGAAGGGGAAGATACTCAATAAACCTGAGGAAAAAACCAGCTTGCTATCCATGCTGTACTTACTGAAATGCCTGTTGACACAGCAGGAAAAGAGGTATCAGTTCCTCGAATTACAGACGCTTAGAAATTGTCTTTACCAAAGAGGAGGAGGGAACATTTCACTACACTGGCTTGTTGCTATAGCTAAGGCCGAATTCTCTAAAACAGAACCGAACGTTTTGGATAGTGTGCAGCACGTGATTGAACAGTTAAAACTGAAAAATCCTTTTGTGCGTAACCACCCAGGGAAAACTTAGTGTAATGCTTTTCTGGCGTTAGAAAGACACAAAACCTTACTTCAAATAGAGCAGTAGTAAAGGAGGAAGCTATAAAGAGATGTTATGCTGAGGTAAACGAATATTTTAACTCACAATAATTTTAAGACAATTTTTTGAAGTCATGAATGAATTTTAAATTAGATGAAACTGTCTTCTTTTTTGAAACTCAAAACTCACGAAGTTTTGGCCCTGAGAGGAGAAAAAAAGTTTACTTTTAAGTGAATGGTGAAGAAAAAGAAAGTCTAACGGTTTTGGTAACAGGGAATCTAAAAGGCGTCTTAACAACTCCATTGATAGTGTTGAAATACGCGACAGTAACGCAGGAATTAGCTGACCGAGTGCCAAAACATTTGGAATAGGTGAATCTGAAACAGGCTGGATGACGGACCCACTATTTCAGACTAAGAACAGCCGACCAGTTGCAAAGGATAAAGTAATCTTTACCTAGGTTTCAATAGATATAAATCTATCTTCTTCAGAAGACGCAGTATTATAACAACATGAAGTGATATGTCCTTATCGTTTAGGCAAACATCTGCATAGTTACATGTAACTATGCAGATGTTTGCCTAAACGATAATGACATATCACTTCATGTTGTTATAATACTGCGTCTTCTGAAGAAGATAGATTTATATCTATTGAAACCTAGGTAAAGATTACTTTATCCTTTGCAACTGGTCGGCTGTTCTTAGTCTGATTTACGTGGAACCATTGCTGTAGCGCAGCTATGTTTAAAGGACCCACTATTCTTTGAATTTGTAGCAAAAGTGCTCCGTTTTATCTTCTGCGAACTGCAAGTCCTTATGTTTATTCATGAGCAAGCACCACATCTCACCTTACACTCTACTACATTTTATAATGAGCATGGAACAATACTTGTAGCTTTGCTTCCAAATTCCACGCATAGTCTTCAGCCAATGGATGTGTCAAAGGAAAATCGGAAAAACGAGATGCATCAGTGGAGAGTGGGTCATTTCTATCAACCAGTGCTTAAGGAGACCCATATTGCACCCTTGATAGAACAAACTTTGGATGAGTTCATTAAACATTCGGTTCTACAGAATGGATTGAGGACAGATGGACCTGTTCAGTGGGACCCAGAAATTGTAGACTACCCACAGAGCCCATCAGTGTGTGATGTTCCACCTTCCTCTTAACAGAATTAAACTCGGAGAAACAAATTCACTAGCTTCGAGTCTTGTAATGATTTATGGGGAGGAAATATGAATAATCGGACTTTAGTTTTGCTTTACAAGAATGTAAGAAATTTTGATAATTCCATTGTTTCCCAGTCAGTTGATGATGTTGATCACACTAACCACTGTGAGGAAAATCAAAATGAAAAAGTGGAAGAAGGAACTGACATTCCAGATGAAAAGCGAAATAATGAAGGAATTGAAAATAGAGAAGTGGAAGACGTAATATACATGGCAGACCAAAACCGAAATAAAGAATGGATACAACTCAACACGTCGCCCTTAACGGAATAAAATCTACAGATGTAAGGATAATTTCCGGAGTACCCCAAGGAGGTGTGATGCGACAGTTAATCTTTACAGTGTATATAACTGATCTAATAGAAAACCCTTCAAGGCTGTTCGCAAATCGTGCAGTTGTCTACAAGAAAGTAGCAACGCCAGAAGACAGTATCGATTTGCAGAATGATCCTGATCGAGAATAAATATAACATATTGTGCATTCATGGGAAAATAAATACACTGCTGTAAAACTACACTATTGATGACAAACTGCAGGAAACAGTATCCGTCGTAAATTATCTACTAGTAAGTATCCAAGCGACCTTACGTGAAAGGATGACATAAATTGTAGGAAAAACAGATTGATTGGGATTCATAGGAAGAATCTTAAGCAAACATGACTCATACACGAAAGAAGAGGCTTATAAGGCGCTAGTTTGTCCGATTCTTAAGGACTGTTCATCAATGTGAGATCCTTACTAGGTAGGACTGATAGACTGGAGAGAGAAGATCCAACGAAGAGCAGCGCGTTTCATACGGAATCGTTTAGTCGGCGCAGTAGTGTTATAAAAATGCTCAACAAACTCCAGTGGCAAACGTTACAAGAGAGGCGTTGCGCATCACGATGAGGTTTACTATTGAAATTTCGAGAGAACTCTTTCCGCGAAGAGTAGAACAACATGTAACTTCCTCCCATATATATTTCGCAAAATGACCACGACGAGAAAATTGGAGACAGAGATAATACAGAGACTTAGCGACATTAACTCTTCTCACGCGACATTCGCGAGTGGAATAGGAAAAGGCGGATCAGATGGTGGTACTAGAAGTGTCCTCCGTCACACAGCGTTAGGTGGCTTGCGGAATATGATGTAGATGTAGAAGTAGATGTAAAGAAAGAGAAGAGACCGTCATAACATAGCCGTGTGTCGCAACTAAGAATTCAATGAAAAATCCTGATATTCCTCCGTATGCATCAGGTGCAAGTATCAGCAGCAAGTCAGTGGATAGACTAATCCGTACACCATTTAAGAGTGCTTTAGTTTGAGCACAGCATGCAGAAAAACCGGGGGGAATCATAAAGAGAAAAGCCCCAAAAGTGTTCTGACGTCGAACCAGTGGGAGGAAAATAGGAGAAGGAAGAACTCAAGTTACAAAGAGAGATAATAAAAATCAAAGAGCAGAAGCACGAAAACTGAATAAAGAACAACACGAGAACGCTAAGGAATCAAAGCAGCAAACTGAGGCAGGTAATCACAGAAAGCCGAAAATGCATAAAAGAAGAAAAATTTCAGTGTCCTCGGATTCTGAAGATAGGAAAGAATGGATAGAGTAAGGAAGCAGTGTGGATGACATTATGTTCCCTGATGGTGATACACATATCTCATGACAAGGAAAAAGAGAATCCTGATAAAAGAATTATAAATGAAAAAGGAGCAGAAAACAAAGAAAAGAAATGAAGGAATTGTATAAGAATGGTGATTTGTTCTTGTTTCTTTTCCTGCAAAAATAAATATTTCAGGTAGGTTTATGTGGTTCGGAGTGTTTTTGAGGATAATGAAATAGAAGTAATGGCTCTATATCTTGTAACAGTCAAAAAGTTTTTCAGGTTGATGAAAATGATATTAGTGTTATTAGTCAGAGATCATTGATAATTATATGTGAAGTACCACATATTTTCAAGATAACGCAAATTTTGCTCACTGTCAACTAATGAACACTTTGCATAAGAGCTACCGACAATTTTGAGTTCGAATAGTGTCACCTACTGACGAGTGCACTTACAATTTTGTTTACATTTTTATTCGCTATTTGATAGTCCACAAAATTGGGAATTATAATATACACCACATCCCAGAAGAATAAAGAACTTAAAGATTCAGATACAGGTAAATTTATCTCTTTTGGTGTCAATTACCGCTACCATAACCTTAAGTTATTGTTTTATCGTCACCCTGCTCGAGGAATGTCGTATATTTTTAGAATCGTTTAAGTTATTTGGAACGAAAACAAACGTTACTGCCGTTGTGTTTGTGGCGTGTAGGCTGACACCCGAGGTCGAAGACTCCGCACGACATGCGGTCGTTGAAGATCACAATCTGAGCAACAGGTGCAGCTACGTCGTCTTGAATAAATAATGCAGCGTGTGGGTGGGCAGTGCATTCCGAATTCTGCTGCAAGAAAGTGCCTTCTGTTCCCTGGACGTTACAATCGGATAGGTGCCGATGGTCCCGTAGATATCAATTTTTGCGTCACAGTGTCCGCTCTACATACTCGTCCTACATATATCTAATTCTTTAGTATTTTGCTCTGTTCCTTACTTTGACTCAAACACTAAGAACTTGGTATGTTCCACCAGATCATTCTATTTGCTTTTTAACTGCGATTCTTACCTAAGTGAATAACACAAATGGAATACGTAGTTGATATTTCAATGTCAAAAGTTGCAGCAGTAGAATAGCATAGTTGACAAATCCGTAGAGCAGTGATCAATTTGTGATACCTTACATCGGAACCGATATGGAAAGAGCTCTACATTACATACATGTAGTTAAACCAGTGCCATTGTCAGACGCATACGTCTGTAAAAACCGAAAGCTACACCTCGTTTCTGAACCTTTGTCATCTGCTATAACCCTTTAGCGTTAATTAATATCTGGTCAAATTTAAAGTAGGCAGTAAATGACCATTACACAAGCGAATAGTACCCCACGACTATAAACGTGTTTCCCGGCCAAATTATTTTCCTTACAAACAATTTTTGTGTTACACACCACAGGGTACAAAGTATTCATATCGCGATGACGCGTTTGCAGTACTACATCGGTTTTTATTATAACTCTTCAGAATTTGTTATGTTGAAAATAAACTTCTTTGGCGAACGTTGATCAGAGTTAGCTCCTGATGCGTTCATTTCATTTCGGTGCTCGTTATTAAACCCCAAATTTGTGTGCGTGCGTGAGTGCGCGGGCGCGCGTTTGTGTGCAGCAGTGGCGTCATTCTTGCAGCTACTTAATACATAATTTCATCCCATTGTTCCGTGACTGCCTTCTTGGTTTAGACAGAAGTTTACATTGCGGCAAATATGCAAGACATAATACCATCGCACTATTTTCTTCATGAGGTGTTCGTAAATTTTATCAGTTTGCCGTTTGACGTCGTTAGTTGTCCCGTCGTCGTCGTTGTGATCTTGAATCTGTATCCTACACTATCCTGTGCCAGTCCCTTCATTTCCGAGTAACTACTGCAACCGACCTCCTCCTGAATCTGCTTTGTGTTTTCATCTCTTGGTCTCCCTCTACAATTTTTACCACTACACTCCCCTCCAGTACTACGTTGGTGAATACTTGATGTCTCCGAATGTGTTCTATCAACCGATCCCTTCTTCTAGTCAGGTTGTGTCACAAATTTCTTCTCTCCCCATTTCCATTTAGTACCTCCTCATTAGTTACGCAATCCACCCATCTGATCGTCAGCATTCTTCTGTAACACCTTACTTTAAAAGCTTATTGTCTAAATTGCTTATCGTCCATGTTTCACTTCCATACAGGCTACATTCCATACAAATATTCCAGAATCGACTTCCTAACACTTACATCTATACTCGCTGTTAACAAATTTCTTTTCTTGACAAACGCATTTTTTGCCATTGCCAGCCTACATTTTATATCCTCTCCATGTCGGCCGTCATCTGTTATTTTGCTGCCCAAATTGCAAAACTCATCTGCTGCTTTAAGTGTCTCATTTCCTAATCTAATTCCATCAGCATCACCCGATTTTAATTAGATTACATTGTATTATCATCGTCTTGCTTTTGTTGATGTTCATCTTATATCCTTCTTTCAAGATCCTGTCCATTCCGTTCAACTGATCTTCCAAGTCCTTTGCTGTCTTTGACAGAATTACAGTGTCATCGACAAACCGCAAAGTTTGTACTTTTACTCTCTGGACTTTGATTCCTACTGCAAGTTTTTCTTTTATTTCCTTTACTTCTTGCTCAATGTACAGATTGTATAGCATCGGGGATAGGCTGCAACCCTATCTCACTCCCTTCTCAACCGCTCCTTCCCTTTCATGTCCCTCGACTCTTATAACTGCCACCTAGTTTCTGTACAAATTGTAAATAGCGTACCGCTCCCTGTATTTTACCCCTGCTACCCGCAGAATTTCAAAGAGTATTCCAGTCTACACTGTTACAAGCTTTGAGTGTACAGATGCTATAAACGTAGGTTTGCCCTTCCTTAACCTATCTTCCAACCCGACTTTCGTCAGTTACCTCCTCGAATTCCCTTCACTTCATCTCAATAGACATTTGAATGTTAGTCTTTCTGAATCGCTTTCGATAGTGAAGTCAGGAAAGTTAGTTGTAAATATCTGTAAGGCTCAAGAATACCTACCTCGGACGCAACGCTTTAACCAGCGCTATAGCTTTCACTTGAACTGCTTTAATGAATGTTACTTGATTCATTGCACACTCCTGCATATTCTGAACAAATACGACAGAAAGACTAGTTTTCGTAAAATCAGAACACCGTCGTTGACACTTAGAGTATCTCATTTACCGTTTTCTGTTCTGCATTTTATGACATAAAAACTGTGAATGCCGAAGAAACCCTTACGTCGTCAGATACTGGAGCAATACCTCAACAGCCACGTGTCCCCTGGAGCACTCCTTGCTGCCGTTTCGGGTCTTTACAGACACATTTCTTTTGCGTTTATAAATAGCTCATTTGGCTAATGTTGAACACCAGTGTCATCAAGAGTACCTGCCACAAATGGAGGAAGGCAGTGCCTGGCAGATCGAAAACGCATGTGCGGAACAGCTTTTCCGGAATTGTAGCAGCTACATTCTTAGCCTTTTGATGCTGTTTCCAAAAATAGTATTGACTTCAGAAACCAAATTTCGCCAGTGCCTTTTCTGCACCTGTTAAAACTGGTATCCTGTTCCGTTTTATGTGGGTTATGCCTAATGACTTCCTTGTTTGAACTGACAGTACAGCAGACGTGGCTGCACATTTGATACCTAGAATCTTGTTTATTACCGAAAGCTGCTTCGCAGAAAATAGTCTGTTGCTGTGAACAGTATTTTTGTTTGCTTGGACGATTTTCCATTCCAGAGTGTGATTAAATAGCAGTACTCAGTTTCAGTGGCGAGCGATTCTTAACGCAAACAGAAAATAAACCTGCACTGCTGAAATTACGGTGCACGCCAGTAATATCGGACATGTTAATAGGTGTTCTCCGAGAAGCCGTATTAGTCAGCAATGACGTTGAACGAAAGCCGGAAACTGCGGATTCGGCATTAGTCAGTACCTTCAGCAAATAAAACTGGAGCATCACAAGTGTGTCGGCTGCATGGCGGGTACGGGTGGTCTGAGTAATGCGGGCTTTCCGGCCCAGCCGCTGTTACGCAATGCACTCGCCCGCTGATGTCGCAGTTGCCGGCCACGAACCATCCCCGTGAGAACCGCTGCCGCTGTCTCCGCCGGCCATGACCATCTATGAGAGCTGCTCCTCCGTCGTAACCCTGCTTCCAGTAATATATTTCGGATCATGATGCCAATTGTGTTTGGCGAATGCGGAAGTATACAGTCTTATCAAAGATATCCGGACACCTATTAGTGGATCTTAGTACGGGTTGTGTCCGCTATCCACTATTATAACGGCTTCAGGTCTGCTGGGAGCACTTTCAGTAAGGCGTCTGAATGTCTGAGGACGAATAGCAGGGCATTTTCCACAAGAGCTGACACCAGAGAAAGTGGTGATGTTGCTCACTGGGATCTGGAGCGAAGTCAACATTCTAACCATCCCAAAAGTGTTCATTGAGTTGAGGTCGGGACTTGTGCAGACCAGTCTGTTTCAGGAATGTCTGCCCACTAACCAATGCGTTGCTTAATGACAGTGTTCATTGTCATGCTGAAATAAATAGTCGTTTGCAAACCTCCCCTCCACTGTACGCAGTACACAATTCTGTAAAATGTGTTCATATCCTCCTGCGAGTAGCGTTTTTTAAGTGTAATTTGGCGACTGTACCCTAATCGTGAAAACCACCCCATGGCGTAACACCAGCTACTCTGTAGTTCACTGTCGGCACTACACATGACGACAGGTCAAGTTCTCCAAATATTCGCCACCGACGAGCATCGCGACTACAGAAATGGGTGCCTTATGAGTATCCGCTCGACGATTGTACCCCATTCGCTTTAACTCCTACGCACAGTCATCGTGTTAGCTGGACTGCTGGTAGCACTTCCGAAGTCACTGTTGATTCCTGCTCCTGCCCGTTAGTACATGTTGTCTGCCTGTTCTTGGTTTAGCTGTGGTTGTTTTTTCTCAGCAGTCGAGTTGGGCGCCTTTAGAATGGTTGAAATGTCCCTGGTGGATTTGTTACTTCAGGTCAACCCAGCGAATAGTCCACGGTCGAAGTCACGGTGCTCTTCTCACCGACCAATTCTGCTGTTGTTGCTGCTCTACTGCCAACGCAATACTCCACGCCTCCTTATACTGGCGGGTCCGTCTCTGTTGACGTCTAGTGTTCAGTGCTTACGTAGGAGAATCAGAGTAAGTTTGCTCGGTTAGTGTATCGGTGTGTATGGTGTATACAGTTTGCATTAAAGACACATCCATGCTATTTAGTGTTCATACTTACGAGTTTAACCTTCTGTTGCATGCAAGAACAGTGACAAAATGTATGTAGCTTGACTCGTACCGATGATGAATGCTTGATGGAAAAATTCACACTTATGAAGTCAAGATGAAAGTCTTAATGTGACATTTTCGTCATGGTAAAGGCGAATTTATTTTTCGACATACGTCCATTGTAGGTCAATACGTGTCTTTCAATTTATTTATGATTTTTAGTGGAGAGGTTCTTCCAATGAAGTAAGTTTCTGTATGTTCTGCAAAATAATCATTCATGGCTGCTACTAACTCGTTCACGAGACGCTTACCACCTACAAATAAGCACATCGGACTAAAAATTACACACCATCAGGACACACCACGCTACTACCGTGTAATACTGCCTCAATTTGGCGAGGAAGTGCGCCCACAAGTTTCTTCGGTTATCCTGTATCCACTTAAACCCACTCACAGATGATTAAATAACGTAGAGCTACAAATGTAATGTATTGCGAATACATAGAAAGAAGGATCCTTTATTGTATGATTATATGATAGCGGAACAAACACTGGTAGCAGTTACTTCTGTAAAATATCTGGGAGTATGCGTGCGGAACGATTTGAAGTGGAATGATCATATAAAATTAATTGTTGGTAAGGCGGGTACCAGGTTGAGATTCATTGGGAGAGTGCTTAGAAAATGTAGTCCATCAACAAAGGAGGTGGCTTACAAAACACTCGTTCGACCTATACTTGAGTATTGCTCATCAGTGTGGGATCCGTACCAGATCGGTCTGACGGAGGATATAGAGAAGATCCAAAGAAGAGCGGCGCGTTTCGTCACAGGGTTATTTGGTAACCGTGATAGCGTTACGGAGATGTTTAATAAACTCAAGTGGCAGACTCTGCAAGAGAGGCGCTCTGCATCGCGGTGTAGCTTGCTCGCCAGGTTTCGAGAGGGTGCGTTTCTGGATGAGGTATCGAATATATTGCTTCCCCCTACTTATACCTCCCGAGGAGATCACGAATGTAAAATTAGAGAGACTAGAGCGCGCACGGAGGCTTTCAGACAGTCGTTCTTCCCGCGAACCATACGCGACTGGAACAGGAAAGGGAGGTAATGACAGTGGCACGTAAAGTGCCCTCCGCCACACACCGTTGGGTGGCTTGCGGAGTATCGATGTAGATGTACTATGTATCGCCCGCTGTTCAAAATAGTCAAATATTTTATTGTGAGGTGCCGGAGTGTCCGTCAAACCAGATTTGTAGGCATTCAGCTTTATAAACGCGGTTGGTGTCATCCTGGAAGACAGGAACTGTGGAGGGTAACATGGTCGGGAGGGGTACCAAATATAATGAAAAGGTTAGATTTTTAAACAATTCCTTAATTTTTCCATGTTTACAGCTCAGTTCTTCTAAAGAAATAATTTCCTATTTTTTGTATCCTCATTTCCGCTTAATTTTTGTATCCATTTGATCCAGAAGAGTAGCGTAATATACAGTTGCTGTTTTGCCCTCTGTTAGGTAATGAATGACCTTTTTGGTTAGAAAAAAAGGTCGCAGCTCTGACACCAGTCATCGGTGCCTTACAGCAGTCCAACTGCACTCAGATGAAGTCCATGATCCGACCATTGGACTGAAAACAAAGTACGCAGTCCTTCTCCCCGGAGAAGTTAAATATCAGGAGTTATAGACTAGCATCATTTTCCTGTAGAGTTAACGTGGAAATTGTAGAGTTGTCACATATATCAAAGTTCGACACAAAGTCAAAACTATTGAAACAGTTTCTATGTAGATGAGAACATTGAACCATGTTCTTGTGTGTTGTTTCTGCAGAATACATTTCTTGGTAACTGACAGTCTGTTGTTTCCCACTATGAAATTTTCAGCTATTTGTGTGAAATCTAGATTCATTATCGAGCTACTTCAAGGGATCGGCAGTAAAAAGATGGTAAAGGACAAATCAATAGTCCTGAGAAAAAGCACCACAAATATTTCAATAAAATCCCATAAATCAGATATCTGAAATATATACAAAATCATTTTTTGGGGGGTACAGCATTGCTTTATTCCACAGCGTCAGTAGTTACATATTTTTAGTATGTAATATAAACTCGAAAAAAAAAACTTCAAAATTTCAGAGACATGTACTGAATAATACTTACTCGAAACACTGTAGTCTCAACACACTTAAAATTTTGTACATGAAAACATTTTATTCTTAGTGCATTTACTTAACATTATTATCATACTTAAAACGTTGTTTTCTCAGTACACGATTGTCTTATCTTCCTTTTTCGTCTTCTTGTTGCTGAAGCGTAGTGTCTCCTTCTGCTTGGAGTTAGTTGTACCAATGATGCTATACAGGAGGTATCCATTTTAAGCTTGAGAGAATGTCTCTTAGCTTGTCTCCCTTAACAGGAAGAGGCCCAGAATATTTCGCTTTAAGCACTGTCGGGAAAGAACTGCTTGCAGGTCTTCCACGTTTTGATACGGCAACAAATTCTAGGAAACCATTATATGTATCAGTAAACAATAATGTCTGGGTGGGACGTACTAGCTCAGCATGAAATACGAGTCGAACACAATTTCTAACATTGAATTTGCTTTGAGCAGTTGATGCTTGTGGTGGGTGGAACAGCTGTTTCAGTGCGGAGAAGCTGTAGAAACACTCTTGACTCATACGCGTTACCTTGAATGGCTTCTATCGCTAGGATGTTCTTAGAACTTTTTCCCAATAATCAGGTCTATAAACACTTTGATAACGTGAGGTGATATTTTTCTCCACCTGAGCAAAGTCTCTGTCATTAGGTTTCTGTCCAGCCTGAGGAGAGGTGTGCTCGATGCATCTGAAACGATCAGACATCAACATATATGCCACTAAGGTCCAATTCTTGTTTTGTCCGCCACGGTTCAAATGGCTCTGAATACTATGGGACTTAACATCTGAGGTCATCAGTCCCCTAGAACTTAGAACTATTTAAACCTAACTAACCTAAGGACATCACATACATCCATGCCAGAGGCAGGATTCGAACCTGCGACCGAAGCAGTCGCGCGGTTCCAAACTGAAGCGCCTAGAACCGCTCGTCCTCACTGGCCGGGATTTTAAGTACTCTAAAAACAGAACAAATGCTCGTATGGTGTTAATGGAATTTGACAGAATTGTGAATACTTGTTCCAGCTTAAAAATAAATGTCCTTAATGATTTATATAAAGAATTTCTGGCATAGGGAATTTTTCCTTCCAAATTAAAATAAGCAGTTGTTGAACCTCATAAGAAAGACGACAAAGAAAAATTATTGCCGTCTAGTTTCCTTACTGATATGTTTCTCCAATATATTCGAAAAAGTTATGTATTCAAGAAACGTTGTAACATCTATCAAGATAAAGTTTACTTAGCTTATCACAGTTTGGGTTCCGGGTGGGTTGCTTGACTGTGTACAAATTGTACAAACCTCAAATAATCATAAGAGCGCCAGTTGTTTTTTTTTTTTTTTTTTTTTTTTTTTTCCAAGGCGCAAATCTGTGGAGAGAGATGACCTCTGGCCGTTAGGTATTAATCATGCCATTAACTCGCTGTGGATGTTACTTGAAATGATTGTGGCTAGGAGTTGGAGACAATGATGATTGAAGTATATAAGCTGCAAAAGAATGCACATTGCAGCTATGAAACATTAACCTCGTACAGAAAAACTTGCACAAGATTCGAAAATAACCAAGCAGATCAGGTTCCATAGAAATGCTTTTCAGCTTGGCTTATACGGGGAAAGGCCTGAAGAGGAACGGAAAAGTTATAAAATAATGTATTTATGAAAAACGTTGTATAGCCATTTAAATAATAATCATCCTCATTCCTCCACCAGCTTTGCGCTGAACCAGTTACATCATCTTCGTACGCTTGTACAACGAACGCCCTCAATACCACGTGCTGACATGATTTTCATAACATACGTGAACGACATATTTTCACTAATTTTTTTTTCTGTTTTCAAAATTTACCACAAAATTACTTTTTTCGCGCACATTCTATAATTTGGATTCTTTAATTCGTTCTATAATCATGTATCTTATAATCCATGACAAAACTAGTCCATGTGGTAAGCAAGATACATCTGTGAGAGGTGAAAAACTCCGAAGAACGCATGTGCTGATTACTATGAATATTGAGACAAACTGCTAGAAAGAGACCTCAGGGAAGACCAGTTTGGGTTCTTTAACCTTGATTTATTGTCAAAGACTTATAACCTCCCCCCCCCCCTCCCCCCCCCCCCCCCCCCCCCACCCAGGCGGCTCACATCTCTATTGTGAGTATGTGATTCGCCACCACGGGGTCCCTCCCCTTAGTGATGGGAACAACCGAATGAAAGCAATAGATTGTTGTTTTTACGTAGCGATTGAATTATTCATTCTTTTGACTGAAATCAGTTTGTGAGAGCAATCGAATGGAAACAATCCAATCAGTCGGTTGTAGTTTTACGTATCGTTTGTATTATTATTCATTCATTTCTTTCCCGTGAAACCAGTCCCGGGAGCAACTGAATGAGAACAGTCAACACAGTCCGGTGGTGTTTTACGTATTGAGTTATTTATTCTCTTTTCAGTGAAATCGATCTATAGTTTTCTGCTAGTTGAAGCATGCATTTATTCCTGCATTCAACTGAAACCACTGTTTACTGGTTTACTCCACTGAGTTATCCAGTTATTCTTCTGGGTGAAACCAATTGTAATACGTGAAGTAAATACAAACTGAAAACACACACACACACACACACACACACACACACACACACACACACGCAGAAATTAGCCCTTCCCCAGGTGTAAGCGAAAACATCTCAATGGGTACGCCAAAGATAAAATAAGCATTATACCTATTCATCTAATTACGTACTGAAAGACTTATTCTGTTTTTCACCCTTTAAAACTCACTGATTGTTGTGCATTAAATTACTGCAGATGAGATTAATAGCACGTAGCTAATAAAGCTTCGTTGGGAATATTGAGTATAAAAGCCCTCCCAGGGGTACATGAAGAAGAAAACAAATTTTTTGCGACTGTTTGCATTCCCTTTTACAGAAAAGGTGTGGTGATGTCCATTAATTAAAAAAAAATATTCCAATCCAGCCTCTGAGATTGCGCCCGCGTGCTGTGCAACAGCGACCTGCTGCTCCCAGGGCCAGGGTGGCGGGCGGCGGAAGTAGCCAGTCACCAGTCGGCGCTAGCACAGATCCCAGCAGGACTGCATTCGCACCGGCGACTCCGCCACCTCCTCGCACCGGATGAGAACATACGGAGCGAAATCGCGCAAACCTAGAGACTGAGTGAAAACACCAATATAATTGACGTAACCAACAGACGCTGGCCAGTCGGTTGTCTCACATAAAGTGGCGAGGCCGCAGACTCGTTTCATTCTGTTGTTGTTGGTTTTTTTTTCCATTCGATTGAAACAACCGACTGAAGTAAAACACAATCGACTGGCCAAACGGTTGCTGAAAACAGTCGGTTGTCCCATAGCTACCAGCTCTTGCAGCGCTATTTCTGTGCTGCAAGTCTTTCTTTAACCTATTCTTCTCTCTCTCTCTCTCTCTCTCTCTCTCTCTCTCTCTCTCTCTCTCTCTCTCTCTCTGGATCGGGTGTGTGTTTTGGACATTTTATTACCTTCTTGCTTCGTCAACTTTTCATTATTAGCCATATGGTCCCCTTGTTGGGTTTGACTTGCCACTTTTTTTCCTACATTTTACAGAAGTGCACATCGTACAGGAAAGGTCGCCCAGCACAGCGTAGATATCAATTTTTACGCCCTTCTCACTTCGCACCCTTCTTTCATGATGGTGCTGTGGCGGAAGATTCGCACATGAAACGAATTAAACTCTCTTCTTCTGGTGGCTGCACAACCCCAGCAGTCTAAGCTTATTACGGTGCAAAGAGGCATGACCCTAAAATGTTCCCTTCTCTGGCTATTGGGCTCAGAGGCAAGGCAAGAAATTCTCCCCCAAATAGATGGTTTGTTCTAGGACAGATTGGCGTTTCTTTTGATGACAAAGCCCTTGTTCTTTGTTGAACAGTTCAAGGGCAGGTTTGGGGAAGTGGCAGCAATTTAAAAAAGACTTAAAAATGAAAAGAAGCTACTCTCTGCTTAAAAAGGCCTTCCCTACTCAGTTACATTCGCTACTCGCAAAAAAACTGTGACCTTCCTGTCACTGTAGCCCCTCATAAAAATATGAGTGTGGTACAGGGTATTGCGTTCCAACGAGATCTCCCTTTATAAACTCATGACGAGTCGCGCACTAATTGCCGCGCTAATTTAGAGTGACGAAGGTGCATTATGTCCGCCGTGTCCAACGGCGACAAAAAGACACGAGAGTGAATACTGGATCCTTAATCTTGGCCTCTGAAGGTGACTCTTTGCCCGAGAAGGTCAAAGGTGATGGTTTGTTGCCGTGATGTCAAGCTGTATGTTCTTCCCCCATGCCGTGCCACAAATGCATGCAATTTGGACACATCTGTGCACTGCAATTCCAGCCCCGTGTTTTGGGATTTTGGGCTTCAATTTAACATCAGCACTCCTTTTGCCCCTCCCCTCTGTCAGCTGCACGGAGTGCCATTCCAGGTGTTCACCAGACTGCACCATTTGAAATGAGGAAAGAAAATTCAGGAATACAAGACACTATACTACCTCACGTATCAAGAGACCAAGAAGAAATAGGATCACCTACATACTACACGTATGACAATAACGTACGCTATTTCTATGATGATAGCCTTTTTAACGACTGTACTATCGCCCTCTGCGCCTTCTGCATCTGGCCCTCAGGGTCGCTCGACGACATCCACACCCCAGGGTTTCCTCCTTCTATTGCTTCCCCCACACCTTTTATGGGAGTGTCAACTCCCTATTCACTGGAGACGTCAGTCCTCAAACTCACAGCCAGAGAAGTAGTGCCTTCCTCCAGCACCCCTTACGAGGAAGGGGACCCTCAGCATCCACCCCTTCCAGGACTTTGCTGAACTGCAAGTGGATGCCAGTGGCTGGAAGAGCCATGTGGCAGGTCACAGGACTTTCCTTTGCTACTCTGTTCTAGAATTTGGGGCAGACAAGCCCTTGCAGAAGCCTAAATCATCTAAGGACAAGTAATAGTCTTCCCAAAAGAGGGAGATTGTTGTGGCCCCTGTGGCGCCAGACCTCGCATGTCCCACGTCTGTGTCCGAGGCAGTGTTCCTGGTGGCTGGCCCGGACTCCCACATTCACCCTGATTCAGAGCAAATGTGTGCTGATGGTGTATCCTCACAACCAGTGGCATGTGTCTGCCCTAGATATGACTTGCCTCCTTGGTCCCTACTTGTTTCCCAGCAATGTGGACCCCTTCCCTCCTTGGCTATCATGGCTATTTTAAGAATCACGCTGACTGTCAGACGGTGTTCGCATATTTGCTGTGGACTCTGTCTGTGTCAAACATGTGCCACTCAGTATGATTTTGGAGGCTGTGGCTGTTCATGTGAAGACCCCTCTGCAATTCACCAACTTTAATGTGTATCTCCCTCCTGACGAAATGTCCGAAGACACCTTGCTTGCGCTTTTTCCCCTGCTACCTCCAACCTTCTTAATAAGGGGTGACTCCGATGCCCACAATTATTTGTTGGGTGGAACTACGACCACTGGGCGCGGTAAATCTGATGAAAACTTTATCACTGGGCTCAGTCATTACCTCTTGAATACTGGTGTTCCCAGCTACTTCAGTGTCTCACATGGGTCTTACAAGGCCATTGATCTTTCCACTTGCAGCCCAGGTCTTTCCCACAGTCCATTGGAGAGTCCATGATGACCAATACAGTGGCGATCATTCTCGGATCGTTTTTGACCCACCCTCAGGCATCCCTCACTTGGGCGACCACCCAGATGGGCTCTATCAAAATCTGATTGGGATGCTTTCACCACTGCCATAGCCTTTCATACCCTGCCAGATGCAGGTAACAGTTCAGTTGTCCAGAGCACAACTGTAGCCATTCTGTCGGCAGCTGACTCAGTGATATGCTCTTCTTTGAGATCCCTCCGTCAGAAGACACTACCTTGTTGGACTCTCGAAATTGCTGTGGCCATTAGATATAGCTGGTGGGCTCTTTAATGCCATAAGCAGCATGTGTCGATGGAACACCTGTGCTCATTTCTGCCACTTCATAAAACGACAGACACGAGAAAGCTGGTAGCAGTACATTGCTCCCATTGGACCATGCATCCATCCTTTGCAGGTTTGGTCGAAGATACGACGCCTAAGGACATCATGTGTACCTTTTGTTTCTGTGAATGATGATGTCTCGGGGTTTTCTGGTTCTGCCCCAGGGCAGTTTTCGCTAAGGCTATTCTATTGCTGACAGTTTGGTCTTCTATTCAGTCAGTATTTACTTGGCTTCAACATATTATCTGTCGTCTACCACTTGCATAGGGTTTATGACACCAAATGGCGGCGTCCCACCCTCATTACTCTCCATGAGTTGGGCCTCCATCGCCAGCTCCCAATTTTTGCCTGGAACTTCTTGTCTCGCTGTACTTCCCGTGTTCAAGCTCGTGCTACCCGTAGTCTCCCCATGTGCAAGTGAACGGGGTCCCACAGAGCTCTGTATTTAGTGTGCCCCTTTTTGTAAAGGCTGTCAGTGGTCTAACTGCAGCTGTGGTGTGTACAGTGCTACCCTCCCTGTACGCTGACAGCTTTTGCGTCTACCATTGCACCTGACTGTGGGTGTTGCTGAACGCCAACTGCAGGGTTCCATACAAAAGGAGCAGTCCTGGGCTCTCCTCCTACGAGTTTGTTTTCTGATATTAAGACGTGCCATGCACCTGCATCACTGTCATGTATCCGTCCCCACCTAGAACTCTACATTGATGACCAAATGCTCAACGTGCTGGAATCTACATTTTTTTTTTTGGGATTTGTTTGACGTGGTTTCCCCATCTTCACGAAATTAAGCAAACTTGATGATCACACCTTAATACTCTTCTCGGCCTAAGTGACACCAGCTGGGGTGCAGACCACCTCACATTACTGAGGCTCTACAAGGCTATTATCGTATCGCGTCTTGGCGATGAGAAGCTGACATCGGCACAGCATCGTCTTCAGCAATGTGGATACTGGAACCGATACACCATTGTGGGTTCTGACTCACGCCAGGTACCTTTTAGACCGGCCCTGTCAACAGCCTGCTCACAGAAGCTGGTATCCCTTCCCTGCGGATCAGATACCAACAACTGCTGCTCAGCTATTTAAAAAACATTCACTGCTCCCCTGAGCATCCGAACGACCATTTTCTCTTAGTAGTGAAATTTACCTCCCTTGACAGAGGCCAAGTTCTGGAGTAACTGATCGCAGTTCGCGTACAGAGTCTCTGCTCTGAACTCCATCTTTACACAATATCGCTGCTTGTCAGAGAGAAATCGCATGTGCCTCCGTGATGTGTACCCTATCATCAGATCTGGCTCGAGATCACCTTTGGACAGAGACACTCAGTAGACTCTGGTTTTTCACTGCATGTTACTAGATGGTCTTGACACTTCTGATGTCACACGTTCTATGCACTGACAGCTCTGCTGTCTACAGATGAACCGGTATTGCCTACACACATGCAAGATGCAGTGAACTACACTCACTGCCGAATGGATGCAGTGTGTCCACTGTAGAATTCGTTCTAGAACTAAGATTTGCTCTTAATTGACAGTGGCCCCTCTTGAGTAGCCTTCCGGTAGTCGACCAATGCTACCCTCGACACTCATTCATACACTCATTTAGAATCTCCTGTATGACCACCACCACCACGCTGGATGGTTGGCCATCTTTGTGTGGACCCCTGGTCACGTTCAGGTCCCAGGGAATTAACAAGTTGGCTACCAGGATGCCGACTTCAGAAATGCCCGTGTCAGAACCGAACCTTTGGTCGACTTAACGCTGATAGTTGTTGGAGACGTGAAATGCAGATTGGTATGCCCTGGTTTCTCTGAACAAAGTGCGAACCATAAAGGAGACTACGAACATGTGGCAGTCCTCTCTTCGTGCTTCTGACAGGGAATCTACTGTCATCTGCGGTTTCTCTTTGGTAACACTTGGCTGACCCATGGCCACATTGTCAGTATGAGAGCCCACCCCACTGTCAGTGTGGTGCCCGTCTCATGGCGGCCCACAGCCTACTGGACTGCCCTAATTTGGTTACCTTACGGCGAACCTTTAACTTGCTGATGTGCTGTCTCTGGTGCATGCGGACGTCGCCAAAGCGGCTTATTTGGTTTTACGTTTTATACGTGAAATCATTTTCTACTACTCTGTGAGGTAGGGCACATTGCCCTCTTCGGCTGCTTGAGGCTCCATGCCCACCATTGCTCGGTGATCCGATCTGGCTTCTGCCATCCCCACGTTTTAATTTTTTTGTTCTTTTACTTCTGTCGTTGGTTAAGATATTGTCTTTCAGTTTTCTTCTGATAATAGAGGGGGAGAAAGTACTGACAGGATACAGAATGGTCTCTCAGCTCACATAACGTATCTATGGGGTTTCCAGCTAAGTGGGGTAAATGTCCTGCCTTCACAGATTTTACTACTTCTCTCTCTCTCTCTCTCTCTCTCTCTCTCTCTCTCTCTCTCTCTCTCTCTCTCTCTCTCTCTCTCTCTCTCACACACACACACACACACACACACACACACACACACACACACACACACTACTACTACTACTTGATTTTATGTATCCTTCCTCTCTGGGGACTAGTCCCGGCTTGACACATCATAAAGCCATCCGCCCATCATAGGCTTGTATAAACATTTACAGCCTATATAGTTCATTCTGTAATTGATTGATGCTCTACTATCAATGTCCTCAGCTCTTACCTAGTCGTTTATATAGTCCCATATTTTAGAGTACTTGGGTTTTTCCGATATCAACAAGAATTCATATAACCGATGTAGCACGATTCTGGCGGTGTAAGGGAAATATCAGAAGTCATAAGTACTGGGCAGTCTGAATCGTCTATAGTGTAGGGTCTTTCAAAACGACTATAAGTGTTACGAAGTATTATATTGTGAAATCTATCA
Source organism: Schistocerca americana (assembly GCF_021461395.2). Classification (NCBI taxonomy): domain Eukaryota; kingdom Metazoa; phylum Arthropoda; class Insecta; order Orthoptera; family Acrididae; genus Schistocerca; species Schistocerca americana. Next base: position 609,373,064 of record NC_060119.1, on the reverse strand, counting down.
GTCGCTGTGCCACGGCTCGGTTGATAGAGGAAGGAATAAATTTTCTAGGGTTTGCTTGGTTACCGTCACATGTTACAAAACGGCTTCTCTACAGCAGAATTCATTTTGTGTTCTCGATTATGTGACGTGTAATTCCGTAATTATAGTGCAGAGACGTTTCAGGATGAGTACAAAACTGATCCTACGAACAGATGTGAACATTCACAGATGGTATCGACAATTTTAGACAAAGGATGTATATTTAAAGAAAAGCCCTGGCCGCCCTCGTGTCCCGTGGAAAATGTCATAGGAATTCAAACGGTTTTCTAACGTAGCCCTACAAAATCAACTCGTCGTACCAGTCGGTATTTAGAACTGTCTTCCTGCGACAATTTGTGGCGTTCAGAGGCGTCGGTTGGTATGAAGCCGTACTAGTTACCGCTATTACCGTCTATACGAGATGTAATTCCGGAACTTTTTCCACAAAATTTTTCTACACTTACCTTTTACTTGTTGTGCATGATCTCCTTGGAAATACTCTGCTCCATAGTTGATAACCGCCGTCTGCGTCCCATGAATTGTCTCGCCACATTTCAGGCCGTTTCCTTCTCATATTTTATCTCAGACGCCGCAACACCTCCCGTAGTACAATCAATTAACAATTTGCTCCTGTAGTACGAATTCTTGATGAACTAATCCTTCAAAGTCAAAGAAAACTATTGGGATGGCTTTGACAATTGATCTGACTTGATGAGCTTTTTTTGGTCTTGGGGAACCTTGAAGATTTAACCTTGATTTCAACATCATAACTGTAGACCCACTAGTTGTGATTCTCTTAAGGAACATCTCGTTTTCATTTGCGCGATCCAAACGCTCTTCACAGATTACGAGGCGAAGGTCTTCCTGGTCTTGACTCATGAGCCGTGGGACGAACTTGGCGGCAGCACGATGCATTCCAAGACGCTGTGTCAGAATTTCATGACATCATCCTACTTAAATGTTACATTCTTCTGAAATCTCTCGGACAGTTTGTCTTCAGTTGGACGCTCAATTTCACTGACGCTCGCTCCTGACATGAACATCGTCGGTAGATGTCAGAGGATGCCCTGAACGAGAGTAATTTTTATCGTCCATCCGGCCATTTTTAAACTGAGAGACCCATTCCTAACACCGTGCACAGTTTAACCACTCGTAATCGCATTTGTCTCTGTAAAGGTTTTCTTAAGTTTCAAGCAAAATGTAATGAAGACGCGTTGCTCCTGTAACTCTGCCACCCTGAAATTTGCCAACTGTGCTCAACAACGTTCTACTCATTGCAGCACTGAACAGTCACTCACACACACACACCTATACTATGTGATCAGAAGTATCCAGACACCCCCAAAAACACACGTTTCTCATATTAGGTGCATTGTGCTGCCACCTACTGCCAGATACTCCATATCAGCGACCTCAGTAGTCATTAGACATCGTGAGAGAGCAGAACGGTGGCACTCCGTGGAACTCACGGGCTTCGAACGTGGTCATGTGATCGGGTATCACTTGTGTCATATGTCTGTCCGCGAGATTTCCACACTCCTAAGCATCCCTAGGTCCACTGTTTCCGGTGTGGTAGTGAAGTGGAAACGTGAAGGGACACGAACACCACAAAAGCGTACAGGCCGACCTCCTCTGTTGACTGACAGAGACCCCCGACAGTTGAAGAGCGTCGTAATGTGTAATAGGCAGACAGCTATCCAGGCCATCACACAGGATCCACTGCAAGTACTACGACAGTTTGGCGGGAGGTGAGAGAACTTGGATTTCATGGTCGAGGTGCTGCTCATAAGCCACACATCACGGCGGTAAATGCCAAACGACGCTTCGCTTGGTGTAAGGAGCGTAAACGTTGGACGATTGAACAGTGGAAAAACGTTGTGTGGAGTGAAGAATCACGGTACACAATGTGGCAATCCGATGGCAGGATGTGAGTATGGCGAATGCTCGGCGAACATTATCTGCCAGTGTGTGTCGTGCCAACAGTAAAATTCTGAGGCAGCGGTGTTATAGTGTGGTCGTGTTTTTGATGGAGGAGGCTTGCACCCCTTGTTTTGCGTGGCACTATCACCGCACAGAACTACATAAATGTTTTAAGCACCTTCTTGCTTTCCACTGTTGAAGAACAATTCGGGGATGGCGATTGCATCTTTTAACACGATGGGGCACCTGTTCATAATGCACGGCCTATGGCGGAGTGATTACACGACAATAAAATCCCTGTAATGGACTGGCCTGCGCAGAGTCCTGACCTGAATCCTACAGAACACGTTTGGGATGTTTTGGAACGCCGACTTCGTGCCAGGCCTCACCGACCGACATCGATACCTCTCCCCAGTGCAGCACTCCGTGAAGAATGGGCTGCCATCCCCCAAGAAACCTTCCAGCACCTGATTGAACGTATGCCTGCCAGAATGGAAGCTGTCATCAAGGTTAAGAGTGGGCCAACACCCTATAGAATTCCAGCATTACCGATGGAGGGCGCCACGAACTTGTAAGTCATATCAGCCAGGTGTCCGGATACTTTTTATCACGTAGTGTGTGAAACTTTCAGAATTATGCATTCAGCACAGGCGTATGCAGGGGTGCCAATCGTATTTCGCTCCAGTACACCATTGGCGTGAAATAACGAATGTTCCGGAATTTTTTGAGCATACCTTGTACGTCATGACGACAAACGCAAATGAGTGACATCTGACGAACTTCAGAATGCTATTGGCAGTGATAATGGTTCCGCTCAATGCATTTTGTTCGGTTTTGAAGCGACTTCCCTTTCCTTGGGAAAGTAAACAAATTCAGTGTTCGAATTTGGGGCCTTTGGAGCGCACATACAGGGTTATTACAAATGATTGAAGCGATTTCACAGCTCTACAATAACTTTATTATTTGAGATATTTTCACAATGCTTTGCACACACATACAAAAACTCAAAGTTTTTTCAGGCATTCACAAATGTGCGATATGTGCCCCTTTAGTGATTCGGGAGACATCAAGCCGATAATAAAGTTCCTCCCACACTCGGCGCAGCATGTCCCCATCAATGAGTTCGAAAGCATCGTTGATGCGAGCTCGCAGTTCTGGCACGTTTCTTGGTAGAGGAGGTTTAAACACTGAATCTTTCACATAACCCCACAGAAAGAAATCGCATGGGGTTAAGTCAGGAGAGCGTGGAGGCCACGACATGAATTGCTGATCATGATCTCCACCACAACCGATCCATCGGTTTTCCAATCTCCTGTTTAACAAATGCCGAACATCATGATGGAAGTGCGGTGGAGCACCATCCTGTTGAAAGATGAAGTCGGCGCTGTCGGTCTCCAGTTGTGGCATGAGCCAATTTTCCAGCATGTCCAGATACACGTGTCCTGCAACGTTTTTTTCGCAGAAGAAAAAGGGGCCGTAAACTTTAAACCGTGAGATTGCACAAAACACGTTAACTTTTGGTGAATTGCAAATTTGCTGCACGAATGCGTGAGGATTCTCTACCGCCCAGATTCGCACATTGTGTCTGTTCACTTCACCATTAAGGAAAAAATGTTGCTTCATCACTGAAAGCAAGGTTCGCACTGAACGGATCCTCTTCCATGAGCTGTTGCAACCGCGCCGAAAATTCAAAGCGTTTGACTTTGTCATCGGGTGTCGTTGCACTGTTATGACTGACTGATGTGAGTGCATTTCAAGCACGACATACGCTTTCTCGGCTCCTGTCGCCATTTTGTCTCACTGCGCTCTCGAGCGCTCTGGCGGCAGAAACCTGAAGTGCGGCTTCAGCTGAACAAAGCTTTGAGTTTTTCTACGTATCTGTAGTGTGTCGTGACCATATGTCAATGAATGGAGCTACAGTGTATTTATGAAATCGCTTCAATCATTTGTAATAGCCCTGTACACATTCAACATGTACGACATAAGCAGTGTGTTTGCGTTACACAACAGATTGTTTCGAGGCTGAACGAGGACAACTTCATTTTTCAGCAAGATGGGGCATCCTCTCACTGGAGTCGCCAAGTGCGTGAATACCTGAATGAAACTCTACTGAGGCGTTGGATTGGTCGTCAAACAGGCTGCGACTTACCACGTCTTAGCTGGCCTCCATGTTAGCGGAGAGCCTTGGAATTTCTTCCTGTGGGGTTTCGTTAAGGACAACGTATGCACAAACACTATCACAGAACATAGAGGAGTTGTAAACCCGAATGGGTGGTACTGCCATAGCTTCAGTGTTTACCCTAGTACGGAAGGAATATCGGTGATGTTCGTGTCGCTGGTGGAGGACATATTGAACATCTGTAAACTAAACGTGGGAAATCCGTAAATGTGCGTTCCAAGTTTCAGATTAATAAATTATGCGTTGGAGATACGTATATTCTTTTTGAAACACGCTATATTTTCTACAACATCAGGTTCAGGGAAGACACAGGCGAGCGCTCGCAAGTAGTGTAATACTTCAACCATCGGACGGCGTGCGACTTGGTATGCATGAGTCCCGCAATAATTGTTCTGGAAGACGGCCGCGTTGATATTGTGCAAGTGGAAGTTTGATTTATCAGACCACGAAATTTATTTACAGTGTTGCGTTGTCCAGTCGAGATGTCTACAGAGAAATAATAACTGCAGCACGAGGAGAAAGAATAGACACACAGTAATAAGGTGTAGAAGCCCATTTACAGCAACGCTTATGAACAGTGCCTCCCAGACACTTTACGCCTTGAGCCTAATTTAATCATTTGCGCCACGCGTATCGATCTGTTTCACTTAGCGAGCATGCGATTGAAGATCATGCTTGGTGGTATACGTCACGGACGACCAACGCCCAACCACTGCGGCCATATAATAATCGTCTAGGTGTTGTATTTCCAGCAGTTGGAGTTATGATTTTTCTGAATCGTCATCATTTGTTTTGAACCTTGTTTAGCTTAGACTTCTTGATGCGCTCTGACTAGAGGATGCTGTTTTTGACTTGTTCAATCTATGTATCCGTGTCGGTTTGTAATATAAGCTTCCAAACCCCACATTACTTCTGTGAACTCAATGAAAATCTCTTCATTTAGAATTCAGAATTTCTTAATGAATTTTCTCCCCGTAGCCCTAATATGAAACCTCCAGGTATGTGGAAACATTGTCCCAGACCGGGACTTGAAAGTGGGGTCTTTGCTTCAGGCAAGTGCTCTACCCACTGAGCTGTCCAGGCTCGACCCACGACCTGCCCTAACACCGAAAGGCAAATGTCGCTTATTCGAGTCTCGGTCCGACACATTGTTTTAATCTGCCAGAAACTGTCATAATAGAAGATGTTTGAAAAATATTCACCCGATTTCACAAGGTGTATCTTCCAAACAAATGAAGACAGAAGCTTAGGTTCGATTTTAGCTGACTCACAAAACTACAGTGTTCGTTTATTTTCGAACCATCCAATTTTTAAAGGGCGTGTCTTTCAAATTCATGCCCTTATGGTATCGGGGAATACTTTCCAAAATTTCGGTTAGGGTCAGAGATTTGGTGTATAGTTTTACGAATGTTCAATAAACCGTACACCAACGTACAACATACGTCTAGTATGGTTCAGAACGCAAACGTAGGCGCAAAACACTCTTGACAGACAGGTAAGGAATGATTAATTCTCTGCTCGCACGAAAAGTAGCCTTTTGTGAACTAAACGCAAAACCGTTGAATGCGTGTAAATCTTTTACGAACACTCGGGGTTCGACCCTTGGATCCTTGCATAAACAACCGGTCTCTTTGAACCTGCTGCTGCCATTGTTGAACCGTTTCAGTTTTGATATATCTCGACGAAAATAACGCTGCACTTTTTTTACTGAATTGCACCTGTTGAAAACGGAGAACGCAAAAACGCTTTTGTTGCTGTTTTGGCGCCATTTGGCTTGGACGAGCATTGGAACGATCTTGGGAGATCCGTGCTGTCAACCACATGAATCAGCAACTAAACAACTGGCGTCAAGGCACCTCAAGTATGAAGAAGATATAGTCATGTGAAACAGAATGAATATATTTGAAACACCCTTTGTAATATGTAAATGTCAGGTTTCAACCGACGATTTCATCATTTAGCAAGGAAGCACCGCTTTCGTTTCATATTAAAAGTTTTATTAATTCGATCTGTCATTTGCCGCTCAATTTCTACACTATATTCCGGTGAAAGGCTCCTCCTTTGACATCATGTATTTTTGTGTGTGTGTTACTTAAATAGTGTTCTTATTCTGACTCCACTGGATACAGTGATCGTTTGTAGAATCCTGTAAAGCTACTTCGCACTGTAGAACACTTTTTAATTGGGCCATTCATGTCAAGTCAGTATTCATTATGCTGAATTTCTGAGTAATAATGGTATTTACATGGAGCAGGCGGAGGTTCAAGGCTTAAGTGGTAACTAATCAGGTTTCAACTGAAAAATTGCTAGCTGACAACAGTTCAAACTTCTCGTGTAAGTATTCCAGACCACACAAATCATGGGCGGCAACACCTCTGAGAAAGGCCTCGATGCTATTAATACGTTACCAGCGCACCTGGGAACAGTAAGTACATAGCTTATGATAACATGATAGGAACCATAACTTCTTTTCAGGTCGACGTTCGGTTGAGATGTACCACACCAGTCTGATGCGGGTTTGTAATATACTCCACCATAAATGTTATTTCATAACTCGAAAGTGCAGATTACATGATGACATTATATTCATCTACCTGTCGTTTGTCTCTATAATATGTAATAGGCAATGTCCCGAACGACTGACTCACTCACTTTTTCACTCACCATCGCCCAGCTCAAACCGATAAGGAAAAAACTTTAAATTTGTAGAGGGTGTTGATCTCACGCTGTAGGCATCGTTTAAGAAGAGGGTTTTCGAAATTCCGCCCCTGAGGGTGTGAAATATGAGATGAAACTTTTTAAGAAAATATTTATTTGTGTAAAAAATTTTAAAGCTAAATCTATGAAAACCGTTATTTTACTTCTCGGTTAAATAAAAAGAACTATATGTTACGGATGAAAGTGTCCGTGGAAATATCTCCATAAAACTAAATAATCCAACACTTAAATAACATTGCAAGCACTATTGTTAATTTTATAAATACGATCATGCTTGAGAACTACTCCAAAGTGAAATAAAGTGTACCATCAATGTCATCAACATCATAAGTGTCTGGCATCCCCTGGAATGAGATGCAGTATCGATTTTATGCCCTGCAATTCTGGCAGTGATACTGGTTTACCATTGGGCCATAAAGGTAGCAAGAATGCTGTTAGCGCTGGCGAAGACTTTTGGCGGCCTGCAGAACGTCTCTGAATGTTTACTTAACGAAATTCCCGTTGTTCATGAGAACTGAATAAGGTTTCTCCTTGATTATTCTTATTTGATGACGTTCAAGCCAACTAACTTTGTTGTTGTGTAAGTCATGCGTTGTGTTGACTATGTATTTTTTCTAGGAGTGATGTACTCCTAATGTTTTCATTTATCGTCCTGTGGATTTGAAGAGGGTGTTTATTCTGTCTTGTTGCATGACAGTGATGGAATTTTCTAGGCTATACAGCCTTTGTTGCATTTTTGATACATATTCTATATTACCAAAGTAGCTGTCATGCTGTAAAAATGACAGGAAATAAGACATTTTAGAGTAATCGGTATAAGGGTGATAAGTTCCTGTAGACCAGTCTTCATCTTCAAAATCATATTTATGTATGTGTTCTGCTTTCCTCAAGAATCGGGCCACAAAATTAATAACTTCACTTGTAACTAACTTTGCTAAGAATGTCTCCTCAAGGAAGACCTTACTTCTTGTGCTCCACGATCAGCAACTCAAGCCTCGGATAACAGTTTCTTTATTTTACCCTGTGTGGATTCCGTTGTTATCCGACTACAGTTATCGTTTATAAAAAAATTAATTAGTTGGAATTTGAGGTAAGGGTAAAGTTTTTTCGAAGTCAGATGTGATGGTTTCTATTTCTTCCTCTATTGATGATATCATATGTTGTTTTAGTAACTTTTGTATTTTCTCTCCTTTATCAGGAAAAGAAAACTGGCGTTCTACGGATCGGAGCGTGGAATGTCAGATCCCTTAATCGGGCAGGTAGGTTAGAAAATTTAAAAAGGGAAATGGATAGGTTGAAGTTAGATATAGTGGGAATTAGTGAAGTTCGGTGGCAGGAGGAACAAGACTTCTGGTCAGGTGACTACAGGGTTATAAACACAAAATCAAATAGGGGTAATGCAGGAGTAGGTTTAATAATGAATAGGAAAATAGGCATGCGGGTAAGCTACTACAAACAGCATAGTGAACGCATTATTGTGGCCAAGATAGATACGAAGCCCACGCCTACTACAGTAGTACAAGTTTATATGCCAACTAGCTCTGCAGATGACGAAGAAATTGAAGAAATGTATGATGAAATAAAAGAAATTATTCAGATTGTGAAGGGAGACGAAAATTTAATAGTCATGGGTGACTGGAATTCGAGTGTAGGAAATGGGAGAGAAGGAAACATAGTAGGTGAATATGGATTGGGGGACAGAAATGAAAGAGGAAGCCGCCTGGTAGAATTTTGCACAGAGCACAACATAATCATAACTAACACTTGGTTTAAGAATCATGAAAGAAGGTTGTATACATGGAAGAACCCTGGAGATACTAAAAGGTATCAGATAGATTATATAATGGTAAGACAGAGATTTAGGAACCAGGTTTTAAATTGTAAGACATTTCCAGGGGCAGATGTGGACTCTGACCACAATCTATTGGTTATGACCTGTAGATTAAAACTGAAGAAACTGCAAAAAGGTGGGAATTTAAGGAGATGCGACCTGGATAAACTAAAAGAACCAGAGGTTGTACAGAGATTCAGGGAGAGCATAAGGGAGCAATTGACAGGGATGGGGGAAATAAATACAGTAGAAGAAGAATGGGTAGCTTTGAGGGATGAAGTAGTGAAGGCAGCAGAGGATCAAGTAGGTAAAAAGACGAGGGCTAGTAGAAATCCTTGGGTAACAGAAGAAATATTGAATTTACTTGATGAAAGGAGAAAATATAAAAATGCAGTAAGTGAAACAGGTAAAAAGGAATACAAACGTCTCAAAAATGAGATCGACAGGAAGTGCAAAATGGCTAAGCAGGGATGGCTAGAGGACAAATGTAAGGATGTAGAGGCCTATCTCACTAGGGGTAAGATAGATACCGCCTATAGGAAAATTAAAGAGACCTTTGGAGATAAGAGAACGACTTGTATGAATATCAAGAGCTCAGATGGAAACCCAGTTCTAAGCAAAGAAGGGAAAGCAGAAAGGTGGAAGGAGTATATAGAGGGTTTATACAAGGGCGATGTACTTGAGGACAATATTATGGAAATGGAAGAGGATGTAGATGAAGATGAAATGGGAGATACGATACTGCGTGAAGAGTTTGACAGAGCACTGAAAGACCTGAGTCGAAACAAGGCCCCCGGAGTAGACAATATTCCATTGGAACTACTGACGGCCGTGGGAGAGCCAGTCCTGACAAAACTCTACCATCTGGTGAGCAAGATGTATGAAACAGGCGAAATACCCTCAGACTTCAAGAAGAATATAATAATTCCAATCCCAAAGAAAGCAGGGGTTGACAGATGTGAAAATTACCGAACTATCAGCTTAATAAGTCACAGCTGCAAAATACTAACACGAATTCTTTACAGACGAATGGAAAGACTAGTAGAAGCCAACCTCGGGGAAGATCAGTTTGGATTCCGTAGAAACACTGGAACACGTGAGGCAATACTGACCTTACGACTTATCTTAGAAGAAAGATTAAGGAAAGGCAAACCTACGTTTCTAGCATTTGTAGACTTAGAGAAAGCTTTTGACAATGTTGACTGGAATACTCTCTTTAAAATTCTAAAGGTGGCAGGGGTAAAATACAGGGAGCGAAAGGCTATTTACAATTTGTACAGAAATCAGATGGCAGTTATAAGAGTCGAGGGACATGAAAGGGAAGCAGTGGTTGGGAAGGGAGTAAGACAGGGTTGTAGCCTCTCCCCGATGTTGTTCAATCTGTATATTGAGCAAGCAGTAAAGGAAACAAAAGAAAAATTCGGAGTAGGTATTAAAATTCATGGAGAAGAAATAAAAACTTTGAGGTTCGCCGATGACATTGTAATTCTGTCAGAGACAGCAAAGGACTTGGAAGAGCAGCTGAATGGAATGGACAGTGTCTTGAAAGGAGGATATAAGATGAACATCAACAAAAGCAAAACAAGGATAATGGAATGTAGTCTAATTAAGTCGGGTGATGCTGAGGGAATTAGATTAGGAAATGAGGCACTTAAAGTAGTAAAGGAGTTTTGCTATTTGGGGAGCAAAATAACTGATGATGGTCGAAGTAGAGAGGATATAAAATGTAGGCTGGCAATGGCAAGGAAAGCGTTTCTGAAGAAGAGAAATTTGTTAACATCCAGTATTGATTTAAGTGTCAGGAAGTCATTTCTGAAAGTATTCGTATGGAGTGTAGCCATGTATGGAAGTGAAACATGGACGATAAATAGTTTGGACAAGAAGAGAATAGAAGCTTTCGAAATGTGGTGCTACAGAAGAATGCTGAAGATTAGATGGGTAGATCACATAACTAATGAGGAAGTATTGAATAGGATTGGGGAGAAGAGAAGTTTGTGGCACAACTTGACCAGAAGAAGGGATCGGTTGGTAGGACATGTTCTGAGGCATCAAGGGATCACCAATTTAGTATTGGAGGGCAGCGTGGAGGGTAAAAATCGTAGAGGGAGACCAAGAGATGAATACACTAAGCAGATTCAGAAGGATGTAGGTTGCAGTAGGTACTGGGAGATGAAAAAGCTTGCACAGGATAGAGTAGCATGGAGAGCTGCATCAAACCAGTCTCAGGACTGAAGACCACAACAACAACAACAACAACTCCTTTATCTGCATGTATCCTATGATCCTCCTTAGGCTGCACCGTCCTAACTTCATTATTTGTGGATTGGATTTCTGCAGTAAGTCTGTCACAAACATTGTAAGTATCTATCTTTATTACACTTATGTCTGGTGGAAGGTATTTTGAAACTCTATTGTTTCTATTGTAGCGCCTTAAATAATTGGAACTCTTCTGTACATTGGTGACGCATCTTTCAGAGCTATCACTTTTGGACCAAATCAAAAATAACGGTGGACTCAGGACGTAATGGAACATACAGAAGAGTTCCAATTATGTAAGGCGCTACAATAGAAACAATAGAGTTTCAAAATACCTTCCACCAGACATAACTGTAATAAAGACAGATACTTACAATGTTTGTGACAGACTTACTGCAGAAATCCAATCCACAAAGGCACGAGCTGATCTCCTTCATCTTCTTGGTCAGCTTCCACCCCCCTATTTGCTGGTTGGGGACTTCAATGCCCACCACCCGCTTTAGGGATCTCCACATCCTTGTCCACGTGGCTCACTATTGCTAGACGTCTTCCACCAAGCGGATCTAGTTTGCCTCAACTCTGGGGTCCCTACATTTTTGTCTGCCTCCACGACAAATTTCTCTCATTTGGACCTTTCGGTCGGTACTGTTCCGCTAGCTCGGCGCTTCGAATGGTTCGCCCTTGATGATACACACTCGAGTGACCACTTTCCATGTGTCCTTAGACTGCAGCCTCAACTGCCATATATGCGCCCGCGACGCTGGAAATTTGCCCAAGCCGATTGGACACTTTTTTCGTCTCTAGCGACATTCGATGACCGTCGCTTTCCCAGCGTCGACGATGAGGTCACACATGTTACCGACGTTATTCTCACCGCTGCGGAACGTTCAATACCACGCACCTCCAAATTGCCCCGGCGCCCCCCAGTTCCTTGGTGGAACGAGGCATGCGTGATGCAATATATGAGCGGCGACGTGCTCTCCGCGTTTTCCGCCACCACCCTACTTTGGCCAACTGTATCCGGTATAAGCAGTTCCGTGCGCGATGCCGTCGTGTCATCCGCGATAGCAAGAAAGCAAGCTGGAAATTCTTTATTAGCTCATTTAACACCTTCACTCCCTCCTCGGAAGTTTGGAGTCGGCTTCGACGGTTATCAGGCGCGCCTAGTTTCTCCCCGGTCTCTGGGCTCACTGTCGCGCATGATACATTAGTGGACCCGTCGCAATTTCTAACTCATTGGGTCAGCACTTTGCTGAGATTTCGAGCTCTTCAAATTACCCGCCAGCGTTTCTCCCGAAGACCCGAAGAAACGTGCAGCGGAAGTGCGACCTCTTGCTTTCTCCTCTCAAAATCGCGAAAGCTACAATACTGTTTTCTCCATGCGGGCACTCCAACATGCACTCTCTGCTTCTCGGTCCTCCGCCCCAAGACCGGATGGTATCCACGTCCAAATGTTGCTGCATTTATCAACCCATAGTCTGCGTTACCTCCTTTATAATCGAATTTGGACCGACAGTACTTTTCCCAGACGATGGCGGGAAGCTATCGTTGTTCCTGTTCCGAAACCTGGAAAGGACAAACATCTCCCCTCTAGCTATCGCCCCATTTCTCTCACGAGTAGTATATGTAACGTTTTGGAGCGTATGGTGAATTGCCGTTTAGCTTGGTGGCTGGAGTCCCGCAGTCTTTTGACACCTGCCCACTGCGGATTCCAAAAGCATCGTTCTGCAGTTGACCATCGTGTTGCTCTCTCCACTTATATCATGAACAATTTTCTCCGGAAACGCCAAACAGTAGCAATATTTTTTGATCTGGAGAGAGCATACGATACCTGTTGGAGGACAGGCATCCTCCGCACACTGTTCTCTTGGGGCTTTCGAGGTCGGCTGCCCCTTTTTCTTCGCGAATTTATGGCAGAGCGCACATTTAGGGTGCGGGTGAACACTACTCTCTCCCGTTCTTTCTCCCAAGAAAACGGGGTACCCCAGGGCTCAGTGCTGAGTGTTGTACTGTTTGCCATTGCCATAAATCCAATTATGGATTGTCTCCTTCCTGATGTCTCGGGCTCCCTCTTTGTAGACGATTTTGCGATCTACTACAGCTCTCAACGGACCAGCCTTCTTGAACGACGTCTTCAAGGATGTCTCGATCGCCTCCACTCTTGGAGCATCGAAACCGGCTTCCGTTTTTCTCCCGGTAAGACCGTTTGTGTTAATTTTTGGCGACGTAAGGAGTTTCTTCCACCCTCCTTACATCTAGGACCTGTCAACCTTCCGTTTTCGGACGTCGCTAAATTCTTGGGTCTTATGTTTGACAGAAAACTGTGCTGGTCCTCCCACGTTTCCTATCTTTCGGCTCGCTGTCTGCGATCCCTCAACACCCTCCGTGTCCTGAATGGTATCTCCTGGGGAGCGGACCGAGTGGTCCTTCTCCGCCTCTACCGCGCCTTAGTGCGCTTGAAATTGGACTATGGAAGCATAGTCTACTCCTCTGCTCGGCCGTCTATTCTTCGGCGTCTCGACTCTATCCACCACCGTGGATTACGTTTAGTGTCTGGAGCTTTTTACACCAGCCCTGTGGAAAGCCTTTATGCTGAGACTGCTGAACCTCCGCTGTCCAATCGGCGAGCAGTCCTTCTGAGTCGTTATGCTAGCCATCTGTCTTCCATGCCTGCTAATCCAGCCCATGACATTTTTTTCGACGCCTCCTTTGATGTAGGGTATGCAGACCGCCCCTCCTCCCTACTACCACCGGGAGTCCGCTTCCGTCAACTGCTCCATTCTCTTTCCTTCCGCTTTCCTAAAACCTTCTTGACAACTTGGGGTACAGCACCGCCTTGGCTCCGTCCCCGGATCTGCCTGCTCCGTGACCTTTGTCAGTTTCCCAAGGATGGTACCCCTTCACTTGTTTATCGTCGGGCATTTTCTGCTCTATGTGCACAAATGAAGGAAGCCACATTTATTTGCACTGATGGCTCAAAAACATCGTTTGGTGTAGGGAGTGCCTATATTGTTGACGACACCCCAAATCAATTTCGACTTCCCGACCAGTGTTCGGTTTATACTGCGGAGCTTTACGCTGTTCTCCAGGCTGTCCACTACATCCGCCGCCATCAGCGGGTACAGTATGTTATCTGTTCAGATTCTCTCAGCTCTCTCCTCAGTCTCCAAGCTCTTTACCCTGTCCACCCTCTGGTCCACCGGATTCAGGACTGTCCGCGCTTGCTCCACCTGGGGGGCGTCTCGGTGGCGTTCCTCTAGCTCCCGGGACACGTTGGTATCTGTGGAAATGAGGCGGCCGATATAGCGGCCAAGGCTGCAGTCGCTCTTCTTCGGCCAGCTATTCAATCGATTCCCTTCGCCGATGTACGGAGCGTTTTATGTCGTCGTGTTGTTCTTTTATGGCACGCACATTGGTCGACACTTCCCCATAATCAATTGCGGGGCGTGAAAGCATTCCTTGTGCTTGGACCCCTTCCTCCCGAACGCGTCGTCGGGAGGAGGTAATTTTAACTAGACTCCGGATAGGGCACTGTCTTTTTAGCCATCGACATCTTTTAAGCGGCAATCCTCCCCCACTCTGTCCCCACTGCTCTCAGCTGTGTACGGTAAGACACCTTTTGAGTGCCCCTATTTTACTCCGTTACGCGCCCGTCTACAGCTGTCGCCTGATATATCGTCAATTTTAGCAGATGACACGCGCTCGGCCGATCGCGTTCTCGGGTTTTTAGTGCCAGTGAAATGACGTCAGTCATTTGAAGCTTTTTTTTTTTTGGGACAACCAACCCCTTTCTGTAGTGGATTTTTAAGCCTTCCTTCTGCTTTTAGTTTCTCCAATTTTTTGAGTTTCGTTCCCATTGCTGCTGGTTTCCATTTTCGGTTTTTTACTGTTTCCTAAGTCACGGACCGGGCGCTAATGAACATAACAGTTTTGCGCCCTAAAACCTAAACAAAAGTCATTTTGTATGGATACAAGCGAAGGTCGGATTGAATAATTCTTCGTACAGATCGGCGTGAAATTCCCAACTCGTTACTGGCTTTTATTGTTGATTTACAGGGATTAAGAGTCAAAGCCACTCGAACTGCTTCGATGTTTTGCGGCGAATCTACGGTTCGTGCATGTGGCCACTGACATTCCAAAACAGATCCAGTACCTTCAAATTTTTTATGTAATCTGCGTATTGCCTCTGGGCTGGGAGCCCACCGTGTGTCGAAATGAGCGCGAGACTTGTGTGTCAGTGTAAAACGCTGTTCGTCAACGTGAACAGTAACAGTCTTCGTCTTTTGTGCGACGGTCAACCGTCCTTAGACCGCCATCGCGGCAAATTGCAATGGCGGACTGTCAACGGAAGCGATGAACTCGCAACGACATATGGCGTAATTTACGTGAACTGCACGAAGCTGTGCACCATACGCTATTGAAACGTATTGCATAACACTGTTGATTTATGGGGCTCCGGAACGACCTATACTTGCAATGTTAAAATAACGCTTATAAATTACATCTTTCCTCACAAAGTATTTGAGGTAGGAAGTTGAACTTTTTACAGATTATATATTGGAATATGGGCTACAATTTAACACAGGGATTTTACAAAAATTTAGTTCAGTTATTAAAGATGATTTTTTTTCAATTGTAACGAAAATTCACAACATTTTTTGCAATTTTTTATTTATATATTCAAAAATATACAGTTTTTTGGAAAAAGGCTGTGTTAAATTATGCAGAAGGTACTGTGTAACATTTACTGAAAGTTTGAAACAAATATGTTTGGAAGATCCTTAGAAAACATGTAATTAGTATGAGAAAATAAAAGTTCTGGGAATCGAGCGACAAAGATTGGATTAACTTTTTAGTGCCTTCCAGGTCCATAGGATGGATTATCTTCATCCTCTGCAAACTCCTCCTCCAGCTTCCTCTTGTTCCTCCTCCTGTTTACTCTTGCTTGTATTTCTAGACTCTTTACAGCCCTGTCTGCAGCCCGAAGGCGTTCCTTGTCTAAAGCAAGCATCGCTCATTGTTGTGTCCGTAGATTTTGCTACCATTTTCTTCAGTTGCAGTTACTGGAACACTGTTCCAAAAGGTGGTCATGTATGAACACTTATCACATTTCAGTTGTATTTCACTAGCAAGTCCTACGTTCTTTATTATGGAGAGTTCCAGACCAACTTCACTACAATGAACACATCTTACACAGTTTGAAAAAATTCCTTTGAGAACGGACGTATCAAATATTTCATTCACATCCGATTCGCCCATAAAACATTCATAGTTTTCACTCATTGAACCAAGCTTCTTCTGTGAAGTATTTTCTTTCCCACTTTGACTGCTATGGGCAGGTGTACTTGAGAGGTTAAGTTCACTCACTTGGTTATTGTCTTTATTGTTTACAGTAATAACACATACCTTTGGCTTTCCAACATTTCTCCTTTTCTTAAAAGCCTTCACAGGATTTCTAATAACTTTACTTTTACTCATTATTATACTTCAACAAAACAGAGACTCAAGAAACAGAATTAATTACGAATATTTTCGAGATAACGACAGAGTAAATAAACATGAAACTATCGACAATCACACCAGCGATATATATTGAACCATCACAGGTTAGCCACAACACATACTTTATCTCACATCACTAAAATGTACCTGATGAACACGGACGTCAATAATAACACCATTTGACAGCAGTTTAACAGCGCCACAGTGGGTCACGCCCATGTAGAACACATTTCAAAAAAAATTTAAAAATAGTTGTAGTCTTCGGAATTGAATAAATTATATATCTATTAAAAGGTAATAGTCTGCAGATTCAGAAAACGCAAAAAAGTAAAAATTGAACTTTTCATGATTTTGAGCCTTTCCGGAGCCCCTTAATGTTACAGTCACCGCTGTTCCAAAATTTGTTACAACATTCTTTTCTCTGCTCAGTGCTTATTTTCTCATTACTTTTTTTTGTGAGGTTGCATATATAATCTCGGAACATCTTTGGATCTACAGCTTGCTTGGACACAGCTCCTGTTAGTAAATTTTTTTCCTTTCTTTCCTTTCTTTCTTGCCTTGATAATCATCTGGACTTCCTCTTCCTCCCTTTCTTTCAGTGGTCATTAACAACAATATTTTCACTCTGATCGTCTGTACTGTGCTCAGTATGCGGAAGAGCCCTACTGTCATACTGAGACAAACCTAACTCGTTAATGTCACCATTCTTGGAATCTGTAATTATTGTAACTGAATCTGAATTCCCGTCCTCGGATAAAAGCATCTGAAATGTAATTGCACAAAGATATAAACCACATTTTTATTTCCATTATTCATCATTTAAAGCCAACATATTAACCCTTTCGGAGGTGAATTTTTTCCTGAGGGAGAAAAATGTTCGTTTATGTGGTAGTGATCGTGATTTTTTAATAATTTTAGATGCAAGATTTGTACAAAATGTGTACTCTTTATCAAAACATACTTTGTAGACTTGGCTTCATTTTATGGACTAAAATAACTAATTACGAAAGATTCTGTAGTGGAATAAATAGTAGTAAAATGATCATTCAATAATTACCATGCAAAATAACTACTATAATGTTCAGTTAACAGTGGAGTATAGCGAACCAACGACATAGTGTGTTCTGATAGACACGAGCTGCTGCACCCTTGCTGCATTGACTTGCTCTTATTTTCACAGTGATGCTCAACAGTTGGCAGCACTTGCGCATGATGAAAAGGCTGAACATTGACAATGAGTAGCTCTGGTTTCCATACTCCGGCTGCAGTTGACACACAGTAAAAGTTGAAGTACACAGTTCTAGCCACAGAGTCTGAAGGGTAATAATAGTACTTATGAAGGAGATAGTTTTAACAAACATACTACTCCGGTCATTTGATATGGCTATATTAACAATGACAGCGTGTCTCAGAACTGCATGCTAATGCCATATTAGTCATCAACTGAGAAAAAAATAACAATTATAATGATGCAGGCCTATATAAAACATTCTTTGTCTTATAATTATCTTATTATAATTTGGCGATTAATATTATTAATTGATATGTTATATAATACAGCTCCTAATAACCATTACGTGTGTGACGTAGAGCATGGCCATACTAACCTCATAATGACTGTTTCCAGTATTTGCTGCCGAACATACACACCAAGGGCTTCCCTCTGAATAACATCTCTGTGACAACATTATAACTTTTTAAACAATAACATGCAAGAAAATACACTCCTCGTAATAATTACCAGTCAGTTACTTACGTTTCAACTCCAATACGTAAGCAAACAAAGCATGTGATATTTTGACATGAATTTGGATCCATATTGCAAATCACTGCCACATGATGGATTTAGCAACTAGTACTTGGTTCAGACTTCTCTAGAGAACAGTACGTGAAGGCTTGGAGTTGGTTCTATTTTGTATGAGTTACTGCACATACTCCATCACAATTTGCAACAGAGAAACAGAAATCTGAAAAATTAGTAGTGGATTCCCAGTTGCATAACTGCGTCCAATTACAAGACTTCAGACTACTTACGCGAACAAGGCTCAGGCCTTGACAGACATACAGTTAAGTTTTGCATTGATTACGCTTGTGAAGAGCTCCTTTCCTAACCTAGTTTATCCAGAATCTCTTATACTTCATGGTCCAGTGACTGAAAAGAGCACGGGTCACGCCTGTTTACAAAAAAGTTAAGAGATGGGATGCACGTAATTACAAATATCGTTGGCGTCCATCTGTTGCAGGACCCTGCAGCATATTCTAAGCTCCACCATTAAAACATTCCTGTGGGAAAACGAGATTGTCTCAAAGAATCAGCACGGATACAGGAAGATACATAGCATACTGCAAAAATATATTCAGGTAAACGAGGGGTAGTCAGTCTTACTAGACTTCCGAAGGCTTTAGACACTTTGCCAAATAAAGTCACTTACGGAGTCTGTTCAAAAAATTCCGGAACATTGTCCACATTGTTTTCTACGCTCTACGCTCACCTTTTACATACTGTGCCTGGACGCCTTTGAAATATTCTCCACAGTTGATGCTCCGCCGCTGACACAGTTTCCACTTCCAGAAACAGTTTTGATACGCCTTTTGCTGGATCGCGCGAAGCGCCCTCTGCGAATCTTCTTTTATTTCGTCTATCGTTGCAAATCTTCGCCCTTCCAGGGTCCCAACATCATAACCGTAGACCCACGAACATCTCGTTCCAATTTGTGCCAACCAATAACTCTTCACAAGTTGGGAGGCGAAGGTATTTCTGGTCTTGACTCACGAGCCGTAGAACCAACGTGGAGGCAACAAGATGCATTCCAAGATGCTGTGTCACGACTTCATGACGTGATCCAACTGAAATTCGACGTTCTTATGCAATCTCTCGGACAGTCTGTCTTCTTTCGATTGCCACACACAATTTCGTTGATATTCCTGAGATAAGTGTTGTCATTGGACGTCGAAGGGCGTCCTGAACGAGGGTCATCGTTAACTTCCGTCAGGTCGTTTTGAAACCATGTGAACCATTCGGAGCCCGCATCTCGTGGTCGTGCGGTAGCGTTCTCGCTTCCCACGCCCGTGTTCCCGGGTTCGATTCGCGGCGGGGTCAGGGATTTTCTCTGCCTCGTGATGGCTGGGTGTTGTGCGCTGTCCTTAGGTTAGTTAGGTTTAATTAGTTCTAAGTTCTAGGCGACTGATGACCTCAGCAGTTGAGTCGCATAGTGCTCAGAGCCATTTTTTTTAACCATTCGGAACACCGAGTGCGGCTTAAGCACTCGTCACCGTAGTCTTCCTGCATCATTTGGTGTGTCTCTGTAAAAGTTTTCTTGAGCTTCACGCAAAATTTAACGCAGACGCGTTGCTCCTCTAACTCTGCCACCTCGAAATTCGCAAACTGTGCGACACAA
The DNA here is from genome assembly GCF_021461395.2 of Schistocerca americana. Classification (NCBI taxonomy): domain Eukaryota; kingdom Metazoa; phylum Arthropoda; class Insecta; order Orthoptera; family Acrididae; genus Schistocerca; species Schistocerca americana. Next base: position 609,353,242 of record NC_060119.1, on the reverse strand, counting down.
CGTTCTGCTCAATACAACGCTGATCAATAACTAACAGACATAGAACAATGAAACTTCCTGCAATTACACATTGAACACAGGGTTGGTTAAGTGATGGATTTGGGGGAAGGGACCAAACAGCGAAGTCACCGCTGCTATCGGATTAGGGAAGGATGAGGAAGGAAGTCGAACGTGCCCTTTCAAAAGAACCATCCCGGCATATGCCCGAAGCCTTTCAGGAAAATCAAGGAAAACCCAAATCAGGATGGCCGGACGCGTGTATGAACAGTCGTCGCTCCAAATACGAGTCCAGTGTGCTAACCACTGCGCCACCTCGCTCGGTTAACCGCAGGGGAGTACAGGAACGCCAACCGCATTTCGCTCCACCACACTACTGTCGCGAAATTGCGAATGCTCCGGAGTGTTTCGAAGAGACATCTTACTGAGTATTTTCGCAGATATCGGCTTGGCTAAAAGAATATTTGACTAACACGACCTAATACGTTACATATGGGAGAACCTCAGACTTCCACATTCTGTAATAGGCGTGGACATCCAATATCGCCTGATCTACTCGTGGTTTCAATGTCCTTCAACCACTTTCCATTGACGCTCTAGAGAGTAGACACTAACACACGAGCGGCCCACCATCACCGCCGTCTGCGAAATGCTTGTTCCCAGTCGCCGGGTCTCGCCAATCTGCCCTTTTCCAAAGTCGTTAATGTTGTTGAATTCCCTTGTTTGACTCTCATATCATCGCTAAAATGATACCTCGTTCGTCTCTGCTCCGCTTACATGCTTTCCTTACTGCATCATGTCCACGCAACTCCGCCGGTAGGCATTCAAACACACTGTGGGCGGTAGTCATAATGTTACGGATCATCACTGTATATGAAAATATACCGCAAATGATGGTTTTTCTAGGAACAGTGCAATGTTCCGAAAGATATCTCCCACAGTTGTTAATGGAATTTTAGATGCAGCCTACTGGACTCGCATATTGGGTACAAAAGAATCCGGACACGGAAATCGTGGCATCGGAGCTAGGGAACTTTGATAAATACCGAGACATAGTCGAAGACTGTGTCAGAGACAGAATTGGATGGAAATCACTTGATGCCAAATCGGTTTGCACCGGGCGTGGTGCTTGGGGTGGCGTTTTTATAAAGTTTCATCCAACCTTAGTTCGTTGATAACCATGACTGTAGTTCCTCATGCTTTGCTCTGTTTCTGCCCCAGGTCGGTTTATGTATCTGACAGCTTGCATTAATATATCGCCATCACGACTTCGACATGCGACTCTAGCTGTTTATACCTAGACAATAACAATGCGGTAGTTCATAGTTACAAACTCCAAGAGCGCCGCCTGATCACACTAAGTCAGATTAGTGGTCACCGTTGCACAGTGTTGTTGTAGATAAATAAGTGTCGATTGTCGCCTACTCTCGGTCTAGGTACTGCGGCTCGTCATCAAACAGTCAGGTCGTATGGTGACTGCAGCTGCATGTGGAAAGAAGGAGCTGTTTATTAATGATTTCATACTCTTTAGCTGCATGTATCTCATCGTAAAATCATGCTGTTCAGCACGTAACCATAATGGAGGAAAAGTAGTAGTGAAGCATGTCCATGACAAACTAACGTCTCTGTTTTGATATCATGTTATTTACCCAAATCTGCTAGTGTTGTCAGAAGGAGCATTTGTTCCTGTAAGTCCATCTTCGTTATTGTTCAGCGTTGTGATTGACAGTGGACTATTTTTATTTTAGGTAAAAAAAATTACAGAAAAATTTAGAATTAAGCTTGTCAATTTCAGAGTAAGAGTGTTTCCTGATAGCGGGTCTCTGTTGTTGCAGCACATGGTGCAGACGGGCATGGCGACCCCGTATGCGACGCAGTACCCTCAGAACGGGGAGGCGGGCCCACCCAAGACCGACGCCGGCAAGGAGGGCCCGCCCGTCGCGGTGCCGCCCTTCTCTCCGCCCACTGTCACGCCCAACGGCATCGAGCAGCAGACTGTCAGCATCGTAAGTACTGCTCTACCACTCCACTCCACTCACGTCAGTCATCGGGTGGCATCCCGACTTCATGTCATGTAGTGTTCTCAAAGAATAGTTGCTACTGTAGGAAAAGAAGTGAAACATTGGGGGAGGGAGGGAGAGGGGGGGGGGGAGGGAGGGAGGGAGGGAGGGAGGGAGGGAGGGAGAGAGAGAGAGAGAGAGAGAGAGAGAGAGAGATTAAAAAAAACTGACATAAATGGATTGACAGTAGTCAAAATCTTTCTTTCGAAAAACGAACTGCTAACAGGGCTCTACAAATTAATCCTTACAAGGGAACCTCCCCACTGCATCCCCCTCATATTTAGTTATAAGTTGGCACAGTGGATAGGCCTTGAAAAACTGAACACAGATCAATCGAGAAAACAGGAAGTAGTTGTGTGGAACTATGAAGAAAAAAGCAAAATATACAAAATGAGTAGTCTATGAGCAAGATAGGCAACATCAAAGAGAGTGTGAGGTCAGGAGCGCGGTGGTCCCGTAGTTAGCGTGAGCAGCTGCGAAATGAGAGGTCCTTGGTTCAAGTCTCCTCTCGAGTGAAAAGTTTACTCTCTTTATTTTCGCAAAGTTATGATCTGTCCGTTCGTTCATTGACTTCTCTGTTCACTGTAGTAAGTTTAGTGTCTGTGTTTTGCGACCGCACCGCAAAACCGTGCGATTAGTAGACGAAAGGACGTGCCTCTCCAATGGGAACCGAAAACATTTGATCGCAAGGTCATAGGTCAACCGATTCCTCCACAGGAAAACACGTCTGATATATTCTATACGACACTGGTGACGGCATGTGCGTCACATGAAAGGAATATGTTGTCGACCCACCTAACTTGTACACTTTGCGAATGTGTAAACAGATTCTTCTTCCTTGTCGGATTTAGGTTTTCTTGTGGATGCGATAATCACTCCCAAAAAAGTGATGAAAAGATAAGAGTTTGTCACATAAACTGCAACAAATGAATGCAACAGTTTCACAGTCGCACAGTTTTCACTGTTTTTAACGTTTTCAAATTTTTCCGTCAAATCCTGCGTATGTCCAAGCAAACCTGAACATGTCCTGGAATTTTCACACGATCACGTAAACAATACTGCTCTGTGTACCTGTGCAGCTTCGCAAAATAATTGTCTGAAAATAAAAAAAATTGAACTTTTCACTCGACGGAAGACTTGAACCAAGGAGCTCTCGTTCCGCAGCTGCTCACGCTAACCACGGGACCACGGCGCTCATTAGTTCACACTGTCATTGATGTTGCCTGTCTTGCACATTGACTACTGTTTGTATATTTTGCTTATTTTTTTCGTAGACCCACGCAACTTCTTCCTGTTTTCTCGAGTGACCTGTGTTCAGTTTTTCAAGGCCTATCCACTGTGCCAACTTACAACTAAATCTAAGGGGGTGCGATGGGGAGGTTCCCTTGTTAGCAGAAAGCTATTTGGTAACTAGGTGAGTAGCAGACAAGTTACGATTCTCTCTGTGTCGAGTGCTGAAGAAGCCTTTTATGTTCCTCCTTACCTTATTACAAATTGAAAGCGGTACTCCTTCGTAAATTTTTCTCATTAGTACACATGGCTATGCCAAATTCTTTGAGAGCCATGGTTAATAAAGTAACACACTGAATAGTGCAGTTATTGTTACTCATTTCTATGCGTTTAGACGGTGGTGCAGTTAAACTCTAATTTCTTCAGTTAATCAGATACATAACGGCCATCGAATAGCTTTTTTTCAGTTCGCTGTGATTCATTCTCTTTGTGAACCTTGTCATATTGTCATAAGCATCCAAGAAACTTGGTGCTCCATCCTATCATCTTCACATACTTGCGTGCAACTTTTTCGCAAAGTTACCGTCCTTTTTCTTTATTTACAAAACTTATAACTTCTTGAAAGTGTGCAGCAGGAGTCCATTGCATTAAATTTTGTTTATGTAACGTAGAGCGTATAGAACTATTTTTTACAAGTACATGCCTAACAGGATAAGTTATGTGGTATAAATCAGTACCAGTAGTATGTGTTGTTTGTTGTGTGCGTGTGTTCCAGTGTTCTGATTGTCCGCAGTCGCATTGATTGGGTAGCGTTGCTTTTGTCACTGCATGGCCAGTTATGATACGGTTTAGGGAGCTCCATATTTCTCTTGGTTGGTTCACTACCGGGGTTCGATGGTCGGATCTATTTTACCTAAATTCTTATGACCATGGAAGGACGTCCACTGTTTTCTCCAACCATCTCTTAAATTACAGCTTTCTGGGACGAGTTGGCCAGTCTTTACCCAGACTAGTCATCTAGGTATCTAGGTTTTAGTCAGGTGTACGGTAAAATTATTAGTGTTAGACGAAATGCTAAGTCCGTGGATTTTCTGAATTTCATCCATTGATGTGTTAGCGTTTGTTGTCGGAGATTTGGAGGGGCAATAATGGCTAGTAGTGACAGCCCTGGCATTCGTTTGGATTTAATAGTTTGTCACAGTCCTCATCGCGTCATTTACGAGGATATCTATTTTGTTGACATGGCTACTTGTACCCCAAAAAGGAGAACAATATTCGGCGACCTAGAACCAACCACTTTCTTTAACGTGTTACTTCTTGGTTTTAACTTCTGTTCGGTTAGTTCCAGACACCCAGATATTCAGGTTGCCGACTATGTCGTAATTTTGTTGTTGCGGAAGATGACATTCAGTTCTCTGTTCGCAATTCTGTTGGTCAGGTGGAATGAGCTGACTTCTGCTTTATTAGGGTTCGGGCAACGTCTCCACTTTTTGTAATACTAAGAGATCTTTAATGGATTGTTAGACACTGTTCACCTTCTACGAATGTAGTGCAGACTACAATGCGAGATGCTTTTAATAGCTTCCACAAAATAATTCTGTCTCGAAAACTGACAGGAAATCTGAAGAGATTCTGGTCAAATGTAAGTGTACCAGCGACAAGACACAGTACCTTCACTACGTGATGCCAATGTTAGTATTATCGATGATACCGCCATTAAAGCGAAGTTATTTAACACAGTTCTCCGAAATTCGTTCACCAAAGAAGACTAAGTAAATATTCCGGTATTCTGCTCAAGAACTGTGAATATGGGGAACTTAGAAGTAGATGTCGTTGGTGTAGCGAAGCACTTAAGGCAAAGTGTACCACAGGTTCCGTTCAGAGAGTGACAATTCAACAGCCCCATACTTAGCGATTATATACAACCGCTTTCTGACGAAAGGTGCGCACCAAAATACTGGAAAGTTCCACAGGTCGCACCAATACTCAAGATAGGAAACAGGAGTTCTTCATTGAATTACACGGACGTCGATTTTCGGCAGGGTTGTGGAACAATGAATTACTGTGTTTACATGGACGCCCAAAACTGTATTCCATAAACCGTTTTTCTTATAGCGCTTCTGGTTTGTCATGTAAACACTCCAAAATCAATTCTGGAAATCTGGTTCTAGCTGCTTCTGTGCCTATGTGGTATCGCCTCATTTGTGAGACTTGATTCGTGATTTCACAGTATGTGAAGTGACAGTACATAGTAATGGACAGGAAGTTATTGAGTAAAACAGAAGTGATATCTGGCATTCTCCATGGATGTGTTATAGGCCCTCTCCTGTTCCTAATCTGTTCAAATGATTTAGGATACAACCTGGGCAGCCCTATTAGGTTGTTTGCAGCTGATGCTGTCGTTTACCATCTAGTAAAGTCATCATAATAAAAATCAGTTACAAAACGACTTGAAAGCGATTTCTGTCTGGTGCGAAAAGTGGCAATTGTCACTGAATTGTGAGAAGTGTGAGATCATCCACATGAGTGCAAAAAGAAATCAGTTAAAGTTCTGTTACACGATGTATCAACAAATGTAGAGGCTGTCGTTTCGAGTAAACATTAGAAATTCTAAGTACAGCTTAAAAATGAAATGGTCATATAGGTAACGTCGTGGGGATGGGAGACTATGGACTGCGTTTTATCGGCAGAACACTTAGAAGATGCAACAAGTCGTCTAAAGAGAGTGCCTACACTAAACTTCTTCGTCCGCTGCTAAAGTACTGCTATGCGCTATGGGATCCTTGTTTGACAGGATTGACGGAGCGCATCAAAAAAGTACAGAGAAGTCTTAGATGTCCTGGCGGAGGTTCGAGTCCTTCCTCGGGCATGGGTGTGTGTGTGTGTTCTTAGGATAATTTAGGTTAAGTAGTGTGTAAGCTGAGGGACTGACGACCTTAGCAGTTAAGTCCGATAAGATTTCACACACATTTGAACATTTTGAGTCTTAGATGACCTTTCGATTGTCACCAGTGGAGGGGGTCACCAGCGTCAGGATGACAATAGATTCGTTTAATTACCGTATTTATTCCGGCCCTTAGGCATGGTACATAAGTAACAGCTTGGTGGAGGATTGCAGTTGCTTCTCATGCTATACAATAGATGTCAAGCATTACTGACAACCAAAGAGCGGGCGTAGTGTGATGTCACTCGAATGCCGCCGTCAGCGACGTCTCTGGCGGCGACCGCGACGACAGCTCTGCAGCTCAGCTGTCAGTACCACGGGGGGCGGCCGTTACCTCCCTCCAGCGAACGGGCGACACCCTGCACTGACAGCGGCTCCTTTGTGACTCGGAGCAGACTGCGCTGTCCTGTGGTCGAATGCTTTCCAGGATGTCATTTCATGTGTCTCAGGTTAATGATGTCGGCTGTGACACAGATAATAATTATTTTAGTACACGAAGGCCGAGTACTTATACCCTCCAGACTATGTTCATTTACTGCTTAAGGCATGTACTCTAGACATCCCCATGGTGACAAGTGGGGAAAGGCATTCACCCATCCGTAGCGTATTGCTGCATCAGCTGTTGCTATACCGGTCCCTGCTGCCTCTTCATCACAACACATGTCGGCTGTGTTTTGCTTAACAACTTGCTGTGCTTTGCTTAACTCTCTCGTCTGCTTACGGGGATGGTTCTATTGCAACTCACTTCCACTCGTGTTTACTTTTTGATCGAATGCGATCTATATGCTACAAAAGGTCAGCTAATTTTGTATTAATGGAAATAGAGAAGAGTGTGTCATGGATATGAGCAGCGGTTTGGGGTGGCAGCCATTAAAACAAAGGCATTTTTCGTCGCGACATGGTCATTTCACGAAATTTCATCCACCAACTTTCTCCTCTGAATGTCAAAAAAAGAAATAAAAAATTGTCGCCATACTACATAGGGAAAATGACCATCGCAATAAAATAAAACAGAGCTCATACAGAAAGATTTAAATGTTCATTTTTCCCACGTGTTGTTCAAGAGTGGAACGGTAGAGATAATCTGAAGATGATTTGAACAATCATGTGTCAAGTATTTAAGTGTGTACTGCGGAATGTGTAGATGTGTAAGTGAATTTAAAATTAGTTGCGACTTTTGACGTTTGGCTCACCGGAGGGGACACGACGCTGTTGCCCAGGTAACACCAATGGCGACCCGGCTTTCCGTACCACGCCTCAGCAGTTAGGTTGGTAAAGCGCTCCTGTTCCACGCCGTCAATAAACAATACCGAGTGTCACGCATTACAGGCACCTACATTCATCATCCTCTTGTTGTAAAGTGATATTTTCTGGCGTTGAAGTGTTCTACAGCCGTCAGGTATTGTGAACGAGCTTTCATGTTGGCGCTACATTAATAACAAGAGTGCAGAACGTCTGAACACGAGATTCGCAATAAAAGTGGTCGACCAAGAACACATCCGCCGGCATTGAAGATAACGTTCTGTTGCAAAAAAATTCCTCCGAATTCGACAGTAGTAATAGAAAATGCGCAATACTACTAGGTTGTGATGGATAAAGCTCCAACAATGCAGCGGAGGAAAGCGGCTGTTTTTCTCTGGGTACAAAAAAAAACATGTTAGATTGGATAAAAATCTAGCTTGTGTGAGGCGAATTAATCAAACTTCTAGTACTGCACAAGCTAAAAGCTCCACAATACCAGATCGTAGAAATGGCTAACAATAAAAGGCATCAGTTTAATCAGGCTTCCTCCGTGTCATGCTCATTTAAATCCGACTGAGAATATGAAAAGTAATGTGGGAAAAAAATAAGAAATTTACCCTGAGGTTGAATTGCTAACAAAAGAAGTCCTTGCAAATGTTACATCACAGGACTGGTCTCAAGTTGTGAGGCATACCAAGAATGTACTTCAGGGGACATGGATTCAAGGAGGAGCGTGTCGGGTTTTGAGTAATACATTACTTTTCATGTTGCTGTGTTAACGTCTGTTTCTTTTGCTTAAACACAGCAGAGTTTACAGGTATACATCTCACTAATATTGTAAAGCAGTTGAAATTGTGGCATAATCCTAAAACAACGTAGTACTAGAAGTAGCAACTGAGGGCGAGACATATCGGTAGTTATGAGAAAGCCCATTCTCTGTATAAAAATTAATGTGCAGCTTCTTCACTTACGTTGTGCAAAATACACAGCAATTATCGTTTCATAGACTGCTGATGGTCCTTAAAAATTATATTATTTAATTTTTAAAAAAAATCTGTAGTTGCTCGAATATCACGGTAGATACATAAGTTTCGCATATTAATCATATGGCAAAATACTCTTCACTTTGCGTGCTATCATTTGCCAAAATCATGTTTCTGTGTCTCAGACCGGTTTATGAGGTACGGGAGATTGATGAATGTTTCATTCTGGCTTTTTCACTGGTGCGTGCGTTCGTGCCGGGACCCTTTACATACATTCCATTTTCTCGCCATTGGAGACAGATAGTGATATCCTTCGAGGTTTAAAGAATAATTTAATACTTTGTCTATATGGAGCAACATATGACCTAACACACAACAAACGCTAACTCATGGCGACCCCTATTTTTCACTGCAAACTTTAAGAATTTCTTGCAGCGTTTTAGCTAATTCTGAAATTATGACCATTAACGAAACTATAGGCAATTCATCATGAAACTGACGAATGAAGCCATAAAATGTGAGAGATTCAGAGTTAATCGCCGTACGGTTTCCTTGAAATCGTTTGAGAAAAATTGCAGATTGGCCAGCTTGCGCTGCTGACGCGTTCAGCACACGCTAGCAACTATGCTTCCCTTCACACTCTCCGTACTGAACTGTCAAAAGTCGCAAGTAATTTTAAACGCACTTACAGATGAATGTGCGCTTGTTGATGAATGTGTTAATTTGAATTGCTATCAATTGGTGGTCAGTGTAACTAAATTTAACAGAATCAGTGGTGGCTATGTCACTGGTGTAAAAGTTAAACAAAAGGCGGCCCCTTTCTGTATGGTACAGGGTTTATTTGTAGTTTGCCTTTAAGAGTAGTTTTTAAGCGTGTTTTCTATTAATGTCGTGATTTTGAGTCTACACACGTGGCAACTGAATCAAATGTTATCACAGCCATGTAAACCAGAATTATACAAAGTACATCATCGTTGAATTAAATGTCCTGTTATTGCTGGCCACTTACGGTTTTGGTTTGTAGTTTACTTTAATAATTTTTTTTTATAGCTGCCCGAATATTAGATCTTGCAGCCGTGGATGCAAGCCACGGATTTAACAGGTTGTGGTTAATGAAACGTAGCCTTTCTTTTGGCTCCACAAATGTTCTTTTCCAGTGATCATGAAGACCTCTGCAAGACGTCTGTACTCTGTGACTACCTCAAGTTGCTACAGTATTAGGGGTTAACTTGCTGCTACGTACTGTCGCCATGTCAGAAATGACAAAAAAACAGCAGCAGAACCTAGGTCTTCGGCCTACCATTCACACTTGCTAGATTGTTCTCAAGTTGTAACTAGTTGCCATAGCTCCAGATGGAAACGATTGCCGCTACGTGGTACTGCAAAGAAATTCACGCAGACCAGCTGTAGGCAGTCTTCCCATCACAGGAGCCTAGCGTGAAGTGTGAATCATCCTAAAAATGCAGTACTACACTGTTAGTTTTGTCATTTTGTTGGTTCCTTACAGAATACGAGTTTGGCACGATACTGGCGTCATGGGCGTATAATTTGAAGATACTGCAATGGTCAGTAGCATCACGTCAGCTAACTTCAAATTTTCATGGTCTGTTAGAGCGATAGTCGCAAGACTCGATGACGTGGTAGTATACGATCTAGGCAGCTTTGTGATTGTCCACGGTTATTACGACGCGCACTCGAACTAGTTTATGCAGATCTACTACACGACGCTTTTGTAAAACACATCAAAATATTTCTTGAATTTACAATTTAGGCTACACACGTACTTTATAATGGCAGTGTCCTGTTCCTCAAAGCTACTTTTTGGCTAGCCTTCTGTTACAGACAGTGATCTGTGTCGTGTAAAAGACGCAAGTATTCTGTTATTAAAGTCATATGCTCACTTCGTTGCATACAGTGAATGTGCTATATATTTTCGTACTTGTGAATTGCTGTGTGGGCATTTCACTTCTCTTGTACAGTAGTGTGTATTGCACTTAGCCGTTGCCACAATGTGCAGACGTTACTTTCACGTGTATCAATTCAGATATGTGTGCTATAATAATGAGATGTGGTGAATGGTCATCAGCATGTCATTCATCGATGTAGTATAACATTAAATATCTGACTGAGTGATTGTTTCGGAGCGCGGCTCAGCGATCGTGGTATCTCCGTGACGTAATTATGAATCATGCAAGCGGTGGCAAGCCTCAAATGAGCTGTTGCGGAAAGGTGGGGGAATCTTGGACTGAAATTAGTTCTAAAGGACAGCACAGCCCACGCGTTTGACCGGAAGAATTATAACTGTGATAGTAGTTACTCATACTTCCTTTCTATTTGCGTTTAGACTACCACAATTAATAGGTAATTTCGTAGTTTCTTTTTATATATTTGGTGAACGTAGCTTCTAAATTTTCTCATAACATAACGTTTTCTGGTTTTAGAACTAATAACTTCGCCAGTAAACTTTCATTGTTGCTTTTGCATTTCAAGTGTTGTTTAAGCAGAAAAAAACTGACGCAGCGTAGCAGTTACTCTCCCGAGCAAACAAGTCGCCCACCGATATGGTGTGTGCTGTCGCGCGGGTACAGAACTGTCATTGAAGGGAGTTGCATTCAGTTGGAGTGCCATTGGGCACTAGCGAGCATGCTTCAACCGCTATCAATTGGTATTTAACTGTCTGTCAAAACTTTTAATCCAATTGATTCCTCCAAAACCTTTGAGAAAAGCATCGTATGTGTACAGTATTGGTTAAATTTAATAAGGATCTCCTTGAGTGTGAGGTTGCAAGTTCAGTCTTTAGCAAGGTTCATTTGATGACAGGAAAAATGCTAGCTGCTGATGACTCACCGTGTGCATCAGGATGACGACAGAAAATAAGTGTCCGGGAGCTGCAGATATTAACCCTGAACACCGAATTAAAAAATGACGAGCCACAGTGATCTCAAAGGTTTGCACCATTAAGATCGATGGCGAACTCCTTGGGAGTTACAAACCGTGCAGGACGTTCCGCTAGCTACCCACTCATAAGGAATGCATATACAGTCATATTGGTGTAGCGTGGTGATGGGATCTGATGAAATGTCATGCCATGCAGCGGAGTGCGAAATAGTCTGTCGTGGAGGTTATTGCGAAAATGGCTATAGTTCAAGGCGTAGCTGCAGGTAGTGCGATAGGTAAGGAAAAAAGCAAATACCCAGAGGCACAGTTTATCCAGTGGTTCCATGTGGTATGAATTGCAGTGTCGCACACTTTTCAGGATGGATAGTTCGCTCAGAAGTAGTGGTTATTATACGGAGACGAGGAATCGAGCCAAAGCAAGTTATTTTGACCAGCTATTGGTCAGAAGCACAGCTCATGTCATGGTTGTAGTTATCGTACGCCCATTTTCCCACTCTTGCTTGCTGTGATGTAAACATGCCCTACTGCCTTTGCAATGTCGCGCACACGGGAAAGGATCGTAGCGGACAGAGCACCTCCAACTTTTCCCATCTCAGTAAATAACTTTCCAGCCAGTTTACCATCCAGATTAACAGTCTGCGTAATTGTATACGAATGCGTTGGCATAATTGTGTACGAATGCGTTAATCTACTGATGATGGTTGATCTTGATACAACTGTCTTGGTACCTTTAATTTCCAGGGTTCCTTTCACATGCATTTCCTCCTCTAATCCCGATTGGAAGGAACTGAAAACAAATTCCTTACTGGACGATGGGATAAGTTTGTGTACCTAATCTACAAATTTTCGGACCGATTCCGCAATTTGCAGTGCGTCGCCAAATTGACGCTTTGTAGGAAATATCGTTGTCTCGCGTCTTCATAGTCTGCAGCACTATTTAAAATTACGCAACCACCAACTGCTTCCCTTGAAATCACAGCAATCTATGCCGTGCGCAATTTGATGTGCATAATGCAGTAGGTCACTGTCCTGCGCATTTTATTACCTTGGACAGCGATTGTCCTTCACTACGTTTCACTGGAGTCGGAACGTGAGACTCCCTGTCCGACTAGGATGATGAACTACATGGCTCAAAACCTGTTTCAGTATCACTTTCACTTGTTCAGCACGTATCGTCGTCATTATACTCCTCATGTACATTGTTCACACAGTCGAGCGTATACGGTACCACAAATTCTACTGACTAACCTTGCAGAAACGCTAATATCTCATCTACTACTACTTTCTCATTCTGCGAAATTCCTTGGGTTACTTGCTGACGAAATGTCAACTTCGGCAACAGTTGTTGTAGATTTAATGCTTTGTTTGCTCTGTTTATCGTTGTCATTGCTCTGATTTGTATAAACACCACTAGCACTGTTGGGAGTTCCTTGTCGACTGAGCATTTCAGCTGGGCTCGGTAGCCTCATGCTGTGCTCACAACTGGGAGCCTCCCGTCCCGCCCACTTTTGCCATTAGCAGTTAATATTGGAGTTTCATGGCAAGACAATATGTGGTGCGTGGAATGCCGTAAATACCATTGGCCTCATGCTACCTCGCACTCAAGGGGTTCCTTGTAAGCATGTACTAAAACCGTGCGAAATTTCAGCAAAAGAGGTGACACTTTGGGTGTGTGCTGTAAGGCGAAATATCACGAACGAGATAAGCGATACAATAAACATAAAAATTTGGGACCATACAGTAGAGGATGTGAAGGAATCCGGCTACCTAGGAAGCAAAATGAGTGACGGACGGAGAGTGGAGGATGTAAGAAGCACAATAGTAGATCAATATGGTATTCATCGCTAAAAGAAGTCAGCTATCAAAAATAGATCTTAAGATTTTTAGGAAGAAGTTTCTGAGAATGTGTTCGGAGCACAAAATTGTACGGGAATGAATTGTGGTCTGTGTAGAAACCGGAAGAGAGTTGGAGATGTAGAGCAGCGTTTTTTATGACAGCAGGGATCCACAGACAGCAAAAATTGTGAAAAACAGAGTGGATTATACAGAACAAACGGCTAAAGACGTTGCATGTAACTGTTACTCTAAGGTAAAGAAATTGGCACAGGACGGGGAATCGTGGCGGACCGCTTCACACGAGTCAGAAGACTAGAAAACGGAAGAAAACTGACGCTTCACAAGCTCTGGCTTCCGTCCCAACGCATCACGCATTTTAAATAGGTTATTTATCTAATGAATATTAGAATGTAACGGAACATTATTAAAAGAAAGTTTACAGACGAAACTACAATCGCACTGCTTTTGTTCGTGCCCTTCAGGAAATGAAGTCAGACCCAACAGGTAGTAATCATACACATACTGGAAACCACTGTTCTAACTAGAATCAGTGCTTTGCGTTTGAGCGTGCTTTCACTTCCGAGTTACAGCTGGTCGGTAGTCATGATTAAGGGATCGTTCTACGTGTACTGTAAGCAACAACTTCTTTTCATGGTTTGCAACAAAATGTGGATCTGTGTACAAGTATTGTGCTGTTGTTTGTAAAAGCCCGTCAGCCTTTTTGCGCCCATTCGGGTCAGATTTTCTCTGTAGCGTTGCGACACAACAGGAGGAGGAAAGATAGAAGCTGTAAGCTTAACTGTTCTCGCCTTGACATTTGTATATTTACAATGGCTTCATAAGAAGTAGATCAGCCCATTCCCTACAAAGGTAGGAACTGAATATTTGTGCCGTCCTTGATGAAATAATCGTCACAACATGTAGAGGTGCAAGGACAGTTGTTTAAATACTGAAACTCGAAGCCATCCAGCTAAGAATTTTATATTGTTGCTCCTCTCCTTTGCATTTTAAACGGATTGGCGGAATTATACTCGAGCAGTTCTTATTTTATGTGACATTTTTACTGTGTTAAAAAATTGCCACGGAAAATGGACATAAACGAAGGCCTTCATTGTGTGCAAACAGAACAATTTATAATTTTTATTAGGTTGTAAAAAGTTAAATATATTTCCATGTTTGATAGGAGACGACAATGACAAAGTCGACTCGTTGGCGCTATTGTCATATTGCATGTACAGATTATTATAGTATCCCGGGAATGGCTGAGCTTACTTTCTGCCTTTTTGCTGTAAGAGGAAGGTTCTCCGGTGACAAAGGGTGGAAAGGACTTGATTTTCGAAGCCTCGTGGAACCGGATATTAATTGCGCAGCATCGCTGCCGGATATTAACAGAGCGGCTTGGAATCTTTGACTACTCCGGTATGGAAACAAAGGCAATGGAGTGCGGAGTTCCCACTTTCCCAGGTGTAGCAGTTTCGAATAACTGCTTTCAGTAAGACCAAATGGCCTTGCAGTATGTTCTGCTGAGAAACTTATCGCGTGAAATTCATTACACTATGGGAATACATGTAATCAAAAACAGTGACATAATTCAGTTACCACCACCACCACCACCTCTCACGGAACACAACACTGTTTGCCTTGTCCTTGCAAGTGGTACTAGGTGGAGTCATGGAGCGCATACGTTGCAGGAGAATTGCAGGTTTTACTGGAATTCTTTTCACCACTACTCGTAATGAAGTTGCTCACTGTTGACAAAGAGAATTTATCATTGAACTAGCAGATAGGAATGGGAAGTTAGAACTGCAGTCCAACACTGACTCGTTTGAAGCAGTGGTCAGTTAAGACCGTTTTTTAATCGAATACGCAGATGATCCTGTTCCCAGCATACAAGGGAACAGGAGCTAGTTGCCTGGGGAACGTAGCCAGTGTCACTCAAGAGGGCTGAGTCAGATAACCCAAGATGCCGATGACCCTGCTATCTAGGCAGTTATCCCTGTCTTTGCCTTGCACGTTCCGATGGCAGCAGAAACATTAGTACTGAAAAAATGCTACTCGTTAGCCAACTCAGCCCTGCTGTCTAACTGCCCGTTAGATTAAACATGATGTGACGTCGTCAGTCGGAATATTTCTACATATAGTCTTACATTCCTCCTGATAATCATGTACTTGGTTGTTGATAGCGACATCCATTTGCTGCACGAAATCATTCCTCTTGGGTTATCGAAATAAAGAGGTGATGGGAGGCCAGTGTCGCTCAAGACGTACTCTCTGATTCAAGGCGGTTTGAAAAATTTTACCTTGCCATTTATAAGATGTCCGTTACAATCCTAAATGAAAATATTTGCATATGATTATTTGAGAAGAGATTTTGAATGGTCCTTATACCTTACATTGTAGCTTACACGGAGATGACAAATCGTGGGATGGCGATATGCACATACACAGATGGCGGCAGAGTTGCGTATGCGAGGTATGTAAGGGGAGTGCACCACAACACCAAAGCAGATAAAGGAGGAACAGTAGCCATTCTGCTCACCCTCCTCCATACTCGGACTGTATGACCAGTCCGCTCGTTAGTACAGTGCAGTGCAGTGCAGTAGCTGTCATTTGTACTCTGGTGATTCATGTGAGAAAGTTTCTGGTGATACATATGAAAAGTTTTCCGACATGATAATGGCCGCAAGTTGGCAATTGAGACTTGGAATACGTAATAGTAGTTGAGCTAGATACATTGAACATTTCATTTCGGATCATGGCCGCACGATGGAAATTGAGACTTCGAATGCGTAATAGTAGTTGAGCTAGATACATTGAACGTGTCATTTCGGAAGTCGTAGGGAATGCAGTAGCCAGAGATCCTCAGTGTCAAGAGTGGGCTGAGAAAGGCAAGTTTCAGGCATTACTTCTCACCTCGGACAACTCAGCGGCTGAGGCCTTCACTCAACGACCGAGAGCAGCGGAATTTGCGTAGAGTTGTCAGTGCTAACAGGCAAACAACACTGCGTGAAATAAGCGCAGAAATCAATGTGCGGCGAAATATGACGTTAATGGGACATGGCAGCAGGCGACCGACGTAAGTGCCCTTGGTAAAAGCACGACATCGCCTGCAGCGTCTCTCCAGGGCTCATGACCATATATCGGTTGGAACCAAGACGACTGGAAAACCATGGCGTGGTTAGATGAGTCCCGATTTCAGTTGGTAAGAGCTGATGGTAGGGTTAGAGTGTGGCATAGACCCCACGAAGCTATGGACCCAAGTTGTCAACAAGGTGCTATGCAAGCTGGTGGTGACCCCATAATGGTGTGGGCTGTGTTTTCATGGAATGGACTGGTTCCTCTGGTCCAACTGAACCGATCATTGACCAGAAATCGTAATGTTCAGCTACTTGGAGACCATTTGCAGCTATTTACGGACTTCGTTTTCCCAAACAACGATATAATTTTTATGGATGACAGTGCACCGTGTCACTGGGCCCATTTATTCACGACTGGTTTACAGAACACTCTAGACAGTTAGAGCGAATAACTTGGCAACCAGATCGCCCGGCATAAATTCCGTCGAACATTTATGGGACATAATCGAGAAGTCAGTTCGTATCCAAGATCCTGCACCGGGAAAGCTTTCGCAATTGTGGACGGCTATAGAGACAGTATGGCACAGTATTTGTGTACGTGTCGTCCAACGACTTGTTAAGTCCATGCCACGTCGAGTTTTGCAGTAAACCGGGCAAAAGGAGGTACGAAACCATATTAGGAGGTATCCCATGAATTTTGTCACCTCAGTGTATGATGAATACAGTAGTCAAATTAAGTATCTTAATTTGATGGGGCGCTGAGTGTATGTTGTGTTCAACAATTCGGGGGCGTTATCCTTCCCTTGTATGAGGAACGGACATTTTCAACGCGTATCAGTTTTTGGCGTCTGTTTTAATGACGGAAATGTTGTTGGAACTACTTAGTTGACCACAGTCCTCGTAAAGTACACAGCAATATTCTGTCACCGTTGTAATACAACCACGGCATTAACAAGCGTTCCACATGATCGTAATTTACGCCTGTATTTACTTTTACACTCACTTTTACACTCGTCAGTCCATTAATGACTACATGCTTAGGCTTCTTATTCCTAACAGGACATAGTTTCTCTACTCTTCGCAGTAATTTTATTGCATTTATTTCCGTGTTACATCGTACTGCAGCTATAAGTTTGGTTAATATGTAGTAGTGCTTGTTTCTTCGTGCCAGATTTTTTTTACTGGTGGCCATTTCGAATAAATTCGTAACAATTCTCCAAATTTTACATGCTTAGATAAGTTTTGTTCCGGTGTTATTTTACAAAACTTCTGCACCTCAGTCTATCCATATGAATCAGTACAAAAAGATAATTATGTGATCACATGGTTTTGAAAATTGCTGGAGTAGAAAAAACCGAACATTAAAGTGCGAAATTTATTCGCGTATGGTGCAAAATCATGATAGACTTCTTGAACGACGATGATTAAATAAATGTTGGTCTACGTCTTAGTGACCAGTACCTAAAGATGTGCATTTCGGAACGTTATCTCGTCATAAAGACCAGTCTGCTTAAAAATGCCAAGGCTTACCATTTTGCGACTCCCCAGATGCGGGTAGTTTGTTTATCAATTGCACATTTAAAGTGGAAATACTTTCTCGTCCTGGCACGTAATTCCAGTAGCGTAATGTCGAGTTACACTTATTTGTGTTGTCAGAGAGATCTCGCGGGTACTGCGCATCAGCTCCTTCATATAGCTCACCCGCGCTTGAAATGTAATAGATTGTTCATTGGTGCTGTTTGTCTAGAGACTACCTTTAAACTCCGTAACCTGTATTCCTTTAAAGAATCGAATTCCCCGGTACGAAACATACTGAAACGTGTAACTACTTTAAAAGTAGGTTACTGTATTAAATTTTTGCTGTTGAGCATGTAACTGAGGAAGAGTTCAGAAAAGGTTTGAAATTATATTTAAAGTTTATTGGAAGTTGCTAAGGGATTTAATTCTCAACTACTAGATGAATGTCATTTGGATAATTTGCGCGCCATGATGCCCTTACGGATTCTAACTGTAACACTTGACTCATTATTTTAAACGTTTAACAGATAAAGCGCTTAATAAATTATGCCATATATTTAAGTATTTCAATTTGATCAATAAATATATGATAAACTGAAAATCAACTTTTTGTTGCCGCCGGGAGCTTGTACCAATGCAACTTGCAACTGGGGCTGTGTAGTAATGAGAGTTTATTTCTGCTAGTCCCCACCAGTTAATGACAATGTCATAACATGTATAATATAAAATCATAACCACTCGCTATTGAAGCGAGCTTTAAGCAATAGATAACCGATGAGAAATTCAGTAAATTTATGCATTTAGGTATCTTGCGTTTCTGTATATCATTTCAGAGACAGATACACTGAGGGGAAAAATAAAGTTTGTCCATCAGTTAAACTTAACCGTAACCATGTTCACAAAAACTTAATTTCTGCTATATTCCAGGTCATTCATTTTACATTCAATTGCACTGATTGTTGCCTCAGCAGACACGCAAGTTGTGAGTCATACAGCAGATGTTGCTTGACTAACTGAAGTAAACTAAAGGTGCAGAAGGCTTGAAATCGAAGTTCGAGGCGAACACTGAACTGCGTTTCTAAGCATGGTCCTATTTCAGATGGTATGCCTTTACCTTCCTTCGACCTTCGAGCTGATTTACGCAGCCTGTCATAGGGGGGCACTGAACAACGGAGCTACTTGGCATTATTCTCATGTAAAAATAGTTACCGGTGTTGAAAGAAGCGATAGGTGATGGAAAAAAATGACAGAACCGATTGAGGAGTGAACCTGGGAGATTGGAATTTAAAGGCTGCCCCTTAGCCACCGAGTGACTCGTGGAGACAGTGTCTTAAACATTTATATTCAAATCAATAAAAGTAGCTAACGTCTTCACAGAAGATCGAATTTAGTTGTATTATAATTTCTTTAAATCATTGACATCTTTGAAAACTTTGTCTCACTTCATAACTAGTCGACAATTTCTCACTGCAGTCTTGTCGCCCTAAGGAGAGTACGAAAAGTTCTAAGAAGTACCTGCCATCATCCCTTCCATAGCGCTTGTTCTTTATCCCGCAAGTATAATCTTCTATTAGGCTCTCAAAATTTAGTCATAAAAGCTGTCTCCATTTACAAAGCTAAGCAATATCCTACCAAACGAAAATGAAGACTGCAACTGCTTATGGTACTGAATTAGAAGCAGGAAATTAAATAAAAAAGCACACGAATATATTCATGTTTGGATACTGAAATGTTATATATCATCCTACACTTCCCCCAGCGTTGTGCTGTCTCACCCTCCCAAAATCATAGGTCAAACACACAGTCTGTTACAATAAAAACAAACACACACACACACACACACACACACACACACACACACACACACACACACACACTCTTCCTCCTGATACCATGCGCATCTTGCTCACACCAGCTCGACTGCAGAAATGACATTTCGACAGGTGCATTCTAGAAAAGAAACTAGCAGTAAAAAATAAATGATCTACTGATATTATTAAACTAACATTAGATTTTAAAGTTCTAGCAACTGCGTGACCTACCTCAAAGTTCATCTCTATGATTAAGGTGGTCATACGGTGCTACAAATTATTTTAACTCTGTTGTATTACGGCAGTGTATCGCCAATATTGTTCATCATCATGATGTTGCCAAGACAACATGATCACAAGGTGGGATCGCAATAATACGTAGTAGGGGTGGGGTGGGGGTGAGGATGATGGTGGTGGTGTCGGGTCGGGGAGGTAATGGATGACACCATCCACGAAGCGAGTTCTTGTCCGGAGAGTCAGCCGAAATTCCCAAGCGAGCTTGGCAACACGGCGACTAATGAGGAAATCATTGCGCTCGTTTGTTTCAATTAGGCCCATGGTGGTGTAGCGTGCTATGCGAGGCGTTCTCACGTGCGGGTGTCAGCTGCCAGGCGCAGGGCTATTTTGCGGTTGGGCCAGAATATCTTACTAAACTACCACACTGTCACATCCCAGTTAAAATTCAAAACCACAGTGATAATGTAGTTTCCGTGGTCATTGCTCTCTGAAGCACTTCGATATCGTGGAGCTACCTTCAGTGTCGCATGTTTTATACACTCCTGGAAATTGAAATAAGAACACCGTGAATTCATTGTCCCAGGAAGGGGAAACTTTATTGACACATTCCTGGGGTCAGATACATCACATGATCACACTGACAGAACCACAGGCACATAGGCACATAGACACAGGCAACAGAGCATGCACAATGTCGGCACTAGTACAGTGTATATACACCTTTCGCAGCAACGCAGGCTGCTATTCTCCCATGGAGACGATCGTAGAGATGCTGGATGTAGTCCTGTGGAACGGCTTGCCATGCCATTTCCACCTGGCGCCTCAGTTGGACCAGCGTTCGTGCTGGACGTGCAGACCGCGTGAGACGACGCTTCATCCAGTCCCAAACATGCTCAATGGGGGACAGATCCGGAGATCTTGCTGCCCAGGGTAGTTGACTTACACCTTCTAGAGCACGTTGGGTGGCACGGGTTACATGCGGACGTGCATTGTCCTGTTGGAACAGCAAGTTCCCTTGCCGGTCTAGGAATGGTAGAACGATGGGTTCGATGACGGTTTGGATGTACCGTGCACTATTCAGTGTCCCCTCGACGATCACCAGTGGTGTACGGCCAGTGTAGGAGATCGCTCCCCACACCATGATGCCGGGTGTTGGCCCTGTGAGCCTCGGTCGTATGCAGTCCTGATTGTGGCGCTCACCTGCACGGCGCCAAACACGCATACGACCATCATTGGCACCAAGGCAGAAGCGACTCTCATCGCTGAAGACGACACGTCTCCATTCGTCCCTCCATTCACGCCTGTCGCGACACCACTGGAGGCGGGCTGCACGATGTTGGGGCGTGAGCGGATGACGGCCTAACGGTGTGCGGGACCGTAGCCCAGCTTCATGGAGACGGTTGCGAATGGTCCTCGCCGATACCCCAGGAGCAACAGTGTCCCTAATTTGCTGGGAAGTGGCGGTGCGGTCCCCTACGGCACTGCGTAGGATCCTACGGTCTTGGCGTGCATCCGTGCGTCGCTGCGGTCCGGTCCCAGGTCGACGGGCACGTGCACCTTCCGCCGACCACTGGCGACAACATCGATGTACTGTGGAGACCTCACGCCCCACGTGTTGAGCAATTCGGCGGTACGTCCACCCGGCCTCCCGCATGCCCACTATACGCCCTCGCTCAAAGTCCGTCAACTGCACATACGGTTCACGTCCACGCTGTCGCGGCATGCTACCAGTGTTAAAGACTGCGATGGAGCTCCGTATGCCACGGCAAACTGGCTTACACTGATGGCGGCGGTGCACAAATGCTGCGCAGCTAGCGCCATTCGACGGCCAACACCGCGGTTCCTGGTGTGTCCGCTGTGCCGTGCGTGTGATCATTGCTTGTACAGCCCTCTCGCAGTGTCCGGAGCAAGTATGGTGGGTCTGACACACCGGTGTCAATGTGTTCTTTTTTCCATTTCCAGGAGTGTATGTATATACAGTAAAAGACATTACAAAAAGCTAGCAGAAATTGTGATGACATCTAAATGACTTATTTTCGGTAACACAATAGCCTCATCCTCGTGAAATTTTGTTACCATCTGATAATCTCTTTGTCCGCAGCCCGTGGTCTAGTGGTTAGCGTTGCTGCCTCTGGATCACGGGATCCCAGGTTAGATTCCCGGCAGGGTTGGAGATTTTCTCCGCTCGTGGACTGGGTGTTGTGTTGTGCTCATCATTTCATCCTCATCACTGGCACGCAAGTCACCCAATGTGGCGTCGACTGAAATAAAACTTGCACTCGACGGCTGAATGGGGCCTCCCGCCCAACAATGTCATTCGCTCATTTCATTTTTGCTCTAACTTGACACTTCTTAGTGTAACTTACGACGGAGCTACAGCCAACTACTTCCCATAAAAGCAGATGCTAACGAAGCCTGTTGTATTTGACCACGAACGGCACCAACACAATGCTCCCAATACGTTTCAACTGTCAGTCGTGGCCAGAACAGTGTCCTGTGTATATTTGAGTGCATAGTGTCAGAGCCAAGGGAATTCGAACGTGGGCAAACTGTTGGTGCTCGTGAGGTGGGTGCCCGCTCCGGTACTAGTAACCAAGGTAGCTGAAGTGAAGTGTTTGGTGTTTCAAGAGGCATCGTATCGAAGATTAATACTGCATACAGGCAAAGGGGGAAAACATCATCCGCTAAGTCACAACGTGAACGAAAGTGCGTGTTGAGTGATCGTGACGGACAGTGACGAAAAGTAAGAGACGACAGCTGCAAAAGTCTCTGCGGAATTGAATGTCGCTTTCGCGGATCCTGACAGCATCAAAACAATATGAAAGGAACTCATTATCTCGTAATTTCAGGGCAAGCTGGAATTCCAAAAATACAGTGGAACGTGGTGCAGAAGTCGTAAAACCTAGACTATAGTGCAATAAAAAAAAGCCATTTGTTCGAAAGAGTCTTGTTTTACCCTGTTTCCAACGTCTGGCCGAGTTTACGTCCCAAGAATGAAACTTGACGAGGATTCGGCGATGATTTGGGCAGCGACATCGTGGTATTCCATGGGCTCTTTGGTTACTCTGTGAGGTCGCATTCCCGCCAAGGATTATTTGAACATTTTGGGATCAGGTCCATCCTGCGGTACAATGTGTCTTCCCCAACGGTCGTGATGTGTTCCAAGACGACAGGACTGCTGTTCATACAGCTGGCATGGTTCAGGGCTGGTTTTTTGAGCACGAGGATAAAGTGTCGCATATCCCCTGGCCACGACAGTCGACAGATTTCAGTATTATTTAGTCTTTGTGGACTGCCTTGGAGAGGAGGATGCGTGACCATTATCCACTTCATTCATCGTTACCTGAACGTGCCACTATTTTGCAGGAAGGACGGTGCAAGATTCCCTTTAAAACCATAGAGGACCTGTATTTATCCATTCTGAAACAACTGGAAACTGTCCTCAACGCCAGCATTTTTCCTACACCTTACTAATGAAGGTGGAATGTTGTTTTTTTTTGGTTTCAACTATGTCCACCTATATTGTTACATCGTCTCAAGAAATCAATATAACAAATAGTTCTCCCTTCAGATAGATATAAGCGTACATAAAATCGTATAAAATCGTGGTAGCCTCGGCGGTGTGCTATGGAATTCGCCGACAGAAAAAATTCTCAACCAGTTGAAAGTAATAAATTGTTAAGGAACGGTTCCACGGCCTGTAGAAATTGTTTGCACGAACACCTGCCCACTTACGGCTTTCTCTATGTTTACTATATGTTGTTTCAACTTTGAAATTACGCCATTGCACTCTGTAAACTTAAGTATATAACAGATATGACGAAGTTCGGTCTTAGTCACTCGTAAATCGAAATTACAGTAGCGCAAAATGAAAGCATAGTCCGCCATAAGCGGACATTGTTCAGACAGTTCAAAATAATTCTAAGTAAGAGAACTTAAAAAGTGATGTAATCACGAAATCATTAAATCATACAATTAATGACATACAAGAAAATGCTATGAAGATCTCAATGAAGACAAAGATCGAAGTGTGCTGTACATCGTCATTCCTCCGGAGTGTAGTAACGTCGTCACTTTCCCAACATTAGAGCGCGAAATCAGGTTTTTCGATTTAATGCGCTTCTCCATGGCACATGGCACAAAATAGTACTAGGCGTATTATCATCACATCACAGCTCTGACGGCAGCGATATAAGAACTAACACTGTTTTTGCTGAACTTAACCATCGTTAAATGAAGTGGTCTCGTACAAATCTTTTAGATTTGGTTGCTCTGCGTTTTAAAGGCGCTAGTGATGCCGAGCTAGTCAGAGGATGGTGGTCGCATCGCTCGCATCCCCAAATGGCCTCCGACAAGCAATTGTCATGCTGGCGGCGCTACTTCCGTTGGCCGCCGTCCCAGTCGCTCGCCGCCGCGAGCTGCTGGCCGTGTAGGCAAGCGGATTTCATGTAGGTCCCGTGGCGGGAGCGGTAAAACAGTCGCGTACAAGATATCTCTGTTCTGAATCATTAGTGAACTTGTTACATGCGTTGTTAACGGTCACTTTGAAAGTTATTTCAAGTCCTTGTAGTATACCGTTTATATCACATTAGGTGTAGGTAAGAGTTTTTTGCAGTGCAGAGTGCGGCTATACAATACAGCAAATTTGTGTGATACACAGTGCGAAGATAGATCTGGAGCTAGCCCAGAATGTCGAAATGATGAAATTTTGGTTTTTGTTACGTTGGTACTGGTTGCGTAATACCGTTAAGCAGCTCCTTTTCAACTGTGGAAGTGGGTTTTACATCACTTTCGAAAGTACATATAATTCGATCGTCTTGAACACTGTGCCATCATAAAATTGTTTGCGTTACACACTTACTCGGCAACTAAAATTCCTATACATGTGGCGAAGATTTGCAAGTAATTAGCCCCTGCGCTTAAAACAGATAGGCATGGCGAGTGAACTGAAACTTGGCCACATACGTAGCTTTTGAAAAAGACGCACGTGAAGGATGTATTAAAAATTACAATAGCTGGTGAGTGTTGAAAACCTCAAAAGCATACTTTTGAACAGTCATCGATTATTGTATTCGAAATAGCTGATGTAATGAACACTTTAGCAGGAAACTAAATTTAACATGCGAGATGAATTGCTGCATTGATTGGATGCTGATCAAAAGCAACTGAGATGTTACGCTGTTTTAGAAGACTCTTGTATCTTACCAACAATATGGTGTTGTGCCTAAGTCATGTACTCATTAGTTCCCTCAATCACCAAACAGCAGCCAAAAGCTGTGTATGGGAACAAGTGACCTTTTACAAAACAACGAAGTTTAATTTATCCGCTGGAAAGGCTATGATCAGTGTTTTCTGGAGTGCAAAACTCGTTCATGTCCATGATAAGGTTGAAACATTAAGTGACGAATACTGCCTAAGTCTTGTGGAAGAAATATGAAAAAAAAAGAGAACACAGCTGAATCATAAAGAAAGAATAATCATCATCATCATCATCATCATCATCATGACAAGGCATCTTTCCACGAAAGTCCTTTGGTAGTGAAGATTGAAGATTGTGAGGGATTTGAAGCAATAGTTGTTGGAACATTCATCCTCTCAATAGATGTAACATCTGCCTTTCAGGTTCCCACACCAAAGGAAATTTGTCGGAAAATGTTTGTTTTAAGGAAGAGATAATAGAAGCTGAAGACAGGCATTCTTCAGACCTCACAGAATCGCACTTCTGATACGGTACACTCACTGGAAAAACGTTAAAATTTATTGATCTAAAAGGATACCAGATTGAAAGACATTTAAGACGCCATAGAAACATTGCTGTGGTGACGGTGGCATTTAAAAGAATCGGGAGACTGGTAGCATTTCTCAACGATGAATGACCAATATGCTGCATGACATTTCGAAGTGGCTTCAACGCATACCAAATGGTGTCTAGTGACGTTTGCTGATCAGTGGCGTTATTTTCGTCTCTCGCGATACATAGCACTTTCTTCGTAGACCTTGGCAGAAATAGTAACGACAGCAGTCTGGGTATAGTACGTAGCAGCAAAAGAAAATACGAGAAAGTGAAAATGCACCTCTACTATATACTCTGAGTACTTAGTTAAATAGCTTGCACAAATGCATATGAATGGATACAAAGAAACTAGAAATTAAGGGTTTTCATTTTTTTTGACAAATGTGTTCTGTATGAAACACACCTAAAACTGAAAGAAAATTGTAGTGTACCAGGAAAATGTATAACAGATAAAGTTGGAAAATTAGCCTAAACTCAGTTGAAGCCGTTGAAGACCGTGACTGAGTGGGCTGGAAACAAATAAACAGAACGGTAGAAGTCGCCTGGGGTTCTTTTGGTAAGTAAGTAGGACATTCAGAACAAAACTTCGGATGTTTCTGAAAAGGAAAGTTGAGAGTCAGTCTTGCACCTGTTTAGGTGGTAAGGCATTGGCTTCTTGATGTCAAAAGCATTTGAAAATTGAAGGGAGTTGAGCGGGAATGGATAGCAGACTGGGCAAGGAAATTCTTTACTGGATTCCAAGAGTCAATAAGACCGAGAAGACGAATTAACGCAAGATGGGTAAATAGCATTAGAAAACCTGCAGAAATAATAGCTGAAGACTATAAACCATGGAAAATTATTGGGACGCTTTTATCCATTTGTGGTGGTGGTGGGTGGTGGTGGTGGTGGTGGTGATAGCATAATTTTATTGTGATTATCTCAGTAAATTTCATGAGTAGGTAGTTTCGGAGCACATGTAACTGCTTTTTTTCTGCAAAAAGCCCCTCTCCGTCGGGGTTCACTACTCTTTTGTTAGTATCTGCGTGGTGAACGTGAGACCACAAGTCTCTACAAAACTTCTTTCTTTTCTGTGCTGCAATTTCACTGTCCGATTAAATCTATTCTCTGATTTATTCTGTTGGACAGATTACCTGCTGTCGATCTAGTTGGCTTGTAGGACTTACGTTCTGGCACCTGCCAGTTCATCGCTTATTTTACACCACACATGTTTCATTTAACTTAGGTTCTTTCTTCAGATGTGGGTTTGACTACATTTCCAAAATTTTTACAGATAGTGCGGCGAAGGTCACTCAATAACCTGTATGTGGCGGCGGGGGGATGTCATATACCCGTGCAGTGGTAGCCCCGTGACCACGCGCTATTGATGCTGTAGCTGACGCCACCTTGTGCTTGCCGAGGAGTTTGTGCCAGTCAGTTTGGGGGCACCGGCACTCAGAACGGTGGCCATCACGCCGGAAGCCTTTGCTCTGCATGGGTAGCGCCCTCAGGGAGAGGGGGGGGGGCGTCAAGGTGGATCTCCGGCCTCATGGAACGACCAGAGTTATCGACCGGAGGGCCACAAGGCCCCGGCAACCCCTTCAGACAGCACTAAGTGCTGATTGTTACGGTCGTAGGAACTTTCCTCTTTTGCTACGCCATGGGAGGAAAACGAAACAATGCGACTTGCAGACAGTTATATCCTCCCCTCCCCCCCGTTCATAGTTCGCATCAGGACAAATGAAAGCTCTTTTCTCTTTACTAAATCTGTGTTTTCTGTGGAGAATGTTGAAAACGTATTTGGCGAACTCTTCCTTTACAAAATTACGAAGTGGTTTTATCTTAAAACGGCATAGCCTACTCTGTCCCAAGCTTTACTATCTCGTAAGCGTACTGGTGGTGTACATGTTACCATCACTTTTTCAGGGGAGATTCCCTACTATAAAGGGTCAAAATCCTGTGTTACGTTGCAATGTGAAGCCATACTTCCCACCTGTCATGCAGTGCTTTAATTGCCAACACAGCAGGCATATGTCTTCCTGATGTACACACCATCCGGTTTGCGGGGACTGGCTGGCCACTTGAAGAAAACTCAACATATGCACTACCACGTGTCTGTGTAAGTTGCAGGAATGACCCCCTCCTTTATCCTTGAAGTGAGAGATCAACTTACTGTAATCGTGCAAATTATCATGGGAGTGATGCATCCTGCCATCTCGTGATTTCTGCGGGACCATCTTCGGGAACCATTCCTCGCAAATGACCAGAGAAGCAGCATCCTCCTCCGGGATCTATTGGTGACAGGATTCCCTCTCCAGAGCCCTCTCTCTGGAACTCCACAGATCCTAGACCCAACACCAATCATTGGCGGTTGTAGCCGCGAACTGCAGATCCTAGGGCTGCCCACTTTTCTAACAACATTCCTACACCTGCAGTGGATAAGCCCTCACAAGAATCTTTACCACCGTTCCTTGGTGTTGTTCCACCAGCACAAGTAACAGTGATCCTGGGGGAAGACCTGCTCACCTAGCCCCTTCGCGCGTAACCTGGATACACTCGACCTGGTGAGCCACTGAAACTGCAGTGGATTTTACTGTCACCTTGACGGAACTACAGCATCTAATTTGTTCATATTCTGTAGTTTGTATTGCTCTCCAAGAAACACACTTCACTGATGACCGTTGCTTGCTGCTGTATGATTGTTGTCAGAACCGTACTAGCCCCAGGAGGGCAACTAGAGGGGTATGTACATTAATGGGCACAGATGCCATGAGTGGATTCTCCTCCATGCCACAGTGGAAGCAATAGCAAGCAGAGTATAAACAACAAAAGGAATCACCAAATGCAGCTTTTCGGCTATTGGCGTTAGTCTCTTCCTCCAACCTCTTAGTTTTGCTACTGTTGTCGCTATATGATGATCTTTGTTCGCGCCAAGGATAGCTTTCTAATTACACGCAGTAAGAAGAAAAGCTGGGAGAGTGATGTCCCCTCCTTGGGAACGCACACATCTTCATCCTAGGTGTGTGCCAAGCTCCAAGGTCGTCTGGGCCGGCAAAGATAAAAAACTATTGAAGATTTCTTCCTTCACTGTAGTATTTATGCAGGTGTGTCGGTTCTCTCTGAATGCCTTGTGACCCACTAAGTGACAGTGTTGAGGCCCCCCGACTACCTTTCAAACACACAAAAGAGAAGCTGAAGACATTCACCTATCCTTTATCCCTGTTACACGGAATTATATAATGAATCTTTCAATGTGATTCAGCCAGCCACGGTGGCCGAGCCTATTGTTGAGAAGAAATTTGGTAATTATTTCGCACATATCTTCGATTTTCTCCTTGCCTTGCAAATACATAATAAAAATCCTTCCAAATCGACTGTCTCAGTTTTATTTCTTGCCATCTGTAGCCACCTAGCTTCATTATATCTACAAAACATAAATTTATAAACGTGCTTTCAGTAACGTTCGTAGACAAAAGATACGACCAGAAACAAGACTTCCGCTGAACCTTACGAAGATTCCAAGAATTCCCGCAAACTGCAAGTTTTCTGCTACTTTTTCAACAACTGACTAAGGGGGTGCCGGCCAGGGTGGCCAAGCGGTTCTAGGCGCTTCAGCCCGGAACCACGCGACCGCTACCGTCGCAGGTTCGAATCCTGCCTCGGGCATGGATGTGTGTGATGTCCTTAGGTTAGTTAGGTTTAAGTAGTAAGTTCTAGGGGACTGATGACCTAGGATGTTAAGTCCCATAGTGCTCAGAGCCATTTGAACCATTTTTCAATGTGATTCTTGAAATTTTTTCCTGGTGTAAAGAGTACAGTATTCCATTAAGTTTCGGTATTGCAGTCTGATAACGTCGACTTATTGCCACAATTCAGCGGGCAACCATTCAGTCATCTTCATGCGAGTGTTAGGCACTGGAGATAGCTAGGGCTCTCCCCTTCAACCCCACCCCCACCCCTCTGCCACATTTCGGCAGGGGAGGACTGGCAGCGGCACAACCCGCCGCTCTTCAGCCGAGTGTTACATTGCATAAAAAGATGTAAACGAGACACGCAAAAAGGCGATAAAAGGGGGACATGAGAACATAGTAAGGGGAGACAGCAGGGTTTGAACTATACACATGCATGGAGACATTAAAATGTGTGTGAATTCCTAAGAGACCAAACTGCTGAGGTCATCGTTCCCTAGACCTACACACTACTTAAACTTGTGCTAAGAACAACACACATACCCATGCCTGAGGGAGGACTCGAACCTCTGGCGGGAGGGGCTGCGCAGTCCGTGACATGTCACCTCAAACCACGCGGCGGAGACATTCATATGGAACAGTCTACATAAAAGTAAACAACACAGTTGGCTATTTGCATAGCACATAAAAACACTGAAGTCACATGCACAAATTAAAGGTTGACCACAGTATTAAAATACCCCAGAATGATGACATTTAAAAACCACTGGACGAGACAGGGTTCACGACGAAGAGTAAAACCTGCCGAGAGGGACTTGGCGAGTTAGGGGTGGCGTGAGAGGAGGGAAAACCGGGGACAGGAGGGGCTGGAGAGGGTGGGAGGAAAACCAGAGGGTGGGAGGAAAACCAAGGGGGGCGGGCGGCAGATGACGGGCGGGGTGGGAGATGAAGAGGGAAGGCCAGGGAACGCAGAGATGCAGAAGGGGTGCACTGGAAGGGACGGAAAGGGGGTGGAGGAGGAAGGAAAAAACCGCTCAGGGGAAGGGAGGAGGAGGAGAGAGGGAGCCCTGGGGCAGGGGAGTTACTAGGTCGTATCGCTATCTTTAAACCAACAATTGGTGTGTAGAGACACGCGCAAAGGCAGCTGCTACATGAGCGACCTCTGGCTAGTTTCTCATAATCTTCGAATTTTGCTCCATTTATGGTGTGCGGCGCATGCGTACATTCGTGCTCTCTGTCTGAATGTGCATCCACGGAGTAAAAATTCAGATATCAAACTAAAATTAACTGTCACTAGACGTTTCATTGATGATAAAATGTTTCCTTTCTCAAGAAATTAAACACCAGGTCCCATGCCTTATTCAGTTGAAAGCCGCCATCACGATTAAGAAGATCTTTACTAAACTTACTTCCACCAGTTACTTAATATTGATGCCATGAAGTGGACGGCCATCCATCAAGGACTAATTAGAAACCAGTAGAACTGAGATTGGCAGAGACAGTTACGTTGTCTTGTGCATCTCATGAGCACAGTTGAAAGTTGTCTGTTTTAGTGAAAGTGGATCTATAATGCTGACGATCTTTTCAATGTTCAGTTATTTGTTGGATGCTGTATGTAAAAGGGAGGTGGCCAGGGATAGCGTAAACTGTGGTAAACGGTAATATCTCCTCTGACTACTGACAGTGGTGTTTATTTCCTTTTAAGATGTCGCTGTTTCTTTGGATTCGTTTTCGGCTGTCGAGTGTCACTTTATGCGGCTGTTGTGGACATATCATAATTTCCGAACCGTAATTGGGCTTGAACTTCGTAAACAGCATGTGTCATACATCTCTGGAAACCTATTTAGTGTTCGTGTTACAAAGAAGTGATGTTTTCTTTGATGTACAAGGTAGTAGTTTTCACTTTACAGTTTGACACCATAGCTTATTGTAGAAAAAATTGGAGGGAGAATATATGTCATGCGCTGGGAACGTAGTTCTTACATTGGAATATTAACAGCTTTGTATTCCACACGATTAATAGGTCGGATACTGCACCGCTCTAGCATTATATCGTGTTTTAAGTGCAGAACTGTGTAGCTTTAGGAATACATGTGTTTACGTTCCACAATCATTATTATTTTACCAATACGTTCCTCGTACTAACTCCACACACTAGAACAATACTTCATAATTGGCAGCGCAGTTGATTTGTGTAAAATGCTTCAAACTACAGCCATCTTGAGCTGTATCATGCTTTATACACCGATAAGAGGTGCTAACCTCCTCGACATGTGCGCATCAGGAGAAATCTTGTGCACTCGCATGTACGCCATGAGTAAGACTGGCGCAGAACATTCTTCGCTGAATAGCTGTTACAGACTTGCTCGCTCTGTTCCTTCACGAGACATGGAATGTAGCACGTGTGAGGAGGGGATATATATTCGGAATCTAGTAAATGCTACTGGCAAAAGTAGTGAAGGGGTGGTTTAGCGGTGATACAGAAATTGGGCAGCATGCTGCTGCGTCATTGATTGGTGTTGAGATTACGGAAAAAACTGGTAAAATTCCTAAATTTCATCATACTATCAGCTGCGATGGTTATTACAGTACATCGGCGGTGTCTTTTTCCATCCCATCTGTCCACTGGCACGGTGTTGATTAACACATGATGATTGACTGACAGCACTTGTTTCAGATGGAGAGAGAGTTTTAGTGGAGGGGCAACATCCTCTGGCAACTTTCCTGCACCGGAACAGTGATCACGTACATGACTGCAATATGAGGGATCAATTGAAACCACACCTAGACATCTGACACCCGTCACTGTGAAAGATGACATTAAATGTAGAGGTCATCAATCACACTTGGACCACAGTTTCGAAACACCTTACAATGCCACAAAACTCTTAAATTTACCATATGCGTTTCCATATGTCATGATGTAGTCTGCTTTCTTTTTGTCAATAAGAAACACTGCCTCTTTCTTTTACTTCAGTCATCCTGCATTTGTTTTGAAAGCAGGGGCAGCGTAATTTACACCATGTGATGTCAAGTTTTCTGTGAGAAATAATAGATCGATAGATGTTAATGACGGTTTAGCACCTGACAGAGACCCCGAAGTCTCAGCGGGGAAAAAAATATAAAAAAATAAAAAATGGCGGTGCATGTAGGTGTAGTTATACACTGCTGAGATGTGTTACAGCAGAAAAAACAATGTGTCAAACAACATCATAGGGAATCCTCTCTTGTGATCGATAGTCTTTGGG
Organism: Schistocerca americana; assembly: GCF_021461395.2. NCBI lineage: Eukaryota > Metazoa > Arthropoda > Insecta > Orthoptera > Acrididae > Schistocerca > Schistocerca americana. The sequence continues at coordinate 609,320,699 of NC_060119.1, read as the reverse complement.
ATACGGTCCTCCTACAGTACAGGTGACGAAACTTTGTAATGATCTGTGGAAGCGACTTAGATCACGAGCCACTTGCTCCAATGAACCAATACCTGTATATTTAATTGGATCGCCACATTAGTGGTATTTGTTTTGCGATATATTGAAAGACAGGGACACGAATGTCCTGTAGAGTTCTCTATTGCATGATGTTAGTGGAGTTCGTTGTTTTTCTCTGTTGGATGGTCCAAATTACAAGGAGGGAGAGAATGCTTGGGTGACAAGCATGAATGCACCCTGAGAGATGCAGATCTCCTTCGGACTGCAGTACCTCTATGTAGTTTAGAGACGTATTGCAGTGCAGTAGCAAAATCCTCATCCTTCACTTTCCTGTATGCTGTGGGGTCTCTCTAATCCTCCTGATACGAAACACCACCATAACTGCTTGCACTATCTTTTCTATTACCTCGTGTTGCAAGAGAAAGCTTCGTTTGTCGCTGGCCTTACACATTGTACACAGTTGGCGGAGCTCTTACACCATGTTTCCATTTTTACTGAGTGGTCAGAAAAGTCAGTCTTGCAGAAGATGCGAAATATAGCACTCTTTAAGATTTCAGTTTCGATTCCGAATTAAATTGGGACGATGACATGAACGAAGCTGCGGGGATGGCGGGACAGAAACTGAGAAGCAATTTCAAGCGCGGTCCTTACGTGTAATGTAAGTTGTCAATGGTAGAATCCTTCTGTGGTCAGCTTCAAATGTCGCTACTCCGTAGTGTTCCTTCCTGGGATCATTTCCATACTCATTTCCATACCACCTCCCTCCCTCTCTCTCTCTCTCTCTCTCTCTCTCTCTCTCTCTCTCTCTCTCTCTCTCTCTCTCTCTCTCTCTCGTTGTGTGTGTGTGTGTGTGTTATATTCCCTACATCACATTCATGTGACCGGAAATTAATTACTTAGTGATTTCAGGGTCGATTTCTAATCAGGTATTTGCTTGGGATGGAAGGTATCCCTCGCATGTACTGATATCTGAGAGGTTGATCCATGCGTGCAGAAACAGATTGTGACCACTTGAGATGCCTGCCGACACGAGTGCGGCAAGCCTGGTGTTGCTTTCCAAGTCCCTCTGGCGGGCGCTCCTGACCCTGGGCAGCCTGTACAGGTTCCGAGATGTCAGAGTTTTTCAGATATGTTTAAGTGGTCTGTGACAATGTAATTACGTGTTTCCTTATGTGATTGGGATAAAAAAAACGCAGTTGTTAATATTGTTTGAACTATTTACGGGATAAAAGTGGAATATTCCATACACCACTTTTGTCCTGTAAATAGTTCAAACAATATTCCATGCACTTCAATCGATTTCCCACCAAATTCTTGAAATAAATAAATAAACTGTATTTCGGACACCGCCAGGTAGCCCATAAGTAGTTTAAATAAAAAATGTTCCACACATTGTCTAAATTGTTCAAACAATATTCCATACACTACAATCGATTTCCTACCAAATGGCCAGTCAGCTGAGTCTTTATCCTGTAAATGTCCCGGTGTGTGGGGGTTAATTTGATCGATTTAATTAATTTGTCATTCTAGTTGATATCAAAAGTATGCTTGTATCAGCGAGGGGAATACCCAGAGGGGCGAGAGAGGAGGAGGGGGCCAGTTATGAGAATTTCTTGGAAAACCACTTAACTGAACAATGGGTTAGCGACCTGTCAATCAAAAGGATGGATTATCCCCAGGGGGTCATTGTCATTTTAACAGAACAATAAGTTAATGACCTGTCAACCAAGAGAGAAGAATAGGTTTTGTACTGACTGTATACATGCCCCTGATGCAGGCAACCCGCAATGTGGGGTGATAACCCCCCCCCCTCCTTACATAGATTCAACGGCCGTATGGTATTACCTAAGGTTCAGGTCCATTTATAGCAGTGTAGAGCAGTGCGCGCACGCACGCACGCACACACACGGGTTGGACAAAAATATGGAAACGCTGCAATCACAACACATCACCATGTCTAATAACTGTTGGCATTCAGAACAGCTTCCAGTCATCTCGGAACGATTGAGTACAGATCCCGTTCGGTTGTCAAGGGTTCTTACTGTAGAGCAGTGGCAAGACAGTGATGGAGGTGCATAGCAATCATACAGCCTTCTATTCAAGGTCGACGACAAAAGCTTAATAATATGGAGGTCTGGTGACTGTGGTGGCCAGGTGAATTGTGACAGTCCTGCTTGTGCTTACAAAACAAGCCCTGGATGATGTGAACTATGTGAACAAGGGCCTTGTCAGCTTGGAATACAGCAGCACGATTGGGGAGCAAACATTGTCCCAGGTTAGAAACTCGCAGCTGCTTAAATATTGAATAAAAAACATTAGCATTGGCAGCTTGAACACTTCTGACATAAGAAGGCACCTTATTCTGCCAATGGCCTTGTCAAAGAGGGCAGAGGAGTCGACAGAGGTTCAGGGCACTCTTGTCCATGGGGTGGGAAACTGCCCCTAAAGGCGGAAGAATTAGCTATGATCAACGGCATGAGGATGCAGAAGGCAATGGAAACTACTGCATTAAAGACACATAGTGTTTATCTGCAGGACGTGTGGCTTGTAATTGAAAAAGTGTCGTGATCATCTCTTCATTGGCAAAAGATTCCGGAATAGTCCTCCATTCGGATCTCTGGGAGGGGCCTGCCAAAGTGGAGGTGACCATGAGAAAAAGATTGAATAATCAATGAAATGCTGTTCATGAACGGCAAGAAAACAGGCCGAATCACCAGAAAATTTTGCGGTCAGGGTGCATGGGATAACAACGAGAGTGCTCCTCCTGTCATATATCACACCCCAGACCAAAAGTCCAGATGTCCTATTGCACAGACGGTTCCATTGCAGGCCCTCAGCTGGTCTCCTCGTAACCGACACATGGTCTTCACTGGCACTGAGGTGGAACCAGCTTTCATCAGAAACACGACAGATCTCAACGCTGCCCTCCAGTGAGCTCTCGCTTGTTATTATTGAAGTCGCAAATGGCAATGGTTTGGGGTCAGTGGAATGTAAGTTACAGGGCGTTGCCTCGAAGCTGCCCTTGAAGTAACCTATCTCTACCAGTTTGTTGTGTCACTGTGGTGTCAGATGCTGCTCAGATTCCTGATGCAGGTGCAGTACGATGCGCCAGAGCCATACGATGAACACAATGGTCTTCCCTCTCGATAATGCCACGTAGCTTTCAGAATCCCGGTCATCTTGTGACTGTATATTGTCGCCACCACTGCCAGCAATCATGTACAGTGGCTACATTACTGCCAAGTCTTTATACAGCATCGCAGAAGGAACATCCAGCCCTCCTACACGACCTTGTTCAAACTGGGTGAGGTATTGGTAATGGGGTGTTTGTCACCTTAAACGCATTTCTATCGAACATCAACTCACCGCACCCAGCCCCTCTGCGGGTCTGGGGTTAGAATAGGCCCGAGGTATTCCTAACTGACGTAAGTGGCGACTAAAAGCATTCTCAAACATTTTGGCCTTTATGTGATGTTCCCCCGTGGGGTTTGACCTCCATTTTTGAGAATTTTCCCGAAGAGCGAACCAATTGAGGAAGGTGCTTTATGTGCATAGTGTCCACCACGTGCTGAGACCTCTCACATCCTTCGTCGACGTGGATCTGCACTTCCGCTTATTCTCCAGCTGTTGGGCGAGGTCATTCTCTGTGCAGAATCACTTTCTGCACTGTCGACGATAATGGACTTCGTAGCTCTTTTGCGCCTGCTAGCCAGCACCGTAGCCAGTCCATTGTGATGGGGCCGCCATGTGCCCTGTTGGTTGTAGCCCCCTGACCACATAGGTATCACTCTGCTGATGCCTGCGCTGTTAACTCCCTACATATGCCAAGGAGTAGATGCCTGTGACCCTGGGGCATTGGGACTCCTGGCAATGGCCATCCTGTCATGAAGCGTAATACGTCATCTCTTGCTGGTGGTCAAACACCAGCGGTCTCTAAGCGGCCAAGGTCTAACTTCAGTGATAAGAAATAAGACCCCAAATCGTCCCCCCCCCCCCCCCCCCCCCCAACCTGGCCACACCATGATGGATCACCAGGCTAAGTATGGCAGCGTAGCTTATTCACCCCAGTACCGTATGTATGAGAGTTGATGGGGAATCTTTCTTGTCAATGGAACCTCAGCTTTTGTGGAGAATTTAGAGGACGAGTTTGGGGAGGTTGGAGGGCTTGTCCAAAATGCGGTCAGGGTCAGTCTTGATCAAAACAGCATCCTCTGCCCAGTCAAGGGAACTACTCGCCTGTGACAAGCTGGCGTATGTTTCCACCACGCCCCATAAGAGCTGAAATATGTTCCAGGGTGTCATATTTCACAGGGACCTTCGTTTGCAGCCTGACGATGAGCTGCGCGCCAGTTAAGAGTGGCGAGGTGTCCTTTCATGTGACGTGTGTACTGGGGTCCGAGGGTTAATCAGGTTGCCACTGGTGTCTTCATCTAGGCCTTCGAGGGTGACACATTACCCGAGAATGTCAAGGTGATGGTCTTCCACTGTGATGTAAAGCCATATATCGCTCCACTGGTACGGTGCTTTAAGTGCTGGAAGTTCGGCCATTTGTCTTTCCACTGTACTTCCAGCATCGCCTGTCGGGATTGTGGACTCCCTTCACATCCCAGTACTCCCTGTGCCCCGCCCCCCATCTGTGTCAACTGCGGGGACCACCATTCGCCTTGCTCGCCAGACTACAGGATTCTCCAGAAAGAATGAAAAATAATGGAATAAAAGACCCTGGGCCGACTGACCCACATTGAGGCTAAGAGAAAATATGAGAGGGTACATCATGTGCATATGACGTCAAGCTATGCCGCCGCTACGACAACGGTTCTACCATCTTCCGTTCCACTGCGTACAGATGGCTCTCAGAGCCGAAAGACTCCACCTGCCCCCTTGTTGGTGCGGGTTAGGGGGGGGGGGAGGGGGCGGCACTTGCCTCCCTATTGCTGCTGCACAACCTCCCGCCAGGAAGAGATCCCTTGGGTCACGCCCTTTCCAGATTTTACCAGTGGCAAAGCTGACACCCGCCAGTGGCTGAAGCAACCACAGGGAGCTGGTCGTAGGGCTTCACCGTCCTTCTCAGTTCCTGAGTTTGAATCGGTGAATACCTCCCAGCCGGACAAACCTAAGGAGCAGCGAGAGAAACCTAAAAAGACCGCCTTTTCTTTTCGGTATAGTTCGTTGCGTTTGGTCTGGGCGGGCGTTACAAGACATCCGTTCCAGTTGATCGTTCATTCCTTGATTCCGTTTTTTTATTACAGAGAGCACGCAGCAGCCCCACGACCTAACACTCTGAGCTACCGTTCCGGCGAAAATTTGGTTTTCAGCGAGTCTCGAAAGGCGAACGAAAGCAGTTTGCACCTGACAGGCAAGCACGTTAAATTGCCGAACACTTTGCTGAGCACGCACTACGCTCGAGTCTATGCCTAGGAGAACTACCCTCCGGCCTTTCGCACCCTCAAACGGCGGATGGAAAGGAAAGTCCTCTCGTTCACTACACGCCACAGTGAACCCTATAATGCCCCATGTACGGAGTGGGAGCACCGGATTCCCTCCATTGCAGCTTAGGTGTGCACAACTTCCGGCAAGTTACATTGCACACTTTCGTTGTTCTCTTTAGCATCCGTATTACAGTTTTATTATCCCACACACGGCGCTTCATCTCCTACATCGGTGGCCCAGGCCAGGGCGTACGATTGCGGTTCGCACCCGGTCCCTTCTGTCTGAACTGGAGTTCTCCCTCCATCTCTCCTCAAAGTCCATTCGCGTACACCTTCTTGGTGTACACCTAGGCTGCAGATTCCTGTGGACCTTTCGCGTGGCACTAAGGACTCCATTAATTAATTAATTAATTAATTTTATTTATTTATGCATTTATTTTACCTGTCTCTCCACTATCACTTCCTCTCGATTCGCTACATGTACTGGGGCCATGAAGTGGTTTACACCGACGGCTCGATGGCTGATGATCACGTAGGATTTGCGTATGTTCATGGAGGACATATTGAACAGCACTCTTTGCCAGATGGCTGCAGTGTTTTCACTGTAGAGCTGGCAGCTATATCTCGTGCTCTTGAGCACATCCGTTCATGCCCTGGCGAGTCATTTCCTCTGTGTACTGACTCCTTGAAGAGCCTACAAGCTATCGACCAGTGCTACCCTCTCCATCCTTTGGTAGCGTCCTTTCAGGAGTCCATCTATGCACTGGAGCGGTCCCATCGTTCTGTGGTGTTTATGTGGACCCCAGGACACGTCGGAATCCCAGGCAACGAACTTGCCGACAGGCTGGCCAAACAGGCTACGCGGAAACCGCTTCTGGAGATGGGTATCTCCGAAACTGACCTGCGTTCTGTCTTACGCCGCAGTGTTTTTCGGCTTTGGGAGACGGAATGTCATGACAGTACGCACGACGAACTGTGCGTCATTAAGGAGACTACGAATGTGTGGAAGTCTTCCATGCGTTCCTCTCGCAGGGTATCAGTTGTCCTCTGCCGGCTCCACATTGCCCATACGTGGCTAACGCATGGTTCCCTCCTACGTCGCGAGGACCCACCTCGGTGTCGCTGTGTCTCACAAATGATGGTCGTCCACCACTTGCTGCACTGCCCACTTTTAGTCGCTCTGCGGCGGACTTTTAACTTTCCCAGCAGCCAGCCTTCTGTGTTGGGCGAGAATGCCTCAGCAGCAGCTTTAGTTTTACGTTATATTCGTGAGGGAGGGTTTTATCATGTGATCTAAGTTTTAGTGCATGTTCTTTGTCCCTCTGAGTCGTCCACCCTAGTGCTTTTAGGGGGGAGGTTTTAATGTGTTATAGAGTGGCTGGCTTCTCCTTTTTATTCTCATGGTCAGCCAGCCATGGTAATCTGTTTTCTTTTCTTGATAACTTCTACAGTTTTCTTGGGTGTCTCTGTGGTTTTCTTGTCTGATTTTTGTCGATTTTAGTGTTTGTTGCCCTTCTGTCATTCTTGTGGTTTACTGTTTTCTTTCAGCTGTGTTTTGTGTGTCTCGATTCTTTTACTCACACCCTTGCGTAATTATTTTAATCGGAATGAGGGACCGATGACCTATCATCCTGTAACGCTGATGCATGGAAGTTTAGAGGCAGGTGGTTCTGTTTTTCCACGGAAAGCATCAGAGATACTAGTCAACTCGTGTGCATCACAATTACCTTAATGGACATACAGTGGGATGCTGCCTCGAAAAAAAAAAAAGTGTTTCTCTCGTTTCCGGTGCTTCCATGTCAATGTTTTCTTGTTTTCCTATTGCTATCGCATACTCGTTCCCATGTATGAGAATTGTTTTGCGCCAACCAGAAGAGACGCAAGTACTTCCTCAATTTTCCCGCATTTCGGTGTATTTTCCCTCAATTTATACATATTTTCCGTCATTTGTCGTAATTCTATCGATTTTATTTCACTTCTACCCGTGCAATCATGACATCACTTCTCGTTCCATGTTCTAAAATTGCTTGTAAATGTTGTACAGTTGCTAACCTAGTGCAAATGCACTGTTTTTCAGGTCGGGCAACATAGTGTAGCGCTGTACTTGATTGCATCCAGTCGCCTCCACCCACACATTCTACAGTTGCAGTTTGTTTGCTCTGTTTTCTGTACACCTCTGTCTGTTCATGTATCATGGATGGCTCCAAGGACCCATAGTAGACCCGAGTTAGCATTCGAGAGTGGGTCTGCTGCGTGTTATATCCGAAGCGATGGGATGCGGATCCACAATATGCCTCGTCCGGGATAGGGTTTGAAGGTGGATCTGTAGAGATGGAGGGTAGGGGGGACACAACATTGAAGGTGTGGCAGAGGGTGGGGATGGGAGAGGAGAGGAGCAACCAGGGGGTGAGGGGGATCAAGGTGGTGGGAGGTGTAGAGTATGCGGATATGTTCGAGGAATAGGAGCAGATGGGGGGGGGGGGGAAGGAATGAGGTCGTAGAGGATCCGTGTGGGGGATTGGTGGAGGCGCTCGAGGATCTGGAGGGACTTACAGAATTTGGGGGGGGGGGGGGGGGGAGAGAAGGTGATGGTCAATGGTGAGGCCAAGGTAGGTGATTTTGGGGGGAGGGGGGAGAGGTGGACAGGATGGGCGCTGTGTGGAACATCAGCGTCACCTGAAATACATGTATCTAGAAAAATCAGCAGTGGCTGAGCACAGTTTGTTAAATGAACGTGTAAGATTCTATTCGATTAAACAAGAATACTTGCTCACGCTTCAAACTATTGGGACTCTGTCATCAAGGAAGCAGTTGAAATTAGACGATGTGAAAATAATTTCAATAGACTCTCCGGATATGCACTCAGCAATGCATGGAAGCGCGCAGTTGTAAAGAAAGAGCGCAGAAGGAGACTTCTTACGTTCCTCGCAGTTGTCCGCCTGTTACGATGGATGGCGCTGCAAGCAACGCTGGATAAAGCGCGCAAACAAAATTTATGGACATTAAGGGCGCCATCCTCGTACGCGCAGTTTTCACCGTGACGTCATCCAGCCAATGAGAAGCCGTCCACTGCTTATAAAAGCGGAAGCCTCACCGGTCCAAGACAGTCAGTTTTACCCCTGACGAAGATGACGGAGGTAGTCAACGAAAGCTCCGGATTTTATCCAAATTTGACTCAAGTAAACTGACGCGGCAAGTAAACTGGACGCGGCAAGTAAACTGAGAACTTTTTATGCATCAGGAGGGGGTATTTCCGATACTTCATAGTCGAAATTCGTCCGATTGAGGCTGCAACAGTAATATTTAATTGTAATTACAGCGATGAAATACATGTGTGGTCAGTTTCCTAGGACGATTCTGTCTGGAGGTGCGTGGTGCGTGGCGGCGGTGGCCTGTGGCGGGAACGATTCTCGCTCGTGGCTTAAGACAGGAGCTTCCTGAACGTAATGGCCGGTTGGGGTACAGGAATGAAGCTGACCTAAACGTGTCGCCCTCTAGACGGCTGAATAGCGAACTGATACTCAGTATGTTTTGGACAGCTTTCGCGATCTCAAATTTCCACGGAGAACACACGCGAAGATTAAATGTGCATGTGCGTTTGTGCTGGATCATTATTCCCTCCCATGTAAATTGTCCGGTTGACTGTTTCTGCACATTTCCCGTCGTCATTTGGTTGAGAACATAGATTATGGTGTGTGTTGTGTGCATCTAGTGTGTGAAAGACTGTTGGAAGATACGTTTCCTGGTTCTCTACACATGAGAAACACCTTATCTGACTTGGTAAATTATAAGATATTTTGGAATCTGTTACATCACCGACATCGGTATTCGCGACTAGAAGTATCATTTTCCTCTTCTTTTTTTGTTTCGAAATTTTCACCTAAAGATCTTCGCAGGTGAGAGACGTTTCTACTCAGTGGTTTACAGCACGCCGCACCTCGCCAAAGTTTCAGTTTTCTGGAGAAATAATTTCCTGTCACTATCTTTGGATTTATAAATTATACAGTGCAAGTGATCAGTAGCATACTGCTATGTGCTTGATATCGAGAAGTATCGCGTAAATGGTACGATATTCTAGTAAACTATGTGAAAATACGTATGTTCTTTTAATCCCTGAGTGTGGAGATGGGTGTAGAAAACAAGCAAACAAACAAGCAAGCAAGCAGGTCGGGGCCCGAAACATTAACGGCTTTGTGCCGAGGGAAACCGACTCAACCTTTGTAAAACAGTTTTTAGAGTGATCTCGGTCCGCTTTAGGGCGCTCTGGTCACGTGTTTGGCCAGTGTGAGTGCGGGGACAGATGAGTTGTGACCTTCGGCTGCGATAGAGGACTTACTGAGCTCGCTGGAAATATCTAGTGTGGTGAGGACTATATACAGTCAATGTGGTTACGCTGTTTGTTTTCGCGGTGTATGAACGAGTGTCTGATCGTCAATAGCTATATGCAGGAGGCAGAAGGTATGATTTTGTTTGGTGCAGGATACGAACTGTGTGTTTATTATTTTGGTGCGGTATGTGGTGTTGTATAGCTGGCTTGGAGATGGGTTTCATTCTGAAATATTCATAATTGAGGACGTATCTTCCCGTATTTCATTATCTGTAGGTCACTTGCAGGGTTTAACTGTCTGTGAAAATAGTTTTGCTTCTGAAAGACTAGTCTGCAGAAAAAAATGACGGATAGTGCTTCCACACTGGCAGCAACAGCAGCTTGATGGGTAAATTCAGTAGGAGAAAATCAGAATGCTGCATTCATTCACAACACATCCTTTGTGCTGAGACATAGGAGCCTCTACAGACTGGTTCGAATAAGATAAGGGCAAGGTATCTATGGAAAGTTCTGAGAGCAATGTGATGTCTTCTGTTTTCACATGTTCAAAGACAAGTTGAAGTAGACTATCCATCTCTGGTGTGATGCTGTCCCTCATCCGCCATTGTGGCACTAGGACTTCTCCAGACCAGCAGCTGTAGGACAGTGCTTCGAATTCTGTTTGCGTCTTTGTTCTGATTTTCTCGCTTGTGCTTCGACAGTGCTCTCCTTCCAAACAACAAGAATGCTTTTATGATTAACGTTGTTTCCACAACCATGCACAGACATGATGAAGGCTTTTGGCAGTGAGAACATGAGATAACGTTTACCGTTTCTGAGACCTATGTTGAAAGCAGGACATTACGATTTCCGTGAAGGGCAACACATGATGGACAGGGTGGTTCGTTAGGACCATCGGGAAGAATGCATTCGGTATTATTCCGGGCTGTTATCTTGAACAGGTCCTGTTAGGACATGAATTTCCATGCAAACAAGCTGAGACATCACGAAAGGTCGGACAGCAACAAAAGCGACCGTTAACTACTTTTGCAGCACTTAACGATTTCTATGAAGGGTTGATATGTAATGGACGCGCAGTCCCATTAGGATCGCTAGGAAGAATGCATCCTGTGTTATTCTGGGATATTTTTGTAAACAGTTTCTGAAAGCATTGCAAAAGATTTCCATAGCATATCCAAAGGGAGACTTGGCTGTTATTTACACAGACATGAGGTGTCAGTATAGCACTGACAACCTTTCAGCTGCGGCTGTGAGAATGTGTCACTAGGCAAACATCTCGCTCACTGGACCCACAGGTACAAAGGCGATGCATCAGCCACAGTGGTTAGGTAGACACAAGTTTTGACAGAAATTTCTCAGGTCTTCAAATATGAAAGAGATGCCGCTGTCTCATGCTTTTGCTCGAAGATTAGTATCACTTTCGATCTGTCAGTTACAGGACCCGAATAGACATCTGTGCATGGCTCTGCAGCTGACGGCCGCGTCGTCGTTCTGTGGGGGCCCCAGTGCACCCCAACTCCTGGAAGCATGTGCGGTGGCGTGCTGTGCAGTCCAGTGGATGACGCATACTTTGCCATCGAAAGACTTTTAGCTATGTAATTACGTGTGATGTATGTTTCATGCGCGATTGGAATAAAAAGAAAGGTGGTCGATTTAATTACTTCTTACAAGTCCTGCATCTTTCCAAAAAGCAGAGAATGGTGAGCAAGAGAAATCTAACCCCGCAAACTATTTTTTTTTAAAATAAATAAACGATATACCCTCGAATTTCCTGTTGTGAGAGCCTTTCTGTCCACCACAGAGCCACCAATTTCTTGGTAGAGGGGGAGGGGGGTTGGGGGTATTACTGGAAGGGAGGAGTTAATTAATTGATCAATTTACTTAAATAGTCAATCAAGTTGATAAGATTGAGAGGGCTATTCGAATAACAGAGACCTGAAAGTGTACCTGTATCAGCGAGGGGGGATAGTGTGGGTTGTAGGTTTCCTGAGGGTTGGGGAACAATAAGTTAAGGACCTGGCAATCAGAAGCGTAGATTATCCTGAGGGGGTCATTACCTGTCAATCAAAGAACAATAGATCAATGACCTGTCAGTCAAAGGAGAACAAAATAGGTTTGGCATAACTGCCCCAGATGGAGGCACCTTGCACTAGCAAAATGCACCAGCTCTTTGTCCCCCTACACCCGCCTCCATTCTGCTTGACTGACAAGACACTTTGCAGGATTTGGGTTGGGAAGTCCATCTTATTGACCTGATCTTGCCTCTGAGATTTTCACCTTTCCTGCTCTGTATCGAGCAACCTTGGAAGATCTTCCTTTCCAAATGAAAATGCGCTCTGAAGATGGCTCGACGAGGTCTTCGCCTCAAAACTACGCGATTTCTGCAGTAGCGGAATCGAAAAGTCAGCATTGGCTGCCTGTTGTAAATAGTGATGGAGAATATATTATTTATGGCTAAATTCTCTTTTTTTTGTTAAACTCTCGGAAAAACGATAGGAACTTACTGCACCAACGCAAGCGCGTAGCATACAGCAGCTCCCACCGTCGTACCTCGGTTATAAGATCTGGCGAAGAAATCGAAAAGATACTGGTCCTGTGTAAAATCGCTAAGCAGCTCTAAGGCTCCATCGAGTCACTCGTTGATTGGTTTGGTTTGGCAGCAGAAGATAGCAAAAAGAAGGCCAAATTTTTAAATTCCGTACTTAAGAAATTGTTCATGCAGGAGAATCGTACAAACGTACCGCCGTCTGACCATTGCACAGTGGCCCGTATGGATGACGTAGTAATAAGCATCCCTGGCGTAGAGAAACAACTGAAAGAGTTGCAAATAACTCGTCATGTCCGGATGGAATCCCAAATCAGTTTTACAAAGAGTACTCTACGTCATTGGCCCCTTACTTAGTTCACACTTATCGCGAATCTCTCCACCAGTGCGAGGTGCCAAGCGATTGAGGGAAAAAAAAAAGAAACAAACACAGGTGACTCCCGTGTATAAGAAGGGTAAAAAGAACGGACCCGCAAAATTGTAGACTAATATCTTTAACATCGGTGTGCTTCGGAATAAATCCTAGAGCATATTCCGAGTTCGAATATAACAAATTTCATAGAGGCCGAGAAGCTCGTGTCCCTGAATCAGAACGGCTTTAGAAAGTAGCTCACATGATATAGGGCGAACTATGATTGAAGGGCAACTGGCAGATTCCATACTTCGAGATTTCCGAAAAGCATTCGACACGATACCCCACTGCAGGTACGAGCATAGGGAATTGGGCCCACATGTGACTGGCAGGTACGAGCATACGGAATGGGCTCCCAGATATATGACTGGCTCGAAAACTTCTTAAGTAATAGAACCCGTTATGTTCTTCTCGACAGCGAGTGTTCATCGGAGAGAGGGGTAACATCAGGGGTCTCCCAGGGAAGTGTGTGACAGGACCGTTGCTATTTTCTGTAAACATAAATGATCTGGCGGAGAGGGTGGGCAGCAGTCTGCAGTTCTTCGCTGATGAAGCTGTGGTGTACAGGAGGGTGTCGAAGATCAGTGACTGTAGGAGGATATAAGATTTCTGGTTGGTACGATGAAAGGCTCTAAATATAGAAAAATGTAGGTTAATGCGGATGAGTGGAAGAAACAAAATACGTAATGTTCGGATACAGCAGTAGTAGTGTCCTGCTCGAGTTTAAATATCTGGGCGTAACACTGCTAAGGGATATGAAATGGAACGAGCATGTGCTGATTGTGGTAGGGAAGGAGAATGGTCGATATTGGTTTATTGTGAGAATTTTAGGAAAGTGTGGTTCATCTATAAGGAGACCACATACAAGACGCTAGTGCGAACTATTCTTGAGTACTGCGAGTGCGTGGGATCGGCACCAGGTCGGATTGAGAGAAGACAGCGAAGCAGTTCAGAGGCGAGCTGCTGGATTTGTTACTGGTAGGTTCGATCAACATGCAGGTGTCACAGATATGCTTCGGGAACTCAAGTGGGAATCCTTGGAGGGAAGAAGACATTCTTTCGAAGCACAATATTGAGAAAGGTTAGGGAAGCGGTATTTGAAGCTGACTGTCGAACGATCCTGCTGCCGCAGACATACATTTCGCGTAGGTATCACGAAGAGAAGATACGACAAATTAGGGCTCATATGGGGGCATATAGACAGTCGTTTTTCCCTTGCTCTATTTGCGAGTAGAAGAGGAAGGGAAACGACTAGTAGTGGTCCAGCATATCTTTTCCTGTTATGAGAGCCTTTCTGTCCACCACAGAGCCACCAATTTCCTGGTAGAGGGGGAAGGGGGATGGGGGGTATTACTGGAAGGGAGGAGTTAATTAATTGATCAATTTACTTAAATAGTCAATCAAATTGATAAGATTGAGAGGGCTATTCGAATAACAGAGACCTGAAAGTGTACCTGTATCAGCGAGGGGGGATAGTATGGGTTGGAGGTTTCCTGAGGGTTGGGGAACAATAGGTTAAGGACCTCGCAATCAGAAGGGTAGATTATCCTGAGGGGGTGGCTTGCGGAATATGTTTGTAGAAGAAGATGTAACAGAATTTTCCTCGTGAAGAAAATTTTAATTGATTTGCAAACACGTTTTCATAGTGTGACCACCTATGCACTAAGATATGACGTTGTTTATCCCTACGTTGTAAATTACTAACTTAACCCTAGGACTCACTCTGCTAAAATTTCCCTAGTACTCCATATGGGGTCATACATGATAATATATAATGGACTGTGTGGTACTAATCATTCAGAGAACAACGTACTGTCGTTTAATACTGTTTTTTTACATTTTATTTAGTATTTAGACACATTTCACAGCTTTTTTAACAGGTATGTACATAGTAGAATTAAATTACATATGGCAGAGTAATTACATATCAGAAGTTACAATATTACTCTAAGTCATAATTTGTTTCACTCATAAATGTTTCACAATGGCTTCAAATTTACAGAAAATGTGATGAACAACTCAACAGGAAACATAATTCTAACCAGAATCCGTACCATAGTCATCTGCACATATTTTGCAAGTAGTAACTATTTCAGAATGTTCCTTGCAAACAAATTTGTTACACTTTTTGCGTGTTGAACTGTATTTTGTATCCTTTGATCGGGGGCAAATGGAGCATCTGCCTCGCTTTCTCTTCCGATTGTCGGGTATTACGTCTGGATTTCAATTGTCTAACAGATCATCAAATCCACACCGTTTGATACTGCTAATAATATCCTTGATCCTTGCTTGTGGTAAACTCAAACGACGTTCCACTTGGGGCTTTGCCATTTCTTTGGCCAACTTCATTAGAAAAAGACGTGTGTCTGTTTTTTCAACAGCAACACGGAAGAGTCTGTAGGCATTGAGTGCAGCTAGATCGACAAGATCATAAAATACTGCTAATGGCCAACGTTTTGTACCCTTTTTCACAGATTAGTAAGAGCTCATTTGATCTAGCGTATCAACACCTGGTTTTGTTGAGTTTTAATACAACACTGCTTCTGGTTTTCGTTTCAAGTTGTTTTCTTTGGGCACTTCAAATGATTGATGTTGTGTTGACAGGAGTAGCACAGCCTTATTTCTTTTTGGAACATACGAAACTAATAGGGTTCTACCACTGTATGCAAATCTGGAAGTGCATTCTTCCCTAGTTTTCGAAGGCAAAAACTCTTTTGGGACTTCTTTTCTTGTAGAACGTAGAGTACCTACAAGTGTCAACTTCATTTTCAACAATTTTTGGCCAAGGTCATAGCTCGTGAAAAAATTGTCAGTGGTAATATTCCTATCACTGCCAGCCAGATGACGCACTAAATCTAAGACCACTCTCTTGCCTTGATTCACTTCTCTCACATCACCACTCCTTCCAGTGTACATTTGAAGATTTGTCTGATAACCATGTTCACAGTCTACTGCGCACCACATCATGATGCCATACTTTCCTGGCTTTGAAGGAATGTAGACTTTGAAACTGCACCGACCTCTGTGTACGCAAAGATGTTCATCAACAGTAATGTTGCTGGAAGGTATAAATGATGTTTGACATTGCACGACAAACAAATCAAATACACTCCTGGAAATTGAAATAAGAACACCGTGAATTCATTGTCCCAGGAAGGGGAAACTTTATTGACACATTCCTGGGGTCAGATACATCACATGATCACACTGACAGAACCACAGGCACATAGACTCAGGCAACAGAGCATGCACAATGTCGGCACTAGTGCAGTGTATATCCACCTTTCGCAGCAATGCAGGCTGCTATTCTCCCATGGAGACGATCGTAGAGATGCTGGATGTAGTCCTGTGGAACGGCTTGCCATGCCATTTCCACCTGGCGCCTCAGTTGGACCAGCGTTCGTGCTGGACGTGCAGACCGCGTGAGACGACGCTTCATCCAGTCCCAAACATGCTCAATGGGGGACAGATCCGGAGATCTTGCTGGCCAGGGTAGTTGACTTACACTTTCTAGAGCACGTTTGGTGGCACGGGATACATGCGGACGTGCATTGTCCTGTTGGAACAGCAAGTTCCCTTGCCGGTCTAGGAATGGTAGAACGATGGGTTCGATGACGGTTTGGATGTACCGTGCACTATTCAGTGTCCCCTCGACGATCACCAGTGGTGTACGGCCAGTGTAGGAGATCGCTCCCCACACCATGATGCCGGGTGTTGGCCCTGTGTGCCTCGGTCGTATGCAGTCCTGATTGTGGCGCTCACCTGCACGGCGCCAAACACGCATACGACCATCATTGGCACCAAGGCAGAAGCGACTCTCATCGCTGAAGACGACACGTCTCCATTCGTCTCTCCATTCACGCCTGTCGCGACACCACTGGAGGCGGGCTGCACGATGTTGGGGCGTGAGCGGAAGACGGCCTAACGGTGTGCGGGACCGTAGCCCAGCTTCATGGAGACGGTTGCGAATGGTCCTCGCCGATACCCCAGGAGCAACAGTGTCCCTAATTTGCTGGGAAGTGGCGGTGCGCTCCCCTACGGCACTGCGTAGGATCCTACGGTCTTGGCGTGCATCCGTGCGTCGCTGCGGTCCGGTCCCAGGTCGACGGGCACGTGCACCTTCCGCCGACCACTGGCGACAACATCGATGTACTGTGGAGACCTCACGCCCCACGTGTTGAGCAATTCGGCGGTACGTCCACCCGGCCTCCCGCATGCCCACTATACGCCCTCGCTCAAAGTCCGTCAACTGCACATACGGTTCACGTCCACGCTGTCGCGGCATGCTACCAGTGTTAAGACTGCGATGGAGCTCCGTATGCCACGGCAAATTGGCTGACACTGACGGCGGCGGTGCACAAATGCTGCGCAGCTAGCGCCATTCGACGGCCAACACCGCGGTTCCTGGTGTGTCCGCTGTGCCGTGCGTGTGATCATTGCTTGTACAGCCCTCTCGCAGTGTCCGGAGCAAGTATGGTGGGTCTGACACACCGGTGTCAATGTGTTCTTTTTTCCATTTCCAGGAGTGTATTTCCTGTGCAGCTTCAGCCTTATTTCCAGTCCTCTCTTTCTTTTCAAGTCTTGTGATGCGGTCGTCAAAACGAAGTGAACGCAGAATGTCCTGATATCGCCTCCTCGACATAGTAGCACGGAATAGAGGAGTGCCGTATTCAGAGTCCCAAAATTCGTCAATAGGTTTCCTCCGGCTCTTCTGTGCGCCATACAGAATCAGCAAGCCTAAAAATGACAGAAGCTCGCATCTGTCTGTATCACGCCAGTCAACAAGTTTTCCAGACACTTTCAATTCATTTCCTCGTTCATTTCCTGGTTGATTTCCTCGTTGATTTGCGAACTGAACTATTATATTCAGCAATTCATTAGTAATAAACTGCCTGAAACAGTCAACAGCTGAGCTAACACTAACTGTACTAGGAATATCTGCTGAAAATCGTTGTACGTTGCGGATTGGAAATCTACGAATTGATGGTTCTTTTGTACTCCATGCAATATCCCGACCCCTTCTTACCAGTACTGCACTTTCATCCTCTCCACTGTCATCATTTTCAGCAAGAATACCATTTTCTTCTAATTCATGTAAACAAATTTCATCACTTTGGTCTACCTGTGTGTCTGTTCCATCACCTTCGGCGTCACTACCTTCTGAATCACTACTGCTACGAAATAAGTCTTCCATAGCTTGTTCTACACTATAGCCTCCGTCTCTAAACACGAATATCCTCCTCCTCCTCCTACACTATAGCCAGGAGCAAAACGTATTCCATCCATGCTGAAATTACACTGCATCATCAAACGTACAAACGAACTTCCAGTTTGAGGTTAGTTCTGAGTAACACCTGAATAACACCTGAATTCGGTGTTAACAACTCAAAATGCCTAAGAAAGAGATTGATAGTTGATAATCTATACATTCTATGAATGTTACATATAATCTGTTTGGGGTCATAATTGACCCCAACAGTAGTTTTTGTTAATTATTGATTTAAGTGATGCGTCAAGCGCTCTAAAAATTTTTGAGAGAGAACTACAATACTGTGTGGTAAAAGTCATAAAATTCTGGATTTTTACAAGAAATAGAAATATTATTTTATCCATAGTAAAGATGATTGGGGTCACCTATGACCCCAGAGTGAGTCCTAGGGTTAAACATTTTCAGATGTTTGTTGAGCACAGTTACTCGAAAGATGTAGACGAAACAAATTGCGTCACAGATCTTTTGACCAGTGATAGATCAGTATTACACCCATAGAATTGAAATTAGGTGACAAAAGTTGGATGGAATATCTGTCAGAAGGACACGGTAAAAGATAATTAATGTGATACCAACCCTTTCAAAACTGAAAGCTATCTACTGACGTTACATCGATAAATGCTTAGACTGCCAAAATGAGGTCATTATAGAACTATAATTCAGTCGCAACGCATTGACAGATGTACGACATAGGGCAAAAGGTAGAATTGCAGTAATTAACCGCACAGGCGTGAACAACAAAAGAATATAGTTGCTCACCGCAACGGGTATTTGGCCGTGTCAAGAACGTAAGAGAATATGCACCGGCTAGCTCCTTCATAGTTTTCTTCGTATACACTCATGCAAAGAACCTGATGCAAAATTCCGAAATGGGTGTCGTAAAACGAAATTTGTATCATATTTCAACTTATCATTGTTCCGAGAAAGGTTTACGTTGTTGGAAATATTTTATTTACGAAATGGTGTAAAACAGAAAAAGAGTACTCAGTCGGCAAGAGTGTGGCTCACGAACGGTCCAAGGTTCCAGATTAGAGTCGTGGTCCTGTACAGAGCTTTAGTTTGCCAAGAAGTTGTAGGCAAGCGCGTTTCTTAAGTTTGATTTCCGTATACACAGCCATAGTGAGAGCTAGAGCGCATAACAGAACTGCGTGCTGGCTGCCTTTTATTTCTTGTTGTAGGCTTTCGCATATCATACAATGAGAATATATTCCTCGCCGAAGGTTGTCTTTCAAGACTTATTTCGGTGTAGGCAAGCTAAGATATTTGGATTGATATGATTATAGGGTTAGTGTGGGGGAGCGGAAGAGGAAATAGTCAGAGACCACCATAAAGAAATCTGGCGTTCTTCTGTGAGCTAAGGTTGATTGTGGCAAGCGTAAATCACCTTAACTAGACCGAAATTTAAGGTCTAGTGGATTGGTGAGAATAGCCGCACCGACGAGTAACAGTGAACTCATTGTTCATTTCGGGAGAGACCTTCAGATTCAGGAAGTTGCGTCAACACTGGGTGTGCGCGATCGTCAGGCATGTCCATTTCCTGTGCGAGCGGTGAATCGAAATTACCCAACAAGCTGCTCTTCCCACCATTAAAGGCTCCTCCTGTACTGCATTTAGTATGGAAAATTGTTTTAAAGTCACTGTATTAAGGGAGCATTTTTTTAGTACGAACACCTGACTGTTTACAGCTGTGTCGTTGAAAGGAGGAGGACAGACATTCTGCGAGGAGAAATAGTGTGTGGAATGATACGATCTGTAGTGTAGGCTGGTTTCCTGCGTGTCAAAAAGAGAATGGATTTTGTTTTTAAGATGCTTAGTCATCAGAAAACAGTCGAACATACAGCAAGCCCCCCTGTCACCCAAAACATGAGATGTAGCGTATTACCATTTAAATCCAATGATTAATTATGTAAACAGTCGGAATGTTATGTGTTTCACTTCCTTCCCAACCATCCCCCGTCACTAAACAGGAGATCTATTTGCGGGCACTACCTTGTATGTTATTCTGTTACACGTTGTTTCAGATTGTAAGTAGTTATCTTAAAATGTTGTGCGTTCCTACCAGTTCTATTGGAGATAGCAGAACATCTTGTTGAAGGCTAACATTAGTACTTGGTGTTGCTAAATTAAATATTTATCAGCATTGAATATGTACCCTTTAAGATTTTAGTAACTACATCTATAAAAAATAATACAAATCGTACGACATAATTATGATACATAGTGCAAATGAAATATGGAACATAAAAATTAGTGGCCGGCTGTTGAATGTTCTTACGAATATACAAATAGTACTATATTCCTTGTTACATTCAAGTTTTCATTTTTCTGCAGTTGGCTTACGTCTTTTATCTTCTCGCATCCTAAACACATTTTAGAGCTTCGTGTGCCTCATCCGTAACTTCGCTTATTTCTTATCAGGTTGTCATGAAAACAAGGTTCCAGCAGTTTAAGTTGTATATGAATCTACTGTGACCGTATTCGAGCGATCATCACGTAAAGTGATTTAAGGAAGTAGCAATTACCAGACTAACAGTCGAACGAGAGACGTCACTCAATTTTAAGTTCCTAGTATGTAACGGGATTTATTTGAAAGCTTATTGACTTGTCCATCAGATTCAGTATTACGTCATGGAAGAACCTTTAGTCACTCACTCCTGAGAGCTCATTTGTGATTCATCTCTGCAGCCTGTCTGACAAGGAGTTGACTGACTGCAAGTATAAATCACACAATCATGTCAGAAGCCCACATGTTACGAGACGTGGCTTTGTTACAGTTATAAGTGGCTACAGTTTATGCAGCAACCGGCCACAAGTATGGTTTAAGGGCAGCCGGAGGTGCTTATGCTGCCCAAGTTAAAATCATTAAGTTGCGCTGTTGCGTCGAACTTAATATTTTCCAAAAATTGGCATAGAGACTGCCGAAAATAGTTGCACCCGCAGAGCGAGGATTAGAGTTTCCCAGCGCGGTGCTGTAGTTTTCCTGCGAAGACCCACCCCACCCCTGGCCAGACTGTGGTGTGGAAACGACGTCCCCGTGAAAACGTTACCGCCAGTGTTGCAACGTCTTCATTCTAGAAGCCCACCCAGCTGCCGAAGTAGAGGCGCGAACGTGCCCAATGCTGCTCCGAGGAAGACGACAGGCCGTAAGCTCATGTCCAATTATTACCGTCTTCCTTCCCCACACATTCTTCAGCTGGTAACTGACGGATGAAATTTTGATTTGAGGTTATGTATTTCAGCACACTATCTCGGCTTCACGGTTCCCATACATACACCGACTTTTGGGTGAAGCAGTCGTCACAGGGGCAAGTTTGCTAACGTTAACGTGGTGTCCTACGAGTTTGTGACGTCAGTTACTGCCATTTCTCATAGAGGAGCCATTTCTCCACCTGAAACACAAATTCTGCGAGTTTGCTGTTCGTAAGGTAGTGCGCAATGAAGTTGCGCACTTTGTTTCTAGAGAAATATTTCTATGCTTTTGACGTCTTAGTGGCGGCTTTATAGTGTGACAAGCTGCAGCCCGCAGATTGTCGAAAAATGACAAATTTAAATTTTCAAGGACGTTTCTCGCATCTCCTGCCTTACACGCTAGGAGACCAGGATTGACATGGATAAATCGCCACTGCCACAACTGTGCAACTTACAGCCAACTCTTGTGAGATGTCTGCTAGTTTTACGTAGGCGTACTTGGTGAATAGACGCCAAGTTTCGCTGCTTTCTGAAAATTGTGACTTAATCAAACCCCAAGTACGAGCAATGGGGTCTGATTTGAAATTACATAACTTACACCAACAGCAGCATTATAGAAATATTTTTCACTAAGAGCTATAATTGAAATATTTAAGGGAAAAATAACAGGCTGCAATATAAACTACGAAAAAAGACAAGTAATATTTCAAATGACCTATGCTGTATTGGCGTTTAGACTGAAATAAAAGTTTTCACTTCCGCGGAGCATTACACAGTACATTCAAACAAGTAAACATTCAAAATGATGGATACGCCAACTACCATCCCTGTCGACAGGCTTAAACCTGCTTTCCGCGCACCCAACATTGGTGCGGACTCTTCTTTACACACGCTCCAGCCGCTCCACCACCCGTTACAAATCAGCCGCAGCAGACGTCGGAGGCAACCTCTGATGTGCCATCAGCAGCCTGTGCACGATCCTGTTGTTCCCTGGTACGGACGTTCCGTCCGATTCAAGAACAAATATCTTTGACACTAGGGGAGAGTGGTGAAGTGCACTGCTATGCACCGTGTAATGCTACGCGGAAGTGATAACTGTTTTATTGATTATCTTTTGCGCAATCACTGACTTAGGTTTTCTTTTTGTTTGTATACATGTTTTATTCTGTTGTTGAATGCACTGTGTAACGGAGCTGTATGATCTACGCTTCAGTTGTTACGTTGCAATAAAGTTAATTATCTATATTCACATCATACATTTTCGGTTACAATATCTCTACGTCCTTCGTCAATTCTCAGTGAAATTTTTTCTATAGCCTCCCTTTTCAGTGACCATAAGCTCACAGACAATCTCTCCATATTTCGGAAAGGCCCAGAATAGAAACTCGTGGTCTCAGAAAATCCACAGTATTAATTAATAACAAGTTTAGTTCCATAGCAGCCATGAAAGAATCAAAATAGTTTAACTACACATGTGCTACTCGTTTAAGAAAACTCTCAGGTCCAGTTCTAAGTTCGTTGTACATTAGTTCACAGGTGTCTCCCTGGTCTTCGCTCCGTGATATCTTTGAGTCCTTAACCCTCGCAGTTGCAAGGGGGGAGGGGTACTTTCGCCACCTTTTGAAAAAATGATGTAGTCATTATGTATTTTAAAGTTTTGAAAAAAAAAAGTTAGTTTTCATGAATTATTCTACCAAATTCGACATGTATTTTAAGTTCCTCAACTGAACTTAAACCAAAAATTTAAGTCTCAGTAGTAGATGACATTATCCCTGATCAGTGTCATTTTCAGTATTTCCAGGTTCAGGGCCTTACTTACAAATCAGTATCTCCTTAAAAAGTATGTTGTTAAAGTGGCAGTCATGAAATTAGACAGCTCACGGTCACAAAAGCTGTCTGCAGTCGGCCCGCGTTAAGCGCTGATTTGTCAGCATGTACACTGGTAACAGCGCAAGCTAAATGTTTTGTGATTCCGTGTAATATTGTGTTTCCACGTGCAGCTTCAATCTCCCGTGGAACGTTGCATTGACGTATGTTGGGTATTGAGCGAAATGAAGAAGCAAGGGTCTCCGTGTAGTGCTACTCCAGTCGGCGTGCATGAAGGGCGAAAAGACATTGGAAAACAATTTAAAATTGTGCCGAACGTACTGATGATTTTTTACTGATCTTGCCAACATTGAAGAAGCCAGGGGCAATATAGATTATGCTCAAATTCATAAAATGACGACAAAATCTTGTGTTGCCGAATCGATTGTATTCCGCATTAACATGATAGAACGTGTAGATGTGAGCGCAAGTTTTGATTCTCCAAGTAAGAGGTATGAACAGAAGCAGAAATTACGGAATTCGATGATTTTGCCAATAAGTTAATGGGTTGAACTATACTTCAGTACTACGGAAGTGGGTTAGTACCCGACGGCTAGAACAATACGGAGTGGTCTGGCGCAGGTAACTCCGTTCTTTGTCGAAGTTCACTCGGTTTTGATGCAGAAAGTATGACGGACAAAAAATTTTAATGGAATGCAGAGACATTGCAGCAGCAAGAACGAATTTTTGTATAAAAAGCATCTACTGCGTGCTGAGGACAGTAGAAATGTTTGTAATATACTTGGATTTCACAAAACCACAAAGGTATATTGTCGCAGAAGAAGCTGAGTAGTACCGTTACTGTAGCGGTTATGATACTAGACTGTTGCATGGAGTGTCGTGAGTTCTAAACTCACCTGAATTGTAAAATTTTAATTTATATATTCGGTTCGAGGACATTCTAGAAGTATCCACAAATATCAAGAATCACTGTACTGGAATGTTCTGTAACTGTATATACACCGTACGTGTTCTGGCCGGAGGCAGTTCGCTCCGCGCTCTTGTATGTGCAAGTGTTGAATAAACCTTCGTTGAGTGAAGTTAGTGTTCGTCATGCATCTAATTACACCTTCTTCTGCGGAACAATATTTTACTCGACTTCAACGAAAATATTGGTCTGAAATTACCTGCGGTTACTTTTGTATTGCGTATATCGGAGATTTGGGTGATGTATGCAGTGACGAAGGGTCGGTCAGAGCTGCAAATTTTCAAAAAGTAGGGAATATTCTTTGTCCTATCAAGGTGAGCCGTCGGAACCAGAATCCTGGCGGCACCACACAAGCACTTCCGCGCTGTCCCGTACGGAGTATCTCGTAAATGAAATGCGTTCAAACTTGACGCGATGCCGTAACGCTGTCTCAGATGTTACCAGAATTAATTTTGTAGTTTTCTCAACAACTTTCATCAAGGTCCAACACAACACGAATTCATCAGCGACGACATTGTTTGTTACACAGGCGGAACAATTCCACACCTCTTACGCTATTTCCTTTCTTATCTCTAAATACTTTTATGTTTTTACAATAAAATATATATCACATGCATCTATAAACTTTGAGACTTCATATATTATTTTCAGTCCGAATATGTCAGTGGTTCTGTTTTTTCCACAGGTTGAAATAAAAACTTTTTTCAGGATTTCTTGTAACGTTAGTTTTTTTAGCAGCTGTCAACAATTTTGGTATGGGAAGTACTGCATCTATTCTAGATTAAAAGTAGATAAGTCTAATATTTTTTCGGGAAAGTTTACCAATATTTGAAATTATCACTAACTGGCAGCATTGTAGGACGGTGAGATGAACCATTACGAACCTGTTTTCGTGACGGATGCTACAGTAAAAGTCAACAACACTCAGTGAAATTTTCTTAAAATTTTTTGTCTGTTGGTCTTATAAGTTCGACCCTCCCTATTACAGTACAGCTTTTGAAAGTGGGTAGATATTGCTAAGTGTGCTAAAAGATATTTTCAAGTTCTGGGCTTTACTTACACTTCAGTACCTCTTAAAAAGTATGATGTGGATATGTCGGTAACAATTAACGATTTTTTCACTGTTTATTAGAGTGGGCATAAAGTACCCTCGCCTCTTGGTTATGCAAAATGCTTTGCTGCTGTTAGTGTTAATCCCAATAGATGGCAACACTTCCGCCTGTCGCGGATACTCTCTCTCCATCTTTTGCGGCACGGAAAACTAAACAAAACCTATTTTAACTGCTGCTTACTCTTTATCGACATAGTTTTTAAACATTCTGCATACTGTTCTTAAATTAATCTCATTTGTGTGCTGCGAGAAATCTGCATTTTCGTGGAGATGAAAACAGCTTACGAAGAAAAATCGCGTGAAAAGATATTCACGAAAGAGTGTTACATTACCTGAGATTTATTCTTACTATTTGCAACTATGCTTCCTCGGTTGTTATGTGATAAACAAACCTTATGTGAGAAGTGGACACGCTCGTGAACGGACAAAGAGGATCTCAACCCAACAAAACAGTCGATAGCATGGTTTATACTTGTTCTTCCTTTGGCTCTAAGTTTTGTACTAGTTTAAAAAATTGCGAAAATTCAAATAATGTGATATGGAGACTCAGAACATAAATTGCTACACAGTACGTTAAGATTTCTTGTTTGGTTTCTAAAGGCTTTGTTACATTCACACGTCTGTGAACTACATTTTCAGTCAGTCAATATATAGCTCCTTCCAAATAACATTGATAGTAGAACTGGAGTATATGCCACTGCTCATGAAGACGGTCTCCGTCTAATAAAAGATCTAGAGCGTGGGTCTGAACCCCCTCCCCTCCGAAACATTGATTTTGGTGACAGACTGGTGTGTAGCGTATCCCGAGGTGCAGGTTAGATTGGAAGGTGGTGATTGGTTGAGAGTTAGGGAAGCAAACGAATGGGAATGCCAAGTAAAGCTTGTGGTAACAAAAAAGACCTATAACGTAACCTAAAATTTATATTCATGCCGTAATTAAAGAAGATTTCGCCATGAAACTGAAACTGCGAAATAAATTCAGAAAACCTGTATAAAATTGCGGACAAGTTTCTGGTAACCATTTTCATGCTTGTTACCTACATATATCGTACGTGAACTACAAGAAATGGAAGGGACTCCACTATGTAACTTTTGCTCAAGAAACATTTTTCTGAATGAGCTTGAGTGAGATTGTTAATTCCAAATGTGAAGACCTCCCCCATTCAGCTGTTCTTATTACCGCAAATATTAAAAGCTTTACACTGTGACTAACATTTCTAGTAGTGTGTGAGAGTAGAAGCGTTTAACAATCAAGGTGATTTTCTGAACATGACTAAAGTTCTTAGAAAGAAGTACGAACTTGGGTCAACAGAAAAGGCACGTGTGCACTAGATACTGTACGAGAGGCTGCTATTCAGGTAGCTGACTGTGTGTGAGTAGAGTAAGATCAAAACAAGTTCCTCCTACAGCCGAAAATACTAAAACCCTTGTAGTTAACTGCCGAACCATTCGCAAAAAAGTGACAGTTTGAAGTGTTCTAAAAAGCAGAGGCACTCACATGCACTAGGCGCAGAAAGCTGATGAAGTTCCAAGGTCGAAAAGATTGAGATGTTTGGGTAAAGTATAAGCGAACGTCTAAAGGATAGGCGAATGGGAAGTGGAGACGGTGTATTTGTCGCAGTAGAGATAGAAACTGAAGCTAAATTTGAGATTTTTGGGGATGACTCAGTATCAGGGGATAATTGGAGCCTTCCATTGACCAATAAACTAACATCCTGATGTGACCGAAGACTGTAGAGAGAACCTCAGGTCAGCAATACGTAAGTTACGGAGTCATACTGCAATCATCGGAGGAGGCCATAATCATCCAACAATCTAGTGGGATAATTACATTATTTTTAGGTGCTGGCGTGAAAAGACGTTCTGCAAACAATTACTAAATACCTTCTCTGAAAACTACCTACAACAGATGGTTCGGAACCACACTCATGATGAAAATTTGTTATATTTAATGCCAACGAATGGATCTCACCTCTTTCAAGATGTTCCCATCGAAACTAGTATCAGTGACCATGAGGCAGTTGTAGCAATGGTTAGCAAAGAACAGAGGGCAGTTAAAAGAAGCAGAAAGATTTTTATGTTCAGTTAGCTAGATAAAGAAGCCTTAGTGTCATAACTCAGTAAAGAACCTCAAACTTCTAGCTAAGACAAGAATACGTAGAGGAACTGTGGTTCAAGGTTAAAAGAATAGCTGGCCATGTTCTGGATAGAGTTGTACGCTGTAGGACAGTTAGTGATGGGAGGAAACCTCCGTGTTACACAGTCACCGTAAAGAAGCTCCTATAGATTCAGTACGGCTTAATAGGTATAAAAGAAAGCTTATGGCACCTTGCAGACAATATTAATTTTTTTGCAGACGATGCAGTTGACTGTAATGAAATATACTCTCTGGAAGAAGTCGTGCGAATGTCCAGTCAGATCTTCATAAGTTGTCGAAGTTGCGCAAAGATTGGAAACTTGCTTTAAATATTAAAAAATGTTAAGATGTGTACTTCTTACAAAACGAAAAAACGTGTTATCGTAAGACTAAAGTATCACTTAGTCACAATTGGAATAGGTTAACTCGTGCAAATAGCTGTGTATGACACATTGTCGATATATGAAATGAACATCGTCGTCAGTCGTAGGTGGCAGACAGCAATTCATGGGTAGAATACTAGGGAGAAGTAGTCGGTTTGCAAAGGAGACTGCATATAACACATTCGTGCAGTCTATCCTACAATATATCCATACCAAATAGGAATAACATGGGATGTTGAACAGATACATAGGCCAGCACGAATGGTCACAGGTTCGTTCTATGAATGGGAAAATGCAACAAGTGCTGAAAGAACTGAATTAACAGACGTTTGAAGGTAGATGCAGACTATATCGTGGAAACCTAGAAAGTTTTAGAACTAACTTAGTGTGAATCAAGGAACATATTAAAACCTCCTACGTATCTCTCCCGTAGAAATCGCGAAGACAAGATTAGGATAATTACAGCACTCACAGAGGCATTTAAGCAACCATTTTTTCCGTCATTGATATCAGAATGGAACGGGAGAAATCCTTAATAACGGGTACAATGAGGCGAACCCTCCGTCTGCCATGCCCCTAAGTGATTTTTAGAGCTTAGATGTAGAGGACCCACTGCGTCGGATGTGACTAAAATTTTGACTATAATCACAGTCAGATACTGATAACTTGTTATTGTAAAAACTGCGACTTCTCAGTCACTTACGAGTTGTAAGGTATGTTGTTTCTTGCCCATCTCTAGTAACGTCTATGCCGCAGCGTTACTGTCCAGTCCATTTACGCCTCCTCCATATTAATCATTGGAATGGTTTGTGCATTTTTTCATTGAAAAATTGAAAATAACTAGGACGTGGAAGCTTTCGTATTTGCTTCAGCTTCTTCTTTTTATCCTCCTCCTCCTCCTCCATGCCACACTGTCACTTGTATCCATTCAAGTTTTTTTAAATGAATTTATTAAGCAATTATATTCAAATTTTTGTTAAGAATAGTACCAGGTTTCCATTCTTTGCGCATTTCAAGTTTTGTCACTGAATTCTCCTTTTCACTTTATCTTTAATAATATCTGTAACCACGCCTTTACCCCCAAGATGTTCGTGTGGAAGAGGATCTCCACAGTAATAGTTATTTTGCAGACAAAAGCTCGCACAAATCCGGATATCCGCAGGTGTATCTTGGGATATCCGCAATAATAATTATTTTTTTATTAACTTGATGCAAGTGGTTTTGTACGACTTTCGTGAGATGGTTACCTGCGGTGAATGAACGCGATTGTACGAAGCCGCATTGTTGGTAAAAAATGGTTCAAATGGCTCTGAGCACTATGGGACTTAACTTCTAAGGTCATCAGTCCCCTAGAACTTAGAACTACTTAAACCTAACTAACCTAAGGACATCACGCACATCCATGCCCGAGGCAGGATTCGAACCTGTGGCCGTAGCGGTCGCGCGGTTCTAGACTGTAGCGCCTAGAACCGCTCGGTCACCCTGGCCGGCACCCCCTTAGTCAGTTGTTGAAAAAGTAGCAGAAAACTTGCAGTTTGCGGGAATTCTTGGAATCTTCGTAAGGTTCAGCTTAAGTCTTGTTTCTGGTCGTATAAATTTATGTTTTGTAGATATAATGAAGCTAGGTGGCTACAGATGGCAAAAAATAAAACTGAGACAGTCGATTTGGAAGGATTTTGATTACGTATTTGCAAGGCAAGGAGAAAATCGAAGATATGTGCGAAATAAGTACCAAATTTCTTCTCAACAATAGGTTTAAACATAAGTAAGCCACTGTTAAATGCAAAAAGAAATGAGTTGAAATGTTAGATCGCTGACACTGAAATATGTCCAAGCGTTAATCAGTAGCTAACTTCAAAGCCGAGAGCGACTCAGCAGACCGAAATTTGGGCCAGACGCAAATCTGTCTTCAGAGCTGTGGCATACCGAACGGGTTAAAGTGCCTCAAATAACTTCAATTTCTGCGGAATTCGAGTCAAAGACTCCTCGATACGGATACATTTTTTTAGCCACGCTTTCAAACAAATATAACACACATTACAGATCGTTCCTACTTTTCCATGCCAAGTGGCTTACGTATATGTAAAAACGCGATTGGATATATAGGTTGACTCCTGTACTGAAGATTACAGCCACTGGTTGCTATGATCTTCTGTCTAAGAGTCAACCTATATTTTGTACACCGACACTGGCTCAATACGCCAGTTTTCGGCAAAATAGCGATAGGATACATCTACATCCATACTCCGCAAGCCACCTGACGGTGTGTGGCGGAGGGTACTTTGAGTACCTCTATCGGTTCTCCCTTCTATTCCAGTCTCGTATTGTTCGTGGAAAGGAGGATTGTCGGTATGCTTCTGTGTGGGCTCTAATCTCTCTGATTTTATCCTCATGGTCTCTTCGCGAGATATACGTAGGAGGGAGCAATATACTGCTTGACTCGTCGGTGAAGGTATGTTCTCGAAACTTCAACAAAAGCCCGTACCGAGCTACTGAGCGTCTCTCCTGCAGAGTCTTCCACTGGAGTTTATCTATCGTCTCCGTAACGCTTTCGCGATTACTAAATGATCCTGTAACGAAGCGCGCTGCTCCCCGTTGGATCTTCTCTCTTTCTTCTATCAACCCTATCTGGTACGGATCCCACACTGCTGAGCAGTATTCAAGCAGTGGGCGAATAAGCGTACTGTAACCTACTTCCTATGTTTTCGGATTGCATTTACTTAGGATTCTTCCAATGAATCTCAGTCTGGCATCTGCTTTACCAACGATTAACTTTATATGATCATTCCATTTTAAATCACTCCTAATGCGTACTCCCAGGTAATTTATGGAATTAACTGCTTCCAGTTGCTGACCTGCTATTTTGTAGCTAAATGATAAGGGATCTATCTTTCTATGTATTCGCAGCACATTACATTTGTCTACATTGAGATTCAATTGCCATTCCCTGCACCATGCGTCAATTCGCTGCAGATCCTCCTGCATTTCAGTACAATTTTCCATTGTTACAACCTCTTGATCTACCACAGCATCATCCGCAAAAAGCTTCGGTGAACTTCCGATGTCATCCACAAGGTCATTTATGTATATTGTGAATAGCAACGATCCTACGACACTCCCCTTCGGCACACCTGAAATCACTCTTACTTCGGAAAACTTCTCTCCATTGAGAATGGCATGCTACGCTCTGTTATCTAGGAACTCTTCAATCCTATCACACAATTGGTCCAGGCTCCGGTTCCTATTTATCTCGACCTCAGCTCACTCCCGAAGGAGGGTACTCCGGCTGCAGTGTATTGCTCACGGTTTGTCGAACTTCGTGCTCGACTTGCCGGTCACACCTTTATTTACATCGATGGCTCCAAAACTGACGATGGTGTCGGCTGTGCCTTTGTCGTCGGGGCCGCCACCTTTAAATACCGGCTCCTCGACCAATGTTCCAGCTTTACGGCCGAGCTTTTTGCTCTCCATCAGGCCGTTCAGTATGCCCGCCGCCACCGCCATTCATCGTATGTACTCTGCTCTGACTCACTCAGTGCTCTTCAGAGCCTTGGAGCTCCCTATCCGGTCCATCCCTTGGTTCAACGGATCCAGCAGTCCCTCCATTCTTTCGCTGATAATGGTTCTCCTGTCAGCTTTCTGTGGGTTCCCGGACATGTAGGAGTGCCTGGGAATGAGGCTGCAGATGCTGCAGCCAAGGCTGCAGTCCTCCTGCCTCGGCCAGCCTCCCATTGTGTCCCGTCATCTGACGTTCGTGGGGTTGTTTGTAAGAGGCTTGTGTCGTTGTGGTGGGATGCTTGGTCATCCCTCCAAGGAAACAAGCTCCGGGCAGTAAAACCGCTCCCAGCTGCTTGGACAACCTCCTCCCGACCATCTCGGCGAGAAGAGGTCCTTCTGACCAGGTTGCGGATTGGGCATTGCCGGTTTAGCCACCGCTACCTGCTCTCCGGTGACCCATCCCCGCAGTGCCCTTGTGGTCAGGCATTAACAGTGCGCCATGTTTTATTGTCGTGTCCCCGCTTTAGTCAGTCTCGTGTTGTCCTGTCCATGCCATCTACTTTACCGGATATTTTAGCTGATGACGCTCGAGCAGCTGCTCGTGTTCATCGTTTTATAACTTTGACTGGCTTGTCCAAAGACATCTAACTTTTTTACTTATTTTATCTGCATCTTTGTCAGGACTTTCTGGTGTCCCCCCTCCCCTTGAGTTTTACTAGATTCCATGTGCTCTAACAACTGTGACTGGGCGCTAATGACCTCAGTAGTTGAGCGCCCTTAAACCCCCCCCCCCCCCCCCAAAAACCATAATTGGTCTGATAGTCCATATGCTCTTACTTTGTTCATTAAACGACTGTGTGGAACTGCATCGAACGCCTTGCGGAAGTCAAAAAACACGGCATCTGCCTGGGAACCCGTGTCTATGGCCCTCTGAGTCTCGTGGACGAATAGCGCGAGCTGGGTTTCACACGACCGTCTTTCTTAAAACCCATGCTGATACCTACAGAGTAGATTTATAGTCTCCAGAAAAGTCATTATACTCGAACGTAATACGTGTTCCAAAATTCTACAACTGATCGACGTTAGAAAAAAAATGGTTCAAATGGCTCTGAGCACTATGGGACTCAACTGCTGAGGTCATTAGTCCCCTAGAACTTAGAACTAGTTAAACCTAACTAACCTAAGGACATCACAAACATCCATGCCCGAGGCAGGATTCGAACCTGCGACCGTAGCGGTCTTGCGGTTCCAGACTGCAGCGCCTTTAACCGCACGGCCACTTCGACCGGCGATCGACGTTAGAGATATAGGTCTATAGTTCTGCACATCTGTTCGACGTCCCTTCTTGAAAACAGCGATGACCTGTGCCCTTTTCCAATCGTTTCGAACGCTACGCTCTTCTAGAGACCTACGGTACACCGCTGCAAGAAGAGGGGCAAGTTCCTTCGCGTACTCTGTGTAAAATCGAACTGGTATCCCATCAGGTCCAGCGGCCTTTTCTCTTTTGAGCGATTTTAATTGTTTCTCTATTCCTCTGTCGTCTATTTCGATATCTACCATTTTGTCATCTGTGCGACAATCTAGAGATGGAACTACAGTGCAGTCTTCCCCTGTGAAACAGCTTTGGAAAAAGACATTTAGTATTTCGGCCTTTAGTCTGTCATCCTCTGTTTCAGTACAATTTTGGTCACAGAGTGTCTGGACATATTGTTTTGATCCACCTACCGCTTTGATATAAGACCAAAATTTCTTAGGATTTTCTGCCAAGTCAGTACATAGAACTTTACTTTCGAATTCATTGAACGCCTCTCGCATAGCCCTCCTCACACTACATTTCGCATCGCGTAATTTTTGTTTGTCTGCAAGGCTTTGGCTATGTTCATGTTTGCTGTGAAGTTCCCTTTGCTTCCGCATCAGTTTTCTAACTCGGTTGTTGTACCACGGTGGCTCTTTTCCATCTCTTACAATCTTGCTTGGCACATACTCATCTAACGCATATTGTACGATGGTTTTGAACTTTATCCACTGATCCTCAACACTATCTGTACTTGAGACAAAACGTTTGTGTTGAGCCGTCAGGTACTCTGCAATCTGCTTTTTGTCACTTTTGCTAGACATAAAAATCTTCCTACCTTTTTTAATATTTCTATATACGGCTGAAATCATCGATGCAGTAACCGCTTTATGGTCGCTGATTCCCTGTTCTGCGTTAACTGTTTCAAATAGTTCGGGTCTGTTTGTCACCAGAAGGTCTAATATGTTATCGCCACGAGTCGGTTCTCCGTTTAACTGCTCAAGGTAGTTTTCAGATAAAGCACTTAAAAAAATTTCACTGGATTTTTTGTCCCTGCCACCCGTTATGAACGTTTGAGTCTCCCAGTCTATATCCGGCAAATTAAAATCTCCACACAGAACTATAACATGGTGGGGAAATCTACTCGAAATATTTTCCAAATTATGCTTCAGGTGCTCAACCACAACAGCTTCAGTTCCTGACACAAAGCAATGTTGAAGACAATCTACACCCAGTTTGGTTGTGTGTGCCGAAATATCACTAGTTGCAGGTTCCAAAAGTCACTTGAATGAATATTTTGTCTAAAAATTCGCCCATGCAGTAGGAGTTGTCAGGAAGAAATGGTTTTAGATTGGATGTAATACTTGCTTCGCGATCTGTCACTTTTTCCTCTAATGTTGTAGGTATGGACATAACTGTTCTTCCCAAGTTGTGATGGGTTCGTTTGACGAATTTATTAGTATGATTGCTGGATTGCCTGTTGCTTTTACATAATTTGATTGAATGTTGCCCTGCTAATAATACTTTACGCTCATCTACAGACTAAGCGTTGCATGTATTTCATCCCCCAACCTCTTTCTTCTTAACATTCTCATTCTTGCTATTTCCACTTACATAATTCCACGTCAATGCACGATAGCACTCTGTTAAATACTTTCACGTTTCCGAAATCTTAGCCAAGCACATCACAACAAAAAAACATGCAAACAATAAATGCTTCGCTGAGGTGCTGGCTACTCAGGTATTTTTGGTGTGCGATTGGCAATAAATCAGCAAGGATGGTTTAATAAACAAATCAATGGAAACTGAAATATAACCCAGATTATACTGCTGCTACGGTTGGTGCAGCTGCCACCACCATTGATTGAACCTCTCACCTGCGGGTCTGGGGATAAGAATAGGTCCGAGGTATTTCTGCCCGTCGTAAGAGGCGACTAAAAGGAGTCTCACACGTTTCGGCTTTTGTGATGGTCCCCTGTAGGGTTTGACCTCCATTCTTCAAAATTTTTCCGAAGAGCGAGCCAATTGGGGAAGGACGCCTAACATGGTGCATCGTGTCCATTGTGCTTTGAGATCTGTAGCCCGCTTTCTCGTCGTCGCATTGCAGTCCCGCTCATTCTCCATCTCTAGGGCGAGGACACGACACCTTCCTGGGTGCGTTTTCCACCATGCACTCTGCAGTGTCGCTTTCTGCGCCGACGATGACCATGGAATTGTTCGCACCTGAAATCTAGCACGGTAGCCAGTCCGTTGTGGTGGGGCCGCCACGTACTCTGTTGGTTGTAGCCCCTTGACACACACAGGGATCGCTCTGCTGATGCCTGCGCCGTTAACTCCCCACATATGTTTGAAAAGTCCGTGCAAAAATGAAAACCACTTACGTGTTTGGGGTAAACCTTCTTTATTTTTCGACATAGTATCCTTTTAGACTTACACACTTCGTCCAACGCTATTCTAATCTGTCGATACCTTCCAAATAATAGGAATTGTTCAGGTCTGCAAAATAGCTATTAGTTGCTGCACTCACCTCCTCGTTTGAATAAAATCTTTGTCCCGTCAGCCATTTCTTCAAATTGGTGAACAAATAGTAGTCCGAGGGAGCCAAGTCTGGAGGATAGGGGGGATGAGAAACGAGTTGGAATCCTGTTTACATTAATTTTGCGACCATAACTGCTGAGGTGTGTGCTGGTGCATTGTCGTGATGGAAAAGGACTTTTTTGCGGTCCAATCGCCGGCGTTTTTCTTGCAGCTCGATTTTCAGATGATCCAATAACGATGACTAATATGACCCTGTAATAGTTTTACCCTTTTCCAGATAGTCGATGAGGATTATCCCTTGCGAATCCCAAAAGACAGTCGCCATAACCTTTCCGGCCGAAGGAATGATCTTCACCTTTTTTGTGCAGATTCTCCCATGGTAACCCACTGTTAAGATAGTTGTTTAGTCTCAGGACTATAGTAATGTATCCATGTTTCATCCACAGTGACGAAACGACGCTTAAAGTCCTGCGGATTCTTCCTGAACAGCTGCAAACCATCCTTGCAACAAACACTTCACACGATTCCGTTTTTGGTCAAGCGTGAGCAGTCACGGAACTCATCTTGCGGATAGCTTTCTCATGTCCAAATGTTTATGCAAAATATTATGTACCCGTTCATCAGAGATGCCCACAGCACAAGCAAT
Source organism: Schistocerca americana (assembly GCF_021461395.2). Classification (NCBI taxonomy): domain Eukaryota; kingdom Metazoa; phylum Arthropoda; class Insecta; order Orthoptera; family Acrididae; genus Schistocerca; species Schistocerca americana. Next base: position 609,285,088 of record NC_060119.1, on the reverse strand, counting down.
CTCACGCACCTTAACTGTTCACTCATCCATCACCATATCATGGATTTTATCAGTGGCTTCTGGAGTCGTAACCTCCACTGGACGTCAGGAACGTTCAGCATCACATGTCCCCATATAGCCACTCCGAAAATTTTGAAACCATTTATAAACAGTTCTAATCGAAGGTTCAGAGTCACCATAATGTTTATCAAACTTCCCTTTAGTCTCCTGAGGCGTTTTGCCTTTCTCATAAAATAATGTTTAATCACCACACGAAATTCTTCGTCCATTTTTTGATAATCACTCGACTTCCTTGATTCACACGAATGCCAAACACAAAGAAATAGACCAATATGGCTGAAACTTGGTGTGCGTTCTTTCCAAAGATGCTACTAACTAAACATGACCTCGATAGGTGCCGGTGGTGCCATCTCTCGGACTTTGCACGGACTTTTCAAACGCCCCTCGTAGATGCCACTCACCCTGGAGCATCGGGGACTCCTTTGTTTCAATGAAGCCACAAGCTTAAATATGGTCCACGGTATTATATTCCACAGGGACCTTCTTTTGCAGTCTGAAGAGGAGCTGTGCGTCATTTTAGAGCGACGAGGTGTCCGTTTCTTGCGGCGCGTCCATCGGGGTCCGAGGGATACTCAGGTTGCCATGGGTGCCTTCATCTTGGCCTTTGAGGGTGACACATTACCCGGGAATGTCAAGGGGATGGTCTACCGCTGTGATGTCTAGCTCTATATCCCTCCCCCGATGCTGTGCTTTGAGTGCTGGAAGTTCGGCCATATGTCTTCCGCTGTACTTCCAGCGTCACATGTCGAGATTGTGGACGTCCATCACATCCCAATACTCCATGTGCCCAGACCCCCATCTGTATCAACTGTGGAGGGCATCATTCGCCTTGCTCGCCAGACTGCATAATTTTACAGATACAGACGAAAATAATGGAATACAAGACCCTGGAACAACTGACTCACACTGAGGCTAAGAGAAAGTATGAGCGCCTACAGCCTGTGGCTTGTGACTCATACGCCGCCGCTACAAGGACAGTTGTAGCCCCATCAGTTCTGCGAATTCCAATCAGCCCTCAGAGCCAGAAGGCTACACCTGGCCCCTTGATGATGGGGGACAATTCCCCCCCCCCTTCCCTGTTGCTCCCACACCACCTACCTTGGGAGCGTTCTCCCCCCCCCCCCCCCCCCCCAACCATCGGGGACACCAGTCCCCACTTCTGAGCCAGAGAAGCGTGTCTTCTTTGGCTCCTCTCGCCAGGAAGGGATCCCTTGGGTCACTCCCTTCCCAGTGGGAATGATGACGCCCACCAGTGGCTGAAGTGCCCGAAAGCAGCTGGTAGTAGGGCTTCACGATCTTCCTCAGTCAGAGACTGAATCAGTGAAGCCCGAAGCCCTCCCAGCGAGTGAAACCCAAGGAGCAGCGAGAAAAGTTAAAAAAAAAAAAAAAAAAAAAGATAGATCCATAAGACAAAGGAAATTGCGGTGGCACCCTCACGACCACTACCTACAAGCTCTGTGTCTGAGGATGGTGTGGAGATTCTGACGTCCGATGAGGAACTAGATCTCGCCGGACCATCAGTCACAATGGATACAGACTGCTCAGGCAACAAAGTCGGTGGCAGCAGGTGACCATGAGGCGTAAACTGCCTCACTGAATGTTCCATGCCTTCCCAGTCTCACGTACATGTTATCCTCCAGTGAAATTCCGGCGGTTTTTTACACCGCCTGGCTGAGCTACAGCAACTGTTTAGCTTTACACCTACTTTCTGCTTTGCCCTCCAGGAAACTTGGTTCCCATCAATTCGGACCTCTGCCCTCCGCGGCTATAAGGGATATTACAGGAACCATAGCGACTACTATGGAGTGTCAGGCGGAGTTTGCGTTTATGTCCTGTAGTGAACCCCTCTTGAAGCTGTGGCTGTCAGAATACAGACGACCAAGAAATAACTGTCTGCAATGTATATCTTCCTTCAGATGGTGCAGTGCTCCGGAACGTATTGGCTGCACTGATCGATCAACGCTCTTCCTACTTTGGGGAGATTTTAACGCCAATACCTCTTTGTGGGGTGACACCGTGCTCACTGGCTGAGGCAAAGATGTCGAAACTTTAATGTCTCAGTTCAACCTCTGCCTCTTAAATATTGGTGCCGTCACACATTTCAGTGTGGCTCGAGGTAGTTATTTGGCCATTGATTTATCAATTTGCAGCCCAGGACTTATCTATCCACTGGAGAGCACATGACAACTCGTGTGGTGGTGACCACTTCCTCATCTTCCTCCCCCCAGGGGGTCCACAACTCTTTCGTGGATACGTGCGTGGCGAGCACGGGGCCCCGAGCCATTGCAGCCTTCTTTCTCTCCCGGGCTGCATTTCCTTTCCCTTCCCCTCCTTTCCCCTCCATACCCCTTTCCCCTCGCCCTCTCCTCTCCCTCTATTGGTGTCCTTGCTTATGTTGGCCCCCGCTATCCTCCTGGTTCTGTTGGTTTTACACTGTGGCTTTGTTGCGTAATCATCTCCTCCTTTTGGCATTCCTTGGTCCCCCTCTGGGGTTTGACCTCCATTCCAAAATTTCTCTTCCGTAGTGTGAGCCATTTGGGGAAGAGCACCTTACCTAGTGTCTCCGACGTGTGCCCTCCTAGTATATTCCACCTTTTCTTCTACGTCGTTGTCTGATGCTAGGGTGCATAGCCAGCACGGTAGCCAGCCCGTGTGGTGGGGTCGCTATGTACCCTTTTGGTTGAGCCCCCTGAACACACAGGGATCACACTTCTGATACCTGAGCTGTGACCTCCTCATGCATGCCTTGGAGTGGTTGCTCGTCATCCTGGAGCATCGGAACTCCCGGCAATGGCCGCCGTGCCAGACGGCCCTTGCTGTGGCTGGGTGGCGCCCGTGAGGAGAGCCCCTGATCGGAGTGGGTGGTATCAGGGCGGACGCTATGCAGATGAAACGCATAAGGGTCCAAACCTCTGGCCGCTCTTCTGCGGCCGTCTCTCTGCGTGGTACTGATTCCTCAAGTGCTGCTTCTCTTGCCCCTTCGGCCTTCCCTTCCGTGGCTACCCCCTGGGAGGAGGGTCAGGCCCGTCGTCTAGGGGCAAAACCTTTCCCCCGTTATCTAGTTTGCACCAGAACTGATGGAGATACTTTCACCAGTGTCAAACCTTTATTCTTTGTGGAACACATTGAAGACAAGTTCGGCGAAGTGGACTCCCTGAGCAAGATGCGGTCGGGTTCATTACTGATAAAAACTGCTTCGGCTGCCCAATCTGCGGCCCTTCGTGCATGTACCCATCTTGGCACAATTCCCGTGTCCATTACCCCTCACCAGTCTCTAAATATGGTACAAGGTGTGATTTTTCACAGAGACCTCATCCTTCAAACTGATGAGGAACTTCGGGACAATCTCGGACGGCGGGGTGTTCACTTTGTTCGGCGTGTTCAGAAGGGTCCTAAAGATAATCGTATTGATACTGGTGCCTTTATCCTGGCCTTTGAAGGGGATACCCTTCCTGAGAAAGTTAAGATTATGGTCTATCGCTGTGATGTGAAGCCGTACATCCCACCTCCTATGCGGTGTTTTAAGTGCTTGCGTTTTGGCCACATGTCTTCTCGCTGTACCCAGGACCCTCTCTGTGGTGACTGTGGACGTCCACTCCATGAGGGGGGTCCCTGTGTTCCCCCTCCTGTATGTGTAAATTGTCATGGTAGTCATTCTCCACGTTCAGCAGATTGCCCAGTCTATAAGAAAGAAAAAAAGATACAGGAGTATAAGTCTCTTGATCGTTTAAGCTACACAGAGGCCCGTAAGAAATATGCACGATTGCACCCTGTGTCCATGACATCTAGTTACGCCTTGGTTACATCTTCATCCCTTCCTCCCCCTTCCTTACCCCCGTCCCAGACCCCTCTCCTTCCCCCCTCCCCTGCGGCTCCCACACCTTCTCCTCTGGGCGCCGCTCCCCCTCCCCAGCCGGAGAAGTGTCCCACTCCTTCGGCGTCTGCCGGTCAAGGGCGCCTCTCCCGGGATGCCCCTTCCCGGCACCTTCCAGGTCAAAGGTCTGCTGCAGCGCGGCGACCGCGAGAGCCGCGGTCTATCGGCCCCCAGGTCGCCCGGTCTCTTTCTGTTCCTGATCTTGCTGCAGCTGGCTCCATTATGCCACACAGCCCTCCTCGATCTCAGCCTGAAAAGAAGAAGAAACATAAGTCCCGGGACAAAGAGCCTCTGGTGTCACCGGAGGTCCCTTCTCCGGCTTCACCACCGGATTCTGACCTGTCGTTTATGGATGTCGCCCCCTCCTTGTCGGTGACGGGTGGGGACCCGGCGGTATGACTGGATTTAGCGTGTTCAGCCCTCATTTAAACCATCGTTCTGTGGTTCTCCAATGGAATTGTAATGGCTACTATCGTCACCTTCCGGAATTGAAATCCCTTCTTTCGTCCTACTCTGCAGCTTGTGTGGTTCTCCAGGAATCTCATTTTACTGATGCTCACTCACCGACCCTCCGTGGGTTCCGTGTTTTCTGTCGAAATCGGGTCGGACCCTTGCGGGCTTCTGGTGGCGTTTGTACGTTGGTCCGTACAGACATTGCTAGTACGTGGATTCCTCTCCAAACTACATTGGAAGCAGTTGCTGTTAGGGTCCACTTAGACGTCACAGTATGCAATCTTTATCTCCCTCCTGACAGGACTCTTACACCTGCTGCCTTAACCACCCTTCTTCAGCAACTTCCTCCTCCCTTCCTCCTCCTTGGGGATTTTAATGCTCATCATCCTTTGTGGGGCAGTGCCTTTCCATCTAGACGAGGTCTTCTTATCGACCAATTTATTGCAGACCACGACCTGTGCCTTCTTAATGATGGCTCCCCTACTCATTTCAGTGCTGGTCATGGTACTTTTTCTGCCGTTGATCTTTCTCTTTCTTCTCCCTCTCTCCTCCCTTCATTACACTGGTCGCCACACGACGACCTTTGTGATAGTGACCATTTCCCGTTGATTATCACGCTCCCTTCCCGCTCCCCGATGGAGAGGTTACCTCGTTGGTCTTTCCACCGCGCCGATTGGCCTCTATATACTGCACAGGTCGAGTTTTCTCCCTCTTTGTCGGGTTGTATTGATGACGTCCTACGTGACGTGTCTGACGCGATTGTTCGCGCTGCTAACCTTGCTGTCCCGCGCTCATCTGGACAATTTCGTCGTCGGCAAGTCCCGTGGTGGAGTACGGCCATTGCCATTGCCATCCGTGATCGCCGTCGAGCTTTGCAACAGTTTAAGAGGCACCCATCTGTAGCCAGCCTTTCTACCTTTAAGCGCCTTCGCGCTAAAGCCCGTTATTTAATCAAACAGAGCAAGCGGATATGTTGGGAACGATTCGTTTCTTCCCTTGGTTCCACTGTCCCTCTGTCACGGGTATGGGCTACACTTCGCTCTCTCCAAGGTTGCCATCGGCAGTCCACCCTCCCAGGCCTTCACCTCCCAGATGGCATTTGTACGGACCCATTAGTTCTCGCAGAACATCTTGCAACCCATTTTGCAGTGGCATCAGCGTCGGCCTCCTATCCAGCTGCTTTCCTTCATCAAAAACAGCAGGCTGAAGCTGTCACCTTATGTTTCACCACTTGTGAGTCAGAATCTTACAACGAACCTTTCACTGAATGGGAATTTCTTTCTGCTCTATCTGCTTCTCATGATACAGCTCCTGGCCCAGATTCCATTCATAACCAGCTGTTTCAACATCTCAGTGCTCCACAACGGCACCATCTTCTTCGGGTGTTTAACCGTATCTGGCTCCAGGGTGACTTCCCTTCTCAGTGGAGGGATAGCATTGTGGTTCCTGTCCTTAAGCCTGGTCAGAACCCCCTATCTGTTGACAGCTATCGGCCAATTAGTTTGACCAATGTTGGTTGTAAGTTACTTGAACGGCTGGTAGCCCGTCGGCTCACTTGGGTCCTCGAATCTCGGGATCTATTGTCCCCTTACCAGTGTGGCTTTCGAGAGGGACGATCTCCAATCGATCATTTGCTTCGCTTGGAATCCGCAGTTCGGCAGGCTTTTTCCCAGCGCCGCCATTTGGTTGCAGTGTTTTTTGACCTTCGCAAGGCCTATGACACGGCCTGGCGCCATCACATCTTACTAACCCTTCATCAGTGGGGTCTTCGGGGCCCACTCCCGATTTTTATCCGCCAGTTCCTGATCCATCGGTCATTCAGAGTTCGAGTTGGTACTGCTTTTAGTTCTCCACGGACCCAGGAGACGGGCATCCCACAGGGTTCTGTCTTGAGTGTCCTTCTTTTCCTCATTGCTATCGATGGACTTGTGGCCTCTGTCGGTCCCTTGGTCGCCCCTGCCCTGTATGTGGATGATTTCTGCATTTGGGTTAGTTCCTCCTCGATGCCATCTGCAGAACGGCAGCTCCAGGTGGCTATACGGCGTGCCTCTGCATGGACCCTCTCCCACGGGTTTCAATTCTCTCCTTTAAAATCGCGGGTGGTCCACTTCTGTCGCCGTACTACGGTCCACCCTGATCCAGAGCTCTATCTCGCTGCACAAAGATTGCCTGTGGTTCCACAGTTTCGTTTCCTAGGTCTTCTTTTCGACAACAAGCTCACTTGGCTGCCCCATATCAGACTCCTGAAGGTAGGATGTTTCCGTAAACTCAATGTCCTTCGCTTCCTTGCCCACTCCTCCTGGGGTGCGGACCGTTCCCTCCTCCTCCGTCTTTATCGTGCTCTAGTTCTGTCACGTTTGGACTATGGTTGTCAAGTTTATGGTTCAGCTGCTCCTTCCACGCTGCACGTGCTGGATCCAGTCCACCATCGTGGTATCCGTTTGGCCACCGGTGCCTTCCCTACTAGCCCTGTTGATAGTCTCCTGGTTGAAGCTGGGATCCCCCCCCTTTCTGTTCGGCGGTCCCAGCTTCTGGTGTCTTATGCCCTTACTATCCGTTCTTCTCCCGCTCATCCTTCCTATTCTATCCTATTCCCAGACCATGGACGTCGCCCGCCTGACTCCCGCCCTCGGGCGGGTTTACCGGTTGGGCTGCGCCTTGCGTCTCTTACCCGTGATTTTCGGCTTCCTTCTTTGTCCTGTCTTCCTCGCTCCCTCCCCTCCACCCCTCCTTGGTTAGTTCCTCGGCCTCGAATTCGGATGGATCTCCGCCGCGGTCCGAAAGATTCCATCCCCCCGGTGGTGTTCCGTTCCTTTTTCCGCCAAATTTTATGGGAGTTTCGGGATGCTGTTGTTTTTTACACTGATGGCTCTAAATCTGCTGATCATGTTGGGTATGCCTTCACGTCCTTTGTAGGAACGGAAAATCATCTACTGCCACCCTCATGTGGGGTGTTTACTGCGGAATTGATGGCAATTTCCCGGGCCCTTACCTTTATTAAACAATCCCAACACAACCGCGTTTTGTTATGTACGGACTCGATGAGTGGCCTTCTTGCTATTGACCGGTGTTTTTCGCGCCATCCCTTGGTCTCTGCCATCCATGACCATCTCGCTGATCTTCACCGTGCTGCTTGTTCCATTGACTTCCTATGGGTCCCGGGCCATGTGGGTATCCCGGGTAATGAGCTCGCTGATCGTTTGGCTGGGGGAGCAGTTACTTACCCCCCGTTTTCTGTAACCCCTCCTGCAGCGGATTTACGGCTTCACATCAAATCCCACTTTGCACAGTCATGGGCCAATTCTTGGGAGGCTACTCCACTGTCTAATAAACTTCGTGCCATTAAGGTGAATACAGGCCCATGGCGTTCTTCCTTTAGCCTCTCCCGCAAGGACTCGACCACACTGTGTCGTCTCCGCATTGGCCATACCAGGCTGACCCATGGTTTCCTTTTGCGTGATGAGCCACCCCCGCTATGTGGTTGTGGAGCCTTCCAGTCAGTGGCCCACATTTTGGTTGAATGCCCCCTTCTTTTGGCTCTGCGTGCTAAGTACAGACTCCCCCACACTTTACATTTGATGTTGGCTGACGATTCCCGGATGGTCTCTCTGGTTCTAGGTTTCCTCCGGGAGAGTGGTTTTTATTCTCAGTTTTAAAGTTTTTAATCTCCCTCTGGTGTTGGGGCAGGGCGGTGAGTGTTTGGGTGTCTCCCACTGTAGGCAGTGTTCAGAGATTCCCGATTCACCTCCCTGACCGGAATCCTCTTTTCTTTCCCTTTTACTCGGTTTTTACCCCTTCTTTTTAAGGCTTGGTTAGTTTTTCTATTCCCATACGTACTTTCTGCATTATAGCAGTTGTACCTTTTAAGTCATAGGTGGTCTTGCCTATGCTGTTTCAGCATAGTGTTGGGTTCGTTCTCTTGCCAACTTCCCTCATATGTTTTTACTAATGACAGCGTGACTGCCCTTTTACGTTTCCCCTTTATCTGTTTTATTTTCTGACTATACTGAGATGTCCCGTTAGCAGAATGGAGTCTATTTGAAACAAGGGACTGATGACCTTGCTGTTTGGTCCCTTTAACCTCAAACAACCAACCAACCAACCAACTCATCTTCCTGTCACTGCCGCGGCGTCAGGCCCATGGACGCCTGCCCAGATGGGCTTTAAACAAGGTGGACTGGGAAACTTTTACCTCTGATGTCACCGTTGACTATGCCCCACATGGTAAAAGCGATGTGATGGTTGAGCAGGTGACTACTACAATCGTTTCTGCGGCAGAAAACGTGATCCCTCGCTCTTTAGGGTGTCCCCAGCGAAAGACAGTCCCTTGGTGGTCGCCGGAAGTCGATTCGGCAATTACAGAGTGTCGGTGAGCTCTGCAGCAACATAAGCGACACCCTTCCCTAGAGCATCTGATAGCCTTCAAGCGGCTCCGTGCCCCTGTACGCCAGCTTATAAAACGATGGAAACAGGAGCGTCAACCATTTGCTGCCATACGTCACCTTTCCAAGTCTGGACGAAGATGAGACGTCTTTTTGGGTACCAGACCCCAACAGGTGTCCCTGGCGTTACCATCAATGGCGTGCTATTTACCGACGCAAACGCGATTGCGAAGCACTTTGCTGAGCACTATGCTCGAGCCTCTGCGTCGGAGAACTACCCTCCAGCCTTTCGCATCCACAAACGGTGGATGGAAAGGAAAGTCCTCTCGTTCACTACACGCCACAGTGACCCCTATAACACCCCATTTACGGAGTGGGAGCTCATCAGCACACTTGCACATTGCCCCAACACAGATCCTGGACCGGATCGGATCCACAGTCAGATGATTAAACATCTCTCATCTGACTAAAAGTGACATCTCCTTGTGATCTTCAACCGGATCTGGTGCGATGGCGTCTTTCCAACGCAGGGGCTGGAGAACACGATCATATCAGTGCTCAAAGCCAGCAAAAACCCGCTTCATGGGTAGCTATTGGCCCATCAGCCTCAGCAACGTTCTTTGTAAGCTGCTGGAACATATGGTGTGTCGGCGATTGGGTTGGGTCCTGGAGTCACGTGGCCTACTGGCTCCATGCAGGGGCGCTCTACCACTGATGATATTGTGTCCCTCTAGTCTGCCATCCGCACAGTCTTTTCCAGACGCCAACACCTTGTTGCAGTCTTTTTCGATCTACGCAAAGCGTATGACACCACCTGGCGACATCATATCCTTGCCACATTATAAGGGTGGGGTCTCCGAGGCCCACTCCCAATTTTTATCCGGAATTACTTGTAGCTCCGTACTTTCTGTGTCCAAGTTGGTGCCTCCCATAGTCCCCCCCCCCCCCCCCCCCCCCTCCCATATCCAGGAGAATCGGGTCCCGCCGGGCTCTGTATTGATGTACCACTATTTTTAGTGGCATTAACTGTCTAGCAGCAGCTGTATGGCCATCCGTTTCACCCTCTCTGTATGCAGACGACTTCTGCATTTCGTACTGCTCCTCCAGTACTGGTGTTGCTGAGCGGCGCTTACAGGGAGCCAATCATAAGGCGCAGTCATGGGCTCTCGCCCACGGCTTCCAGTTACCAGCCGCTAAATCGTGCGTCATACACTTCTGTCGGCGTCGTACCGTTCATCTGGAACCAGGACTTTACCTTCATGACGATCCACTCACTGTAGTAGAGACATGTCGATTTTTATGACTGGTTTTCGACGCTTGATTGACTAAGGCTACCTCACCTTCGCCAGCTTAAGCGGAGGTGCTGGCAGCACCTCAATGCCCTCTGCTGCCTGGGCAACACCAACTGGGGTGCAGATCGCTGTGCTCAGCTGCAGCTCTACAAAGCCCTTGTCCAAGCCCTTGTCCAATCCGTTGGCGTTGCGTGTACCCGACCCAGTGCATCACTGTTGCGATCGCGTAGCGACAAGAGCTTTTAGAACGAGTCAGGTGGCCAGTGTCCTTGTGGAGGCCGGAGTCCCTCCATTGCAGATCAGACTTGCGCAACTGTTCGCTAGTTACGTTGCACTCATTCATAGTTCTCCTTAGCATCCGAATCACCGTCTCCTTTTTCCACCCGAGGCAGTTCATCTCCCGCTTCTGCGGCCCAGACCAGGGCTAACGATTGCGGTTGGCGTTCGATCCCTTCTGTCTGGAGTCCTTCCCTTTACCACCTCCCATCCAGGTCCGTCCACATACACAGACTCGTCTGGACCTTTCGTATGACCCTAAGGACTCGGTTACTCACCGCTGTCACTTCCTCTCGATTTTTGACGTGTTCCGGGGATCTGAATTGGTTTACACCGACAGTTCGGTGGCTGATGGTCATGTTGGCTTCGCCTACGTTCACAGAGGCTATTTCGAAAAGCATTCCTTGCCCGATGGCTGCAGTGTATTCACTGCAGAGCTAGTGGCCATCTCTCGTGCACTTCATTATATGTGTGGCGGGTTAGAAAATGATGGCTCGTTCGTCGTACTGTTCACTGCAAAAGTTCCACCTACCTCAGTCCGCCGTCAGCTCATCATCCCGTTTCTCTTCAAACACAGGTACTACTAGTACGTCGAAAAAGCAGCGTTGATAAAACGACGCCTACACTTACTTTGCAAAGTCCGTGTAACTCAAGTAGCCAGCTATTCTGTAAATATAATTATTTTCGGGCGGAAAGTGGTTGCATCATTCTTTTAGTAAAATGTCAAAATTCTAATACAAGTCTTTTTATTTCCTCTAGCTCAAATGAAAAAAAACCTACCATCTAGTCCAAATGTACTTAACAGGACCACTGTTTCAGCTCACAGGTCATGCAATCCAGATCACATGCAAAGCAGCGAGAAATGTATAATAAGTCCGACCCGAATAATTACGCGATTTCACAGTCACAGTTCCGCTACTAATAGTTCCACTCTCGATCCTTTTTAATGGATTTCTTTAACAGAAACTACTCGCCAAATATTTCAAAAATGAATACGAAACATGCCACGTGGAATTTACACACAGGCCGAAAGTTCAAATGCGCTTATTTTTCCAACAAAACAATTCCAAAACTTCCAACTTTCACCTGTGTGTCCGTAAGTTCAACTGCTTTCACGGCAACACAATCTGGGCGCGAGAAACCAATTACTTATTCATTTTATACATAATGAAGACTGAAATTTTCAAGATGACCTGCACGTCCAATAGCTAATTAGTGACTCCTGGTGCTCCTTCCACAGCCTATAACTACCTGGCAGTACGGGGGAAATTCTAAACTCTGATTGGTTGATCAAAATGACCAGCCAATCAGAACAATCGTTAGGGATCATTATCGCGCCGAAAGTGTCCTATGCCAGTCACTATTCCCAGTTGCATTCACGTCATTTCAATGTGCAAATATTAATATAATGTTTAACAAAACCAAACGAAAGGAAAACTAATCTGGGAATTTATTTAGAAAACTATTACTCTGCAAACGGCTATTCTGGCTGTCTTCTTACGAAAGCAAGTACTCTTAGACATACGTAATCAGCAATGAGGGGAAAACACAAAACTTGACTTCAATAAAGCATTCTCTACAGAAAAAATAACGTGTATTATCCCATTAACTTGTGTCTCATAGAACTAAACAAGAAAAATTACTCTGTATGCATTTTCAGGGACCTTGCCGTTTATTGCGTTCTCTTAAAATTGACCACGTTGTTGATTTTCAGGAATTTCCATTGCATTGACGAAGTAATATCTTAACAATAGTAACAAATTATACCACAAGAATAAAATTAAATTCGTTGTTGAGAAACATCAAATATGATGTCCCACAAGATTGAATACTAGAGTCATTCATGTTCTTAAATTTCAGATTAGATTAGATTAATACTAATTCCATGGATCATGAATACGATATTTCGTAATGATGTGGAACGAGTCAAATTTTCCAATACATGACAATTAAGTTAATTTAACAACATACTTAAGTTATTATAACAACTTTTTTATTTTTGTTTTTTATTTTTTATTTTTTTAGTATTTTTTGTTTTTTTTCTTAATTTATATCTAAAAATTCCTCTATGGAGTAGGAGTAGTTGTCATTCAGAAATTCTTTTAATTTCTTCTTAAATACTAGTTGGTTATCTGTCATACTTTTGATACTATTTGGTAAGTGACCAAAGACTTTAGTGCCAGTATAATTCACCCCTTTCTGTGCCAAAGTTAGATTTAATCTTGAATAGTGAAGATCATCCTTTCTCCTAGTATTGTAGTTATGCACACTGCTATTAATTTTGAATTGGGTTTGGTTGTTAATAACAAATTTCATAAGAGAGTATATATACTGAGAAGTTACTGTGAATATCCCTAGATCCTTAAATAAATGTCTGCAGGATGATCTTGGGTGGACTCCAGCTATTATTCCGATTACACGCTTTTGTGCAATAAATACTTTATTCCTCAGTGATGAATTACCCCAAAATATGATGCCATATGAAAGCAATGAGTGAAAATATGGGTAGTAAGCTAATTTACTAATATGTTTATCACCAAAATTTGCAATGACCCTTATTGCATAAGTAGCTGAACTCAAACGTTTCAGCAGATCATCAATGTGTTTCTTCCAATTTAATCTCTCATCAATGGACACACCTAAAAATTTGGAATATTCTATCTTAGCTATATGCTTCTGATTAAGGTTTATATTTATTAATGGCGTCATACCATTCACTGTACGGAACTGTATGTACTGTGTCTTATCAAAGTTCAGTGAGAGTCCGTTTACAAGGAACCACTTAGCAATTTTCTGAAAGACAGTATTGACAATTTCATCAGTTAATTCTTGTTTGTCAGGTGTGATTACTATACTCGTATCATCAGCAAAGAGAACTAACTTTGCCTCTTCATGAATATAGAATGGCAAGTCATTAATATATATTAAGAACAACAAAGGACCCAAGACTGACCCTTGTGGTACCCCATTCTTGATAGTTCCCCAGTTAGAGGAATGTGCTGATCTTTGCATATTATGAGAACTACTTATTTCAACTTTCTGCACTCTTCCAGTTAGGTACGAATTAAACCATTTGTCCACTGTCCCACTCATGCCACAATACTTCAGCTTGTCTAGCAGAATTTCATGATTTACACAGTCAAAGGCCTTTGAGAGATCACAAAAAATCCCAATGGGTGGTGTTCGGTTATTCAGATCATTCAAAATTTGATTGGTGAAAGCATATATGGCATTTTCTGTTGAAAAACCTTTCTGGAAACCAAACTGACATTTTGTTAATACTTCATTTTTACAGATATGTGAAGCTACTCTTGAATACATTACTTTCTCAAAAATTTTGGATAAAGCTGTTAGAAGGGAGGTAGGACGGTAATTGTTGACGTCAGATCTATCCCCCTTTTTATGCAAAGGTATAACAATAGCATATTTCAGTCTATCAGGGAAAATGCCCTGTTCCAGAGAGCTATTACACAGGTGGCTGAGAATCTTACTAATCTGTTGAGAACAAGCTTTTACTATTTTGCTGGAAATGCCATCAATTCCATGTGAGTTTTTGCTTTTAAGCAAGTTTATTATTTTCCTAATTTCAGAGGGAGAAGTGGGTGAGATTTCAATTGTATCAAATTGCATAGGTATGGCCTCTTCCATTAACAGCCTAGCATCTTCTAATGAACACCTGGATCCTACTATATCCACAACATTTAGAAAATGATTATTAAAAATATTTTCAGCTTCTGACTTTTTGTTCGTAAAGTTCTCATTCAATTTGATGGTAATACTGTCTTCCTTTGCTCTTGGTTGACCTGTTTCTCTTTTAATAATATTCCAAATTGTTTTAATTTTATTATCAGAGTTGCTGATTCACCAAAGAAATTGGAGAATTCTTCAAAAACTGATCCGTACTGATGAAACAAATATATAACAAAAGATTCAAACACATTCAGGAGGGTGATGCAACATGCCTACATTTTGTTCAGTTAACAGTTAAACCCCATCAGCTTAAAAGGACACGTATTATACGATTAAAACAAGTATACAGATATTAAAAGTAGAGAAAAATGTACACAAATTGGATGAGTCTACATGTGTCCTGATCCTAGTAACCCAGGTGGATAATAAATTGAGATAGCACCAGCATGTGTAAATGTTAACTAGAAAGTTGGTTCTCCCTGCTTTGCATTTAGAAATATCACTAATTGAGCTGACCTGCAGGTGGAATTGCTATCATACTTACACCTAAAACAGCACTATGGTGTAATCTTACGCAGTGCAGTAAGATCAAAATACATCACCTCGGTTTACAGAGTTCCAGAATCTGTACAGAAAATTGGAATAGACATCAACATAAACATCATTTCTGCCCTTTCTATTGCTTATGAAAACCACACATTGCATGTTGTAGCACCATACAGCGAGATCTTCAGAGGTGGTGGTCCAGATTGCTGTACACACTGGTATCTCTAATACCCATTAGAACGTCCTCTTGCATTGATGCATGCCTGTATTCGTCACGGCATACTATTCACAAGTTCTTCAAGGCACTGTTGGTCCAGATTGGCCCACTCCTCAATGGCGAATCGGAGCAGATCTCTCAGAGGGGTTGGTGGGTCACGTCGTCCATAAGCAGCCCTTTGCAGTGTTTCCCAGGCACGTTCGATAGGGTTCATGCCTGGAGAACATGCTGGCCACTCTAGTCGAGCGATGTCGTTATCCTGAAGGAAGTCATTCACAAGATGTGCACGATGGGGGGCACGAATTGTCATCCATGAAGATGAATGCCTCACAAATATGCTGCCGATATGATTGCACTATCGGTCGGAGGATGACATTCACGTATTGTACAGCCATTACGGCGCATTCCATGACCACCAGCAGTATACGTCGGCCCCACATAATGCCACCCCAAAACAAGCAGGGAACCTCCACCTTGCTGCACCTGCTGGACAGTGTGTGTAAGGCGTTCAGCCTGACCAGGTTGCCTCCAAACATGTCTCCAATGATTGTGTGGTTGAAGGCATATACGACACTCATCAGCAAAGAGAATGTGATGCCAATCCTGAGCTGTCTCTTCGGCATGTTGTTCGGGCCATCTATACTGCGCTGCATGGTGTTGTGGTTGCAAAGATGGACCTTGCAATAGACATCGGGAGTGAAGTTGTGCATCATGCAGCCTATTGTGCACAGTTTGAGTAGTAGCACGGCTGTGGCTGCACGAGATGCATTATTTAACATGGTGGTGTTGCTGTCAGGGTTCCTCCAAGCCATAATCCGTAGGGAGCGGTCATCCACTGCAGTAGCAGCCCTTGGGTTGCCTGAGCAAGGCATGTCATCAACAGTTCCTGCCTCTTTGTATCTCCTCCATGATCAAAAAACATCAGTTTGGTTCACTCTGAGACGCCTGGACACTTCCGTTGTTGAGACCTTCCTGGCACAAAGCAACAATGCGGACGCGATCGAACCACAGTATTGACCGTCTAGGCATAGTTGAACTACAAATGACATGAGTTGTGTACGTCCTTCCTGGTGGAATGATTGGAACTGATTGACTGTCGTACCCGTTTTGACTGTCGGACCCGTTCCGTCTAATGTTCATGCATGTTTGTTCACATCTTTGGGCGGGTTTAGTGACATCTCTGTACAGTCAAAGGGGCTATGTCTGTAGTACAATATCTACAGTCAACGTCTATCTTCCAGAATTCTGGGAATTGGGGTGATGCAAAACTTTTTTTCTTTTTTAATGTCTTAGTATTTGCTCCACAAAAGTGCATAGCATGAATGTTAATGTAGACATCGTAACCAATCATGTATAATAGCTTCCTACACACTACTACTGCTGCTGCTGCTGCTGCTGCTGCTGCTCTTATGAAACATCAGGTCTAGTTGCACATATCAGAAATTTAAGAGCTTCCACTAAAAGTATACTCATAAGTTGACTCTAGTTTCCACTGCTACCATACTCGTATAAGTTGACCCTTCCTTTTACCTATGTCCTGTTGCTTACACCTACACATACCAAAACGTTCCAAAAGTTACTTAATATAATGAAACTGATTTGTATGCAACCATCTTCCGTTTTACGAACTTCAGGGTCCAAATAAAATGAGAGGAGCATTTGAATCATTCGTGCACCCTTGTTTAAAATTACTTCTGAATGTATTAACGTCGTATTCACTGTTAGCTGCTACTAATTCATCACTGACATAAAGTACACAAAAGAAACCTTTGTGTTTCACAATGAGGCAGGAATCGGATTCACTTCTTTCGAATTCCAACTCAGTTATGTAGTTGCTAATTTTTTTTTAAATTCCAGCTAGGGATGGTGTCCTTTAAATCAACATACATGAAAGCAGTTCACCCATTTATCTGAGTGAATTTCACATTTTCATTTGTAGCAACCCTCAGTACTGTCAGAATAATGGGGGATGTACGTGCCACAGGAGTAAAAATTTGGTCATAATAATTCTCATTGTTTAATAGTTCTTGTTGTAAGAAAACCCTTAATTACCAGTGCAAGTTTCGATTTGTCGAGGGAACAGTCAGAATTGATTTTCATTTTATAAAACCATTTGCAGGGCATGGCTCTTTTTCCTAGAGGAAGATTGTATAAAACCCAGTTGCTATTGTCTCGCAGTACTTTTATTTCTGGAGTCATCGAATCATAGAGGCAAGTGTTAAGACTTATTGCAAGAAAGAGTCAAAATAATAGCAGAATTGCTTTGATGTGTCACGCTGCCAAAGTATTTGAGAAGATCCTGGTAGAGTATGGAAGAGGAGATGATGATGATGATGATGATGATGATGATAAAAATAAATAAATAGAATATTAGCAGAATATTTCAATTTTGAAAAGACAACCATGGGAGACCCAGACTGAAAGCAACCAACATTCGAAAAAATTGAAGAAATCATTCAAAAACTTAAAAGTAAAGATTCCGGGGAAGACAATAGTTGCAGAATTACGGAAGCACTCTTGTGACAGTGTGATAGCACATCTAAAAGAAATAATTCAAGAAATCTGGGAAACAAGCAGCATGTCATCTGGATGATCATCTGCATCAATACATCCCCTATGTAAGAAAGGAAGATAAAACTGATCTTAACAAATGTAAGAGGCATTTCCCTTTTATCAGTTGCCTATTAGATCTTGCCGAAGGCAATTCTAAGCAGGGCTGAAAGAACACTTCATCCACAGTTACGAGAGTAATGAAGCAGGCTTCAGGAAGTGCAGATCATGCACAGAAAAAGTCATAAACTTAAAACTGAATTTAGAAATTTGGACCACCAGAAGCTTAAAATATGTGGTAATGTCTGGATTTTAAAAGGGCACACAGTTCTGCTGATGAAATATATTACAAGCATTTTCAGATGGGATGGCTCTTATTACGCACTCTACGATACAACTCAAATCACTGACTGAAGATGGATTCACACACATGTGAAGCAACAGGGCTGCGACAGACCTGTGATTCTACCGACATGGTTGGTAGTTTCGTTGTAGGAATTTAAATGGCAACACACTCTCACCGATGCCATACCTATGTGTTACTCATTGTTTTCGGTTTCGTATTGACATAACCCTCCTTTACAGAGTTGTGTTAAATCGTCACAAAGCTGTGCCGTTGCTAGATGCATTTAGTACACTGGAAAGCTATAACGTTGAATTGTAATTGTACACCAAGGGTGTCCCAGTTAAAGATTTCTTATGCCTCCATTGTCAGTGATTTATCCGCTGAGCTACACGTTTTAAAGGAAATTAACAGAGAAAATAGTGCTTACAAATCGCTGCTTCTTCAGTCTTCGTCTCATCTATATACTTTCCATTGTCTCTGCAGTTTCCAAATCTCATTAAATCCACATCTGTATAAAGAATATGTGGGTGTTAAAGACAGTACAATACACAGAAGTGTCGAACATCAGCTTAAAGTAATTGCACCAGCGGAGAAATGCTCATAATGGACCATAAAAGATATGAATATGCCCCTGTTTAAAAGACTCAAGTGCCTCATTCTACCTTGCTCAGCTCCCCTAATTGTAACCCGCACACACCCGCTAGTCCCTCGCCGTACCTACCCATTCCCACTTGCCCTTTTCACTTACCATTCAGCCCAACTCTCTCTCTCTCTCTCTCTCCCCCCCCCCCTCTCTCTCTCTCCCCCCTCTCCCCCCTCTCCCCCCCTCTCCCCCCTCTCCCCCCTCTCCCCCCTCTCCCCCCTCTCCCCCCTCTCCCCCCTCTCCCCCCTCTCCCCCCTCTCCCCCCTCTCCCCCCCTCTCCCCCCTCTCCCCCCTCTCCCCCCTCTCCCCCCTCTCCCCCCTCTCCCCCCTCTCCCCCCTCTCCCCCTCTCCCCCCTCTCCCCCCTCTCCCCCCTCTCCCCCCCTCTCCCCCCTCTCCCCCCTCTCCCCCCTCTCCCCCCTCTCCCCCCTCTCCCCCCCTCTCCCCCCTCCCCCCTCTCCCCCCTCTCCCCCCTCTCCCCCCTCTCCCCCCTCTCTCCCTCCCCCTGCTGTCTCACAGCCACAGTTTCCTTTGTTCTGTCTTCTCACACTGTCGCCCCCCCCCCCCCCCCACACACACACACACTCCCTGTGTGTGTTCACATTGCAAGAACTTCAGTATGTAGTATTGTACATTCCGAAATCTTAGTGTCTCAATATCAACTCTACAGACTTCCACAATTTCAAATTTTGTAGGTAACAGAGTATGAAGAAAACTGTGTGAATAGTAATTAAGCGAGATTTCCACGGGAACTGAGAGAGACCCAGGTTCATTTGTGGGTGAGTGTACCCTCCAAGATATCAGTTTTTTGCCATGACCCAGACCATGTCATGCAGATGCGAGGATGGTTCCTTAAAGTGGCCCTGGCTGCTTCTCCCCTCCAGTAGTAAGAAATCAGACCAAAATTCTGTCTCTGAAATCTCTGCTGCATTCTTGTTGTGTCAGGGTGTTAAATGAGAAAATTCAAGCAAGTTATTCTTGAGAGTAATTGTGTCAGACTGACTTCCAAGTCAACAAATTACGATCAGTTTGTGGCATATTATTATGTTGTACACTTTCAGCCACCTGGTCACACACAATACTGATAATTTTCAACGTACAAAAACACCACACCTGAAACTCCTCATAATTTTTATCTTGCCTGACCATCTACTGCACTTCTTGCCCTCTTTCTGAGCTCTTGTCTCACTGATCATAGAGTGTTGATGGTTTAGTTTACCAGATAAACGAGTGTTAAGTTGAGGTACAACATACAGAAAACAAACATCGCTGCCATTGTCCGGATGCCACCTGAAAGTGTGCGTAGCTTAAAAATTGATGAAATGAAGTGTGTGTGTGTGTGTGTGTGTGTGTGTGTGTGTGTGTGTGTGTGTGTGTGTGTGTGTGTGTGTCGTGGGGGGGGGGGGGGGGGGGGGGGGTGTATGGTGTATATGAGCCACCACTACAATTTATGATACATTTTAGGGTTTCTTTCTTCCACAGATCGATATTGAGCACTATTTAAGTTTCTAATCATACCATCGTGGTCCCTCTGAAAGTGGTACATACAGTGATCAGCCAAAACATTGTAACCACCTGCTAAGCAACTCATTCTAATTTTGGAGCACAGTATACCAGCTACTCTACAGGAAGTGGATTTGACCAGTCCTTGGTGGGTTTCCAGAGATACTGGCACTAGATGCCTAAGCACAGATAACACAATTCTCGTAAATTATGGCCAAGTGGTTTGTGGCTGTGGAGCTGGCAACTGATGCCTCAGATAGGTAACAGAAAATACCAGCCAGCACTATTTTATTATTTATTTGTTGGTCCAGCTTTATACCCAGAGATTGCAATTACAAACAATTCAAACTAAAACCATCACATAGAAAATAGGGAACAAAAGAGCCATATTTTTTATCTCTTTTTATTATTCTCCACTGGATTGTGATTAGGTGAATCTGGGAGCTGAGTCATTAAGGTGAGTTCACCATCATGCTTCTAAAATCATGTCAGCATGATTCCGGCCCTATGACATGGTCAGTTATCCTTCTGAAAAATGCAATTGCTGTGAGGGAAGACCTCAAACATGAAGGGGTGCTGGTGGTCTGCAATAATTTTAATATAGCTCACAGTTTTTGTAGTGCCTCAGATTACTGCTACGGGTCTCATGGAAGTGCAGGAGAATGGCCTCTGACCCGTAAGCATAATACTGCCCAACCTGGCCTGCCGCTTTGGAACTGTTAGCCTCTCGAGCAGCTCTTCACCTGGATGGTGGTGTATGACCATCACCCTTTTGTAACAAGAAATGTGATTCATCTGACAAGATGACATTGTTCCATTTATCCGTGGTGCAGTCTCAATGATTCCATGCCCACTACACTCATAATTGATAATCTCGTTTATTGAACATGGGGCGGAGCATGTTACTATGCTGACCAATGAGCGCTGAGCGGTGTGCTCTGAAACATTTGTGCAAGCACCAGCATTGTAGTCAGTCATCAGATCTGCAACAATCATTGCCTCTCTTGCATTGCAGAGCAGGCAAGCCTCCATCTCTGTTCCTGTGAGGAATAAATTACATCAAACAGTTTGTTACCTACTCATGACTACACCATCCTTCAACCGATTTCCAATGACTTTCACCACAGTAACTTGCAAAAAGCAGACCAACTTCGCCATCATAGAGATAGTCATTCTCAGGAGCTAGGACATAACTTCATCAAAGTCCCCCAATGATGGTCTGTATTATCACTAGAATGATTCTCCGTTTTTCTCTGATCTGCACACATACTTTCCTTACAGTGTTGAAGGCCCGCAACAGCACTAGGCAACGTAAATCTTGCGGTTGGCAGTGGTCATATTGTTTCGGCTCATCAGTGTAGAAGGCTGCAATACAGTCGTACATTTTCACTAAATACTTCACAAGTTAGCTTTTGGGGCATAATTGGTGTGTATCTCCAGGTGTCTGGCAACTCAGGTTTTTCAGCATTTCCATTGTGTTCTCCCATGTGTTAAACCAACGTGACCATTAATGCTGCCCTTGTTTGAATACATCTAATGTTTCAAGATAATTTGTGTAAAGTATCACCACAGGTTTTGGCGGTTTCATGTTGCTGTCCTTTAAGTTCAATGTACCACTAGAGTGTTAGTTTTAAGTGTATAACAGCAGGATTACTGCAAACAATCGCCACCTTAACACACTGTGAAGTAATAACCCACGCCATCATTTACTGCCAGGAAGGCAGCAGATTCCCACCTACTTCACCATGTCCTAATAATCGTTGAACAGCACTTGGAGAGGCATTTCTATAAGTTGTGGGTGCCACAATTTGTGCCGATGGGCGCTTCATTTAACTTAGTGTGTAAATCATTGTTTAAACTTCTGACTGAGTTCTGATCATAAGAAACCATATACTTGAAACTGTAATGGAATGCTGATAACAAATTTCATAAGTGCCTTTCACAGATGCTATTCTTCACTTCAACATTGCTACAAAATGGACAACATGTGGTGTTGTACCAGGAATAAACCTTCGATCCCTTACTTGCGCATTAACTTAATGCGGATAATAAGATTATGAAAATGAAACTAGAAAATTTATAATCTTCTTTTCTCGATCAACAGATAAGATTATGCATTTGTTATAGTATCGTAAAATTATGTTGAGTAATAACATTATTAAAAGGTGCTCTTAACTTGTATAGGAGTAAATATGTTACTGGAAGAACAGAATTGTTAAATTATCTAGCCTTCAGCCACCATTGCCTCAATTACTCCCATAGTTCAACCATTACCAGTGTTTTCACACTCAGTTGCTGCATTTGCTGAAAACTTCAAAAGAGAGAGCCATTAAATGATATCTTTGTTGCCAGTTATGGTCTTATGATGTAAAATGTAAAAAGCAAAATTTAATGTTAAGTGGATATTTTTCACATATTTTAATTTCTTCGGCTTTCTTAGTTCACTCTGCATTTTTCCTGTCAGGAAGTGTATGTTAGTTCGTTAGTAATTTAGTTGGTTAAGTGTTCTTTAACAAAAAATCTTTTTATGATTATCATAGACCTATCAGCACAATCCAACAGTAAAACCTAGTCGCAGGTTAACTTGCGTATAGGTATACAATTATCTGCAGTCCTAGTTAATTCCAGAATTGTTACACTGTTCATTCATTCATATCTCATCATGTTCATCACTCACTACACACACATCCTTGGGAAAGATCAGGAGCATGATGATATTCCTGCCTCTCTGTTAATTCATTGTGCATTCTCATTTGTTTGTCTGATAAACTGAATCATCCTTTTGCAAGGAAAATTTGATGACAACTTCAGGAAACTTAAAGGTGGTTAATATTTTCTGTCACAGATATTGTGGACACAGTCTTCCAGTAACATGTGTTATAGGTGTAGAATGATTATATTTTGTGGAAGAACAGGTGTTTATTTTTTAATTTTTGCAGCTTTAATTTGCTACTGAAGTAATCCTTATGATATATATATATATATATATATATGTGTGTGTGTGTGTGTGTGTGTGTGTGTGTGTGTGTATATATATATATATATATATATATATATATATATATATATATATATATACACACACACACAAAGATGAGGCGACTTAACGAACGAAAGTGCTGGCAGGTCAATAGACACACAAACATACACACAAAATTCAAGCTTTTGCAACAAACTGTTGCCTCATCAGGAAAGAGAGAAGGAGAGGGAAAGACGAAAGGATGTGGGTTTTAAGGGAGAGGGTAAGGAGTCATTCCAATCCCGGGAGCGGAAAGACTTACCTTAGGGGGAAAAAAGGACGGGTATACACTCGCGCGCGCACACACACACACATATCCATCCACACATATACAGACACAAGCAGACATATTTAAAGACAAAGAGTTTGGGCAGAGATGTCAGTCGAGGTAGAAGTGCAGAGGCAAAGATGTTGTTGAATGACAGGTGAGGTATGAGTGGCGGCAACTTGAAATTAGCGGAGATTGAGGCCTGGTGGATAACGGGAAGAGAGGATATACTGAAGAGCAAGTTCCCATCTCCGGAGTTCGGATACGTTGGTGTTAGTGGGAAGTATCCAGATAACCCGGACGGTGTAACACTGTGCCAAGATGTGCTGGCCGTGCACCAAGGCATGTTTAGCCACAGGGTGATCCTCATTACCAACAAACACTGTCTGCCTGTGTCCATTCATGCGAATGGACAGTTTGTTGCTGGTCATTCCCACATAGAATGTGTCACAGTGTAGGCAGGTCAGTTGGTAGATCACGTGGGTGCTTTCACACGTGGCTCTGCCTTTGATCGTGTACACCTTCAGGGTTACAGGACTGGAGTAGGTGGTGGTGGGAGGGTGCATGGGACAGGTTTTACACCGGGGGCGGTTACAAGGGTAGGAGCCAGAGGGTAGGGAAGGTGGTTTGGGGATTTCATAGGGATGAACTAAGAGGTTACGAAGGTTAGGTGGACGGCGGAAAGACACTCTTGGTGGAGTGGGGAGGATTTCATGAAGGATGGATCTCATTTCAGGGCAGGATTTGAGGAAGTCGTATCCCTGCTGGAGAGCCACATTCAGAATCTGATCCAGTCCCGGAAAGTATCCTGTCACAAGTGGGGCACTTTTGTGGTTCTTCTGTGGGAGGTTCTGGGTTTGAGAGGATGAGGAAGTGACTCTGGTTATTTGCTTCTGTACCAGGTCGGGAGGGTAGTTGCGGGATGCGAAAGCTGTTGTCAGGTTGTTGGTGTAATGGTTCAGGGATTCCGGACTGGAGCAGATTCATTTGCCACGAAGACCTAGGCTGTAGGGAAGGGACCGTTTGATGTGGAATGGGTGGCAGCTGTCATAATGGAGGTACTGTTGCTTGTTGGTGGGTTTGATGTGGACGGACGTGTGAAGTTGGCCATTGGACAGGTGGAGGTCAACGTCAAGGAAAGTGGCATGGGATTTGGAGTAGGACCAGGTGAATGTGATGGATCCAAAGGAGTTGAGGTTGGAGAGGAAATTCGGGAGTTGTTCTTCACTGTGAGTCCAGATCATGAAGATGTCATCAATAAATCTGTACCAAACTTTGGGTTGGCAGGCCTGGGTAACCAAGAAGGCTTCCTCTAAGCGACCCATGAATAGGTTGGCGTATGAGGGGGCCATCCTGGTACCCATGGCTGTTCCCTTTAATTGTTGATATGTCTGGCCTTCAAAAGTGAAGAAGTTGTGGGTCAGGATGAAGCTGGCTAAGGTGATGAGGAAAGAGGTTTTAGGTAGGGTGGCAGGTGATCGGCGTGAAAGGAAATGTTCCATCGCAGCAAGGCCCTGGACGTGCGGAATATTTGTGTATAAGGAAGTGGCATCAATGGTTACAAGGATGGTTTCCAGGGGTAACAGATTGGGTAAGGATTCCAGGCGTTCAAGGAAGTGGTTGGTGTCTTTGATGAAGGATGGGAGACTGCATGTAATGGGTTGAAGGTGTTGATCTACGTAGGCAGAGATACGTTCTGTGGGGGCTTGGTAACCAGCTACAATGGGGCGGCCAGGATGATTGGGTTTGTGGATTTTAGGAAGAAGGTAGAAGGTAGGGGTGCGGGGTGTCGGTGGGGTCAGGAGGTTGATGGAGTCAGGTGAAAGGTTTTGCAGGGGGCCTAAGGTTCTGAGGATTCCTTGAAGCTCCGCCTGGACATCGGGAATGGGGTTACCTTGGCAAACTTTGTATGTGGTGTTGTCTGAAAGCTGATGCAGTCCCTCAGCCACATACTCCCGACGATCAAGTACCACGGTCGTGGAACCCTTGTCCGCCGGAAGAATGACGATGGATAGGTCAGCCTTCAGATCACGGATAGCCTGGGCTTCAGCAGTGGTGATGTTGGGTGTAGGATTAAGGTTTTTTAAGGAGGATTGAGATGCAAGGCTGGAAGTCAGAAATTCCTGGAAGGTTTGGAGAGGGTGATTTTGAGGAAGAGGAGGTGGGTCCCGCTGTGACGGAGGACGGAACTGTTCCAGGCAGGGTTCAATTTGGATGGTGTCTTGGGGAGTTGGATCATTAGGAGTAGGATTAGGATCATTTTTCTTCATGGCAAAGTGATATTTCCAGCAGAGAGTACGAGTGTAGGACAGTAAATCTTTGACGAGGACCGAGCGGGGTGGCGCAGTGGTTAGACACTGGACTCGCATTCGGGAGGACGACGGTTCAATCCCGCGTCCAGCCATCCTGATTTAGGTTTTCCGTGATTTCCCTAAATCACTCCAGGCAAATGCCAGGATGGTTCCTCTCAAAGGGCACGGCCGACTTCCTTCCCTATCCTTCCCTAATCTGATGAGACCGATGACCACGCTGTCTGGTCTCCTTCCATAAAACCAACCAACCAACTTTGACGAGGGCTGTTTGGTTGAATCTGGGAGTGGGGCTGAAGGTGAGGCCTTTGGATAGGACAGAGGTTTGGGATTGGGATATTTAAAGTTGCTGCCACTCATACCTCACCTGTCATTCAACAACATCTTTGCCTCTGCACTTCTGCCTCGACTGACATCTCTGCCCAAACTCTTTGTCTTTAAATATGTCTGCTTGTGTCTGTATATGTGTGGATGGATATGTGTGTGTGTGCGAGTGTATACCCGTCCTTTTTTCCCCGTAAGGTAAGTCTTTCCGCTCCCGGGATTGGAATGACTCCTTACCCTCTCCCTTAAAACCCACATCCTTTCGTCTTTCCCTCTCCTTCTCTCTTTCCTGATGAGACAACAGTTTGTTGCGAAAGCTTGAATTTTGTGTGTATGTTTGTGTTTGTTTGTGTGTCTATCGACCTGCCAGCGCTTTCGTTCGGTAAGTCACCTCATCTTTGTTTTTATATATAATTTTTCCCACGTGGAATGTTTCCCTATATATATATATATATATATATATATATATATATATATATATATATATAAGCTACGCAAAGCTAGGCAAAAATATTGGTACAAGGCTTCCTTTTGAAATTTGTATAATTGATTCATAGGTAGAAAATACTACTTTGAGTTTGTTGATTAATTTTTTATTACTAGATTATGTCTGGATCTTTTTCCATGACTATGAATAGAGCTTTTAGTGTGATATTTATTTATGTTTTTCTTGATGTCATAACAGAGGGATATATGTACTCTGGTGGTGCAGTTAGAATCCCCAACTCCTCAAACACAGTTTTATATTTAATTCATTTTTTGCATTTAGTTGTTTTTGTGGGTTCTTCCTGTATTTTGAATATTGTGGCCATAAACTATACCCTAACTAAAGACTCAGTATACATAGGAAAAACATCCAATTACAAATCACCCGAAAGTATGCACTCATGACAAGACTGTAAGGGTTAACATCCTGCATTCTCTTTGCAGCTTTGTGTATTCGCTCCACTTCAGCTATGCTTGTTACACTATTTGTGCAGTCATTGTATACATTCAATATGGCAGTTTTATTGTTCACTTTCAAACTGTTTGTTTTCTTTATGTTCAGCATTAGTATATTGCTTACTGGTCAGTTACTAAATATACCTGTGTGTTTCATTTGGTTTTTATCCTCTTGCCTCATCTTGCCTGAAAACCATTGATGTATACCAAGAACAACAAAGATCCTAAGATGCGAGCTCGAGGAACTAGTATAATAATGTATTTTGAATCTGGTTAACATTTATCAAAAATTTCACTTCATGTAAGACACACATTCTCTGTCCTCCACAGAACCACTCATTTGCTACATCTCTTCCACTAGCAATTGCCATTACTTAACCATTTTCAGTTTGACTAACAAATCAGGTGCAAAAGGCTTAGTTAGTCTGTTGCTGACACATTTGAATTTACACTTGAACAGGAATGGTAAAAGGAAATGTAGTTGTGGGATTCTGTCATCTACGTTGATATTGTTTCTTGGGCAGAACACTAGTTAAATTAGGGGAAGGGGGTGGGTGTGGCATGTGTGGTTTAAGGATAAATGATCTCTCAATGTTCAGATGACATTGACAAGAAGTTATTTATGAAAAACAACAGAAGAAGGAATACAAATGGTAGGAAGAATATTTGAATCCTTTTCCTTCCTCTTGGACATATTAATTTAATTATGTAAAAGAGAGGGGCAGTTGTGTGGAAACTGGTTCTACACCAAAACTGTAAAGAATATGCAGGACTTCAACAAGGAACAGCTGACACATGTTGTCAGAAAAATTAATAAAGCTTCTGAGACAATGTGATGCAAAAAGTTACTAGCAGAAATGAGCTGGCATATCTAACACTTACTCTTTAAATTTAGCAGGACTAATAGTGGTACAAGGCAATGATAGGATTGCACTTGTCACTACATGTAGAAAAGGTCACCAGTGGTAACGACCTGGGTATTTTCAACTTCATAGACCATATACTACTTGAGAATGAATAGAGAACGTTGTAGAGAATTTTGTTATTTGCCAGAGAGACGCGATTGAACGATTAGAAACACAAGCAGTTTATTAAGAAATAAATTTATCTGCATTTGACAGCAGGTGACGACAGTTGTGAGCAATATGGCAGATACTTTAAAATTTCTGTCCACACTGCTCAAAGAGTAAAATAAAATAACCCAACAAAAAATGATACTTTAATTGAATAAAGTCAATGTTGTTTCAGTAGTATGTTTCCTCATTTTTAAACTAATGTTTCATTGCAGACACCCCCCCCCCCCCCCCTCCCACCCCAACACACTCATCTGTTGCTATGTAGAATCTCTTCTTATTTCACTGTTTCTTTGTTACAGCAAACGGAACCGGAAGCAGAAACTCCTGCACCAGCTCCAGCACCTCAGGCAGCACCCGCAGCAACTGTACCTGTGACCACAGTTGCACTTCCAGGTGGAGAAGCTGGGAAAAATCAACCAAAGCGACTACATGTCTCAAACATACCCTTCCGTTTCAGGGACCCAGATCTAAGAGCGATGTTTGGGGTGAGTTACCAATCAGCGACGTTGCATTTTTCAACTGAATTTCGAAATAAAGCCAGAGGATAAGATCAACAAATTGTAGCATCATCCATTCACGGAAGACTTCTATGGCAACAAATTTTACATGTATGGAATATAACCATATAATTTATAACAATTGAACATCTTGTATTTTCATCCCTTGAACTGGCTTACAAGTATTTCGCAACTGTTACAATTGTGCGTCCACCACTTGTATAGCTAAGTGAAAAAAATTAACATCGTGGGATACAAAATGTTACATTTTTGCGGTATTTATTTCCTTAGAAGTAAACGTCGAAAAACTTAGTTTTCGAGAATCTTAGGGGTTACTGGCAGGTAGAAAAAGATTTTTTTTATCCACCTGTGATACATCTTCTGTTAATTGTTAGACTTTGAACTATGGTCAGTGTCATAATGAAGTACAAAATATAGCTTTATTCCAGTAAACTATGTAAGTTTGTTGAATGAGAGAAGAGCTCAGAGCAAGGAGAAAGATGAGAGTTCCTGTGAGGGTCACTTTGAAAGTTTGAAGAAGGTATTTGAAAGCATCATACAGTTTAGTGTAGTGTTGCAAGGTCAGAGATGTGACAGACAGACAGACAGACAGACAGACAGACAGTTGTGCAAAATACTTTTCAACACACATTCTAAAATCTGTCTTCAGCAGCTAACTGGACAGCTTAGTACGCACAGTGGAAATATCTTAGATCTTGTAGCAAAAATAGGCTGCACCTTATTGACAATGTCAGTATAGCACCGAGGATTAGCGATCATGATGTCATTATAGCAACTATGATTACAAAAGTTAATAAATAAGTCAAGAAGGTTAGGAGAGTGTTTCTGTTAGATAGAGCAGATAAGCAGCTACTAGCATTTCACTTAACAGTGAATTGGCATCACTTAGTTCCTGTAAGATAGATATAGAGGAATTACGGGCAAAGTTTAAGCAGATTGTAAATCGTGATCTGGAGAATTATGTGCCTAGTAAGTGGATAAAGGATGGAAAAGACCCACCATGGCTTAGTAATGGGATTTGGAGGATGCTGAGGAAGCAGAGGCTGTTGCATACTCAGTTCAAAAGGCTATGCACAAATGATGATGGTGGCAAGCGAAGGTTAGCAGAGATTCAAGCATCTGTGAAAAGATCTATTCACAAAGCATACAACCACCATGATTGTCACACCTTAGCAAAAGATCTGGCAGAGAATGCGAGGAAATTCTGGTCTTACGTAAAATCGTTCAGCAGATTTAAGGCTCCCATTCAGTGCCTTGTGGACCAGTCGGGTGTGGCAGCACATGGTAGCGAAATGAAAGTCGAAGTTTTAAATTTCGTGTTCAAAAAATCGTTCACAGAGGAGTATCATACTAACATATAGTAATTTGACCGTCAGACTGACTCCCGTATGGAAAACATAGTAATAAGCATCCCTGGTGTAGAGAAACAACTGAAAGCATATAAATCATCAAGTCTGGATGAAATCCCAGTTTGATTTTATAAAGAGTAATCTACGGCATTGGTCCCCTATCTAGCTTCAGCTAATCATCAACCTCTTGCCCAGCACAAAGTCCAAAGCATCTGGAAAAAGGTGCAGCAAAGAAAAATGTTATGGAAGGGGAAGAAAATTCAGTATCTTAAAAGTGCCAAAATAGATAAGAATACCAACACCAGTACAGTGAAATTCCTGAACTACAGACAGTAGAAGGAGAAAAAGTAAAAACAATAAGAACGTGTGCGGTTTGGATGATATACTGCTATGAAATTGGCAGGAATTACCCAAAGCTCTGAAGTTCTCTCTCTCTTTTATTTTTGGAAGGGGTGGGGGCTCTATTATTGCACCCTATTCAGAACCTTTGTAATTCCAGACTTCCTAGTATATGTAATAGCTTTAGGTAATTTTTATACACATCTAGTGAAAAAAATTGTCTTTTAGTATTTTAGATTTATTGTGGTACAGCTTGTTTATAATTTTTGCCAAGTCCTGAGAGACTGTAATGTAGTGACACATGTATCTGATATATGTGTTACAGAATGAAAGAAAAAAATTATCAACTTACTGTGTACTAATAAAAAACATTTTCATTTAGTATGTATCTTCATGTTTGTTGCAGCAATTTGGTCCCATTCTTGATGTAGAGATAATATTTAATGAGAGGGGATCTAAGGTAAGAACTATCTTTTCATTCATATTCTCTCTCTCTCTCTCTCTCTCTCTCTCTCTCTCTCTCTCTCTCTCTCTCTCTCTCTCTAACTCTCATATTCTAAGTCATCTTGAAAAGAGCTCTATTAATTTTGAGGAATGCACTGTTGTAAAGAATGAACACAATTTTACCTAAAACATGGCATAACTTTCAAATGTTGTGTCTAGCTTTTCATATAAGTTTTTTTTTTCTGGTTTTCCCTCCAATATTTCAATGATTGTCATCTCCATTGTAGTGCATGTTGTACACTGTCACAGAACTATTGCACAAGTAGGTAAAAACAGTGTGTCATTGTTTCCCTATGAAATTGACATTGGATCAATCATTTGTAAGTTATGTCTGTGAATGTCTGTATGAGATTGCTGGCAAAGTTAAAAGCAGAGTAATTATTATATTCAGTAATTTCTTGAGGAAAATAAATTTGAAATGCGTAGATTTATTAGTCATTTGATGGTGAA
Organism: Schistocerca americana; assembly: GCF_021461395.2. Lineage (NCBI taxonomy): Eukaryota > Metazoa > Arthropoda > Insecta > Orthoptera > Acrididae > Schistocerca > Schistocerca americana. The sequence continues at coordinate 609,254,160 of NC_060119.1, read as the reverse complement.
GAGAGACTTATCTATAATTAAATGGAAAAATTTTGGTTACAAAGTCTAAAAATAGTAGAATATTCCTTTGCCAGCTATGTACCGAGTTCTTGATCATACTTCTTTGTGTCTGCCATTGCGTGTTCATTAATAATGTTTTACAATTATATAACTTTAATTACTGTTCAGTTTTTTGTGCCAAAATGTGGAAGAGCAGTGACTCTGGAGCAAATGAATGAAATGTACCACAAAATCGTTGAATATTTGTAACTGAATGTAACTGTTTGTTTGATATTACATGGCCATAAAGCAAAATTTTTCTTCATTCTTCTCAAACAATCATAACTGGACGAGGATGGTTTTGATGGTATATTTTATTAGTCTTGCTCCATGTATCATCCCATCTGCCTATGTGGAATGCTTTCAGAAATCATTCATAAAGTAATATGGTCAGTTGGTTTATAGCAAAAGGCAACTGTTGTGTTGTAATCATAGGGCTTTGTGTACAACAGAAATAGTAATTATTAAAAAAAAACTTACTAGCACATGTATCTGATGTGCTATAATCCACTGAAAGTTATACGTAATTTCTGCAGTTGTGATGTAAATTTAAGAGCCTGCTCTGCCAAACTCATGCGATTCCATATCCTGTAAGTATCATAATAAAAGTTTGTTTTTGATGTATTCCTCTTTTCTGTGTACAAATCATAACTTATCCTTGCAACTGTTGTTAACGCTGCTGTGAACGTTCTTGCGTTATCTTTAGTATTGTTAGCTCCAGTTGCAGCTCTTGATATTATATCATTTTGAACTTCATGCAACACTTCGTTCTTGATTTGTAGCAAAAATATTAAAAGTACGAACGCTTTTTCTGCATAACATACTGCCCGACAGGCAAACGTTGTGTGCCTGTAGGACTTCTTAATAGTGTGGTAGCTACCACACATTGATTTTTATGAAATAATATTTTGTAATGTTACCTCTGAAGTAACAGGGCTGTATGTTTACCAGAGTACTTAGAACGGAACATAGATATAATAATGTGTGGTTTGAATGTAGCATACATTAGTTATAAAAGAACAGGTACACATTGATAGTATCTCAAAGTTTTATGTAATAGAATATTATTCTGACACCCTACTTTTCTTTGTTACTGCTTCTTGTTGGCACTTCCTTTGTGACAAGGCATTTCTTTTTACTGTTGGCACCATAGGAAACAGTTAATTTAGATTGCAGTGAATGTTTAGTTATTTTCACAAAGCTATGTTTGCAGCTACTGTCTAATGGAAAGTCTTGTGATGCAGTCATTTTTTCATTGTCTTCATTGTCATCATCATCATAACCATTATTATTATTATTATTATTATTATTATTATTTTTATTTTTATTATTGTCACACACTTCACTATCACCACTTCTACTAATATAGTTTTTTATTGCGTTTGTACGGAATTGGGGTATCCTTTTTGTGAACGCTGCACTGAAATACATGTAGCAAGAGATGATGTATCAAAGCATGCAAGAAAACCATCACTTTGATATGTACAGTTTGTGAAAGAACTGCATTTTTTTGTTGGGATCTGGGAAAACAGGAAATGCAAATGCATGGTTGAAAAGTAATGGCCTGAGCCTGAAGTAAGATACTAAATGTGCTCTCAGGTTTTTTTTGTGATCTGTGATGATAAAGAGAAATTTTATCAGTAATACTGCTCTGTATGTTTTGAATGCCTCATATTAGGCACATTACTCTTTTGTATATAAAAATAATTTCTCAGCATCTGTGAATCTTGCAGCTTTTATCACAGCTTTAGCTTTAGACATATTAATAGTCATTTACACAAAACTTGATTCTTTCCTTAGTGGAGGAAAGCTAACTTTGCCATTATTAAACTGCTTATTTTCTAGCGAATTATAAATAACTCATTTATCAGTCAGCGTACTATTCTTGCTGATTTTAGTTTCCTCTGTTGTTAGTTCTATATATGGAAAAGATGTAGTTACGATTTGTGCCACATGGGTTAATTCTGGTACTGTTTATTTGCTTATGGGGTGTATACTGACTAGTCTTTGATTTTGTAAGACAACATGAAACAAAAATATCTGTGACAGGAAAATGAATTATGTTCTGAAACTTCAAATATCATAATGTAAAACTTTCTAGACGTATAAAAGGAACTGTCTGAAGTTTTTCTTACTTGGTATTATGTTACCATTTAATATTAAAGAAATAGAGAAACTATTTGTAGAGTGGAACAGCTAATTGTTCAAAGTGGCAGAATTGAGCAGTTAACCTTTTTTTCCATTGAAATGTACACTATTGGCGTAAATGCGGAGCCATATGATTTATGCAGATACCTGTGTTCATTTTGGTTCTTTGTGATACCAAAAACGATGCCACTGGTACATACAGAGGTAATTGTGCACCAGAGAGATCTAAATGCTGCAGATCACTGCCAGCTTGTGTATGAAATCACTCCCTCACTGTAATGCAGTTTACTGCCCTATCAATTTCTTATTGCAGTTATATTTGTTGTTTTGTGGGATTGCTTCCCGTTCATATTGAAATGAGGAGGAGAAATGGAAAAGGAAGCTGGGACAGGAGTTAATAGTTCGTGAGAAGTCTTGCACTTCTCAAAAAACCAACAATAAGCTGATGGCAAAGCCAGATGGCTTCCTGCACTTTAAGAGTCTTTAATATCCCACTCATCCCCGCTCAAAAATGTTACGTTTCTATGTGGAGTAACAAATATGCAGGTCAACTGAAAAGCAGGATGATTCTGTTTTCATATCCTTTATCTTGTCACAAATGGTATCTTTGACACCATAGAACACAAGTTTCTTTCATCTAGGTGCAATTTCTTTGCCTTTTGTCAGGTTTTTGCTCTGACTGACAACAGTTTGAAACACTCTAAACTTCCAAATGTGGAAGACTGAGGGAAGTTATCACTGCTGTTAGGCCACCTCAACTGTAGAGGTTTTAGACCTAGCAATACAAAGCTTAATTTCTTTAAGAAAATACATAGACACCTGGAGGCTTGCTGTCGGCCTGGATTCATGTCTGTGGATCATTGAAAAGGATCTAAGAAGGAAAGCTTTAGTTACTTTAGTCACCGAAGGGGTTTAATGAGGAATCAAGTTCATCAGAGCAGTCATCCATGCATTCTTCTAACACATTGAAGTGAGGGAAGGAGTGAGTGATGAAAGAGAAAGGAACTTTGTGGATGCTTGAGTTTTTAAGTGAAGAAAACGAGGAGTTCTGTAATGGTTCTGTAATGACATTATAAGTGATTAACAATGTATGTAGGGATTGGACTTGCATCACAATTGGTGGCTCAACATATACATCACCTCTGACATTGAAAAATGATAAAAAGTCTGTCTGATGTGGTTACCAAATAATTGTTACGGTAGCTGAAAGTTCTCACCATTCTCAATAGGGAACAGAAGAATAAACAAAGAACTTGTTAAAAATCTTGCTGATCTTCCTCCCCCTCCACACACACAAACACACACACACTCTTACATACCTTAGATCAGTTAGCTTCTTTACACTAAATTTATCCTGTTTTAGTTGATTGACAACTGTCTCAGTGTAGAGGATAATGACAAAATTATCACCTAGTTTTACATGTTGTCTTGATAATTTAGCAACAGAACTTCACTCAAAGCAACAGTTTTGTCATTCACACTTGTCTTTGACTGCTGGAAACAATATCTTGAGACTTCAGAATATTTTTGTAGATTCACACATGCGCATAGTGATACACGAGGCAAATAAGTGTCACAGTAATCATTCTAAAATGTCTTACAAATCAACCAGTAGGCTATTTTCAGTAAGCACGTATATGTTTTTGATTTTGTGTAGAAAACTGAAATATATAAAACAAAAACAAAAAAAAAAAAAATGGCTGTTCTAGGGAAGTGATAAACATTCGTTTTAGCTTCTTGCTAGAAGTTATACAAGACATAATACACATGATTATAATGGAATGGTTTGTTTACAGCTTTTGAGACAGTCAGTTACTAAAATGTGAAACCTAGTCCTATGTGATAAACTTAATATTAGTTGACGATGATGTACGTTCATTTGCCAGATCTTGTCTTAGTTTAATTACAATGTAGTTCTCTCAAGTGTGGAAATCTCCTACTCTGTGATGTGTAAAATGTTAGATTCATGAAATGTAAAGACTCTCCAAAGTGTAGAAAAAAATAGTTCTGATGAGAGAATAGGTAATAGTGAAGCCAAAGGCTTATCAGTGCCTCATTCAGAGTTGTTTGCGATTGTTACTGTAATAGCTTAATATGAGTAATGACAGCTTTCCTCTTAACTATTAGAATGAAACACTTGCTGAATAGAGCACATAATGGGAACGGAACAGTAGAACAACAGTGTCTGCATTGAAATATTAATCCTGTCTGTTTTTGATGGCATGTGAAGTGTCCCATCTTCTGTAGACATTGTGTGGTGACCACATTTCCAATATAATGAATGTAGATCATTGTTGGTGATTTCTGCTTTATGAACATTAGGTCATGGTCCAGTGCATAATTCTCTGCCTAACAAATCGTCTTCCAATGATCGAGGTATCTTTAGATGCTTTAATAACTTAGAAAGCAGTTTCAGTCCTAACAAGCTCAACAAGTCTAACTGTTAATGCATAGCCATGCAAAGCCATTTCATCATGTCATCAAGATTGCTACCCCAATTACAGAGCTGTTCAAATTTATAATGTGGATCTTGTAGTGAAGAAGAGTTGATGCTGTTTGTTTTATTTAGTCTAAAGCCCACAAGCTCTCGAATTTAGTCCCCGTTTTCCATTAGTTGTTTATATGATTTTGAATTTTTGTCATGCCTCTGTACATCCTAGTATAGTAATGATTAGATCTTGGTAAAACCATAGTATCAGAGAAACAAATTCGATATGCTATTGCTTATATATCCGTACTCCCCCCAGACAATTGCTTATTCCTGCTTAAGGTGGGTGTTAATGTTTTTTTCTTTTTAGTTCCTACATACACTTGACTAAAAGCGCAAGGGATTTAATATATTCGTACTGTGGCAATGGCAGGTGTGGCTGTTTGACAGTGTTAAAATATTTGCTCACTATTCGTTTTGGTTTAAACACCTTGTCAATACTGCATTTTCTGAGGGTTTTACTGATACAACCTTAACAGTTTCTACAGATGCGAGGAAAACTTTCTCCTTAGTTAGTTCTTTTTCAATAGAAGCTGCAGACCTTTTTAGGGTGTAGTGCCCTATTTCTCTCTTTGTCGAAGTAGCCATTTCTTCTGAAGGCAGTTTCTAAATGATACAGCTTGTCCACCAAGTACAGTGGTTCACAGGTACTAAATAAAATGAACAGCGCCACCTCTTCCCCACTACAAAATCTGAAACATATGTTGGCATGGCTCCACGATCTTGGGCAGTGATCTGATGATGTCACGAACCGACCATTGCACGGTTACATATGATGAGGTAAGCTTGCCGAGCTTGTTTCAGGCTGTAACCACTTTCAAAGTCATTAAAGCCTCTGAAGACTTCCCCATCATTGGCAGACAAAATGTAATGTTGGCAGAGAATTACATCTTTGACCATCACCTAATGCTCATAAAACAAAAATCACCAATAACGCAAATACCAGCCATGAAAGCTTGCAGTCTGTAATGAAAAGAACATTTTTTAAGTTTTTAATTTCTTTAAAAATGATTGCTAGTTTTGGTCAGGTTTGGGGAACCTTAATTCACCAGATAATGGAAAATGAAACAACAAAACAGGGCATATTTACACTGGCAATACTCCGAATACTGCCACGGCATTGACTATGGGAGATCATAATGCAGCACATCAAGCTCCATAAGCGTGGCTAATTAACTGTTACAGTGGTGACTTAAAAGTGGAAATAACACCTAAAGCTATACTTTTATTTGTGAGAGTTAACGTTTTGATACTTACTTACTTAGGCAGCAGCTATTACAATAACTTCTCTTCCTCTGCCAAGAGCAAAGTCATTGAACAGTAGGCTTCCTCTTGTCACAGTTAATATTTTTGTGACTATTATTGTAAGATCTAAAGATCTATACTGATGCAAACACTCCTTACCTGCTTTATGAAAGGACACGCCAACTAGGTTAGTAAGCTCTGATGATGTGACCCAGAAAAGATATGTGGTAACTTGGCTGCAATGTTTTTCAATATGCAGTAAATTAGCATAATTGAGACAAATTATTCTCTCTGGTGCATAATATTTATCACATGTATTTAAGTATTTTACAGGATTAGCAACAATAAACAGTTTACATTTATTTCATATGGGATTTGTTATATACTGACATTGTTCAGTATACATCGATTTTTTTTCTTAATTCATAAATGATGATTTGTTTTTGTAACAGTACACTTGCCTTCGCATGCAACATAAAAAGTCTTTGTAATTTATTTATTTATTGATTACAGTGAGGGCAAAGTATTTCAGTTTACTGATAAATGGGTCTTAAAAACTTTTTTTTATCATAGTATCTACATAGCTCTCACAGAAGTAGATAAAGCACCTGCGTCAGCAGTATGAAAGCCAGTGCAACTTTTTGCCGAAAGGTAATTTTATTGACCTGAAGGCATTGATCACTTACATGTAACTCAACTGTGTGAAAATATATGTACACATAAAACAAATGAAAGGTATTCAGCCTGAGTTATCATCAGTATTCTTTAACCTGCAGGTGTTTGGTTGTGGGACAGCTTTATGCATTAACAGCATTCATATTAGTTCACTTTAAGCAGGAGCTATTGACTGTTGATAACTTGACTTGTTTTGCATTTTTCTTTGGCAGATTGAATGCATTTGTATCAAAAATTTGCTAGTTTTAATGTTGTGTTTCTAAAACAATATGCAAGCATGGTGGTTACGTATCTAGAGCATAAAAGTGACTTGTCTGTCTTGGTGAAGCTGATAGTCCTGTCTTGTTTGTTTGGCCTAAATTGATTATCATGTCATAATAATGGACAAAGACATCAAAGCAAAGTTTGAACTGAGTGACTTTTTCAGTAGAAATTAAAAATAGTTTTCTCTCTGTATAAAGATTTCCAGTACTGGTAATATTTGCAGTGGTTGGTTTGCCTGTATTGGCATGCCTCATGATTGACTGGCTTGGCCTCTATCTTTGGAGAACCATAATATATTACTACTTCCACATCCTTTCTCCACCTGTCTAGCTGTTCCATACAGCCACTCAAATGATGTTTGCCAACATTGGCAACTCCTCACAACCTTTGGTACGTGCAATCCATCTTGTGCTGAGTGGCAGTATGTTTTGTGCATGAGCTGCGTGTTCAGTAGAAATGACACTTCTGCCTCTGCACAATGTAGCCTCGTTACTGCAAAAAATTTGCACCTACATTGAGGGAGGCTGTTGAAATTTGCAGATAATCCATTTTGTTTCCCTGCTTATTACTCCTTTTAGCAATATGTGTTATGTGACTGCTAGTAGTACACAAGTCCTCCGGAATTGTGTTCATCTTGAAATTATAGAAATCTACATAGTTCCAAAATAAGTCATCAGTAACCTCATTCATTGGTTGTAGATATTGTCTTTGACCAACCAGCTTCCCTCTCCCCATCTGGCAGAGGAAAAAGAAAGGGGAGTGGGAGTGAAATGACATGCAAAAACAATCCTTTTACCTTATTCACCATTGGCTTGCATGATGTGGGATGGTAGATTGAGTACTAAGATAGTTCAAGTACATTTCACTCATGATAAAGTAATTGTTTTAAAAATTACTTTTATATATTGGCTAAATTTGAGCGTGACTGAAACATACATTTGACTGGTTTCTTTTACTCACGCCGATTGTTTCCTTTTACTTTCAATAAAACTAAGCATGCAGTCACTCAAGCCTTGTATTCTGGCACTGTGACAGTTTCAGTTCACTATAGAATGTGTCCATTGTACACAATGATGATTTAGTGGACTGAAAGAAAAATCTTGAAGCAAAAGCACTATGAATTTTCTGAATAACAGTCCCTACTTTCCCACCACCTCTGTTCTGAAAATCAGAAAAAAATATATATATTACTATAAATTTGTCTACAGAACTCTATGCATACATGTTAATTTTTGTTGCACGTTGTTTTTTGAGCGACGCCAGTTTTTAATGCATGTTTTGTCTGTCTGCATGCAGGGATTCGGTTTTGTAACATTCGCAAATAGTGCTGATGCGGACCGAGCACGAGAGAGGCTACACGGCACCGTGGTTGAGGGAAGAAAGATAGAGGTGTGCATGATCTCTATGATTTACAAAAGAAGTTTTCTGTGGTAGCACTCATTTTTAACTGTAACAAAATTACCTCTCTCTTCCATTCTTTTATTCCAATTTCCACAGTGCATATCCTGCTAACTTTGGATACCTTAACCACTGAAATATCATGTATTTTTCTGTCCGTCAGTCTTGCTGCGCTTCACTGCATTCCAATTCACAAGAATCAGTTTCTTCTGGGCCATGGTTAACTACACGTTTGCCTTTAAGAAGCATATTCCTAAGTTGTAAATCCGTATTAACCATTTAAATCCTATAGGGGCTCTTACTTCATTTCCCACAGCTCAGTAGGCTTCTTAATATGTTGGAGAGTTGCATTGTGTCATAGAGCAGTTTTCCTTTCAGTGTGATCTCCGGTATTTCACCTCTGCTTCTAGGCAATTATGTATTCATGAAAGCTTGTAGTTGATGACAGTGAGGGGTAGAAGCATGGAATAACTGTCTATATACAACTCTCTAAAGCTTCTTGGACAAATATTTTCAGAGCCTCTATTGTGCTAGCTTTGGACTGGTTCTTTTTATTGTGTGAAGCTACTATAGAAGTGGACATCACTGCCACTTTTGTGTAAATGTTTGTAGTGGTCGGAATTTTGATGGGCGCATTAAGCTTCATTTGTGTATGTTATAGTGACACGACACATTACTTCATTTATTATTTTTATTTATGTGTGTAATAAGTATCTCATCATCCAGACAGTACATCACCATACCAGATGGCAGGATCAGTTAATTTTTTTTTTATGTTTTCGATCTTTTACAGTGGCACATTGTACAGTTTGTCTCAAGGTTCTGCGCATAAAAACAAATAAAAAATTCTTAAGTCGTAAATGTAATGTAATGGAGTTGGTTTTTTTCAGTAATTGTTATTCATTCGAAGCTGGAAATAACATTTGCTGAAATAACTCTTAATGAAACTTTTCTATGTGATTGGGATTCTGAGAAGTGCAGTATGACTTAAATGACACCAAACAAAATATTTCTTGCTATAAACATGGCAATAATTTTGTTTGTGTGTTATCCTTAACCCCTTTTATACCTCCGTCCATATAATGGATTTCCCACTTCAAAAAAAGGGAAGAAAAGTATGTTCCCATTGCATTATGAGCCTGTAGTGTTTGTAGCTCGCATAGCAGGTGACATACTTTTCTCTGACACTACAGTTCCTACAGTTGTGTGTCTGTCAAACACGCTGCTAAAGCTGACAGCGCTGCATCTTTCCTAATCCAGTGTGTGTTTCAGTAATGTGGCAAAGCAATGTCAAAAAGCTAGTTACATGATCGTCGCAGCAGTAGTTCGTGTTGCTGTAGTAGGCAAATCTGGTGGCTGGGTTTGTATCTCATGGACTGCTGAATGATGTGTTTGGCACATTGATGGCATCAGCTCAGAAAATAATTACAAATACTTCCGAATTACATTTTTCCACTTTCCATACTGAAATGCTGTTTATTCACTAAAGCCGCAGAACTTAAAATAGTGTGCTTGGTGTCAACAGTTTTTGCACTTGCAAAGTATTTTATTCCCAGGTTAACTTGTGAAAGTACCCACTCCTTTCCACTCATCAGAATTTGTTAATGTAGCTACCCGCTTATTTTTTAATTTAGCAAGTACACGTATCTGCACTATGTAATATTTGAGTGTACATTTATAACCCTAAATGCTACAGTTATGTCTTCAGCTTGTTCTAATTGCTTCTCTCTATCACATTATTACTGTTAACCATACTTATGCAGTTTACTTCGCCATTTTGCATTTTGACATTCCTTTGCTGAGATTAATGTATTAGGTTTCATTTTAGTCCACCATATTTGTAATTGAACTTGAAGTGGCAGGTGGAGTACATATTTGATGAAATATGTGCTCCACGCGTCATTCTTTGTAATTTAAGAAATTATGTTTTTAACACAGTATATCAACATTGTATTCTACTCTTACCTCTCTAGACGGCCAATAAATAAAGTGCCGATGAAAAACTTGTTGTACGGTTTTCAACCAGAAGAGCTGTTGAGGTAAGATTAAATGGTTACTTGATGCAAGGTATTATCATTTTAAAGTACTATTTTATTTTATTTCCTCATAAAAGAGCCTGTTTCTGTTAACATAGATTTCTCTTTGCCCCAGAAAGGTATTTGTGTTTGACCCATCGTCTTCTAAATGTCTCTTTCTCAGCAGAACTTTGAAGCCAAAGTAATATATTTCCTTTTTGTGTAACTACACATCGTTACCCTTCCATCAAAGATGAAGCTGCTGTTCCAAAGTGCTTGTCTAGCTAAGTTTGTTAAATATAATATGGTTGACATTCACACTACGAAATGTGTCAAAAGGAGTGCTGTCGAGACTTACCTTGATTCACTGTAACATCTTGGATGTTTGTTCATTTTTGGACCAGTGATATTCATTTCAAAATAAGTTGGATTGACAACAGTACGGTCACTAATAACACAATTACTTACTCACTACGAAATAACTTGTATTTCGCGGGGAACTTCATCAGTATTTTAAAATCTCAGTTGATTGTTTTAAAGAGTTGTTGCATTACACTGATATGAAATCCAATAACTCTGCAGATCACGTAGTGGGAGAGTCAGCTGGCACTTAAACATTTATTGGGTGAGTCCTTCTCCTGTGTCACTCCTATATGTAGGCAATGTACAAAGCCTACTTCTTGTTAGGTGTTTGTTGTGACAATAAGAATGATGTATGAGACAACAAAATTATGTTGGAAATTGTAATACATTAAAAATTTTAAATTTGGTGTCCTTGGAGGAATGGTCAGCATTCAGGTATATGACAGGAACACTTATTTGAAGCAAAAGAGTAATGTACATGGGCTGCGAAATGTACACCTTAAGAGCTACGAGCATTTGTCGGCAGAAGATGCGTTTTATTGTAGCGAAGTCTGCCCTAATAGCTGAATGGTCAGTGCTTTGGAATGCCAAGCACGGGGGCCCAGTTTGGATTCCTGGCTGAGGTGGAGATTTTCTCACCTCAGGGACTGAGTGTTGTGCTGTCCTCATCTTCATTTCATCCCCATTGTTGACGCACAAATCACCCAATGTGGCGTCGTACTCAATAAGACTTGCATTTGGCAGCCGAACTTCCCATCCGGGAACTCCCCGCCACTGACACCATATACTCATTTCAATTTCCATTGTGGTGCAGATGAAAATGTGCTTATAGATCTTTGGGTATGCATTTTAGAGCCCATGTGTACTAGAATTTTTTGCTTTGAATAATAGTTCCTGTCATATCCCTGAATAATAGCTGTTACTTCATTATTCCTGAAAACACATGCAAAATAACATACGGAATTTGTGCACATCTGAAATTAACGAACTGAGGCATATCATTGACAAACTTTCACTATTAGAATTCCTCTGATAGACAGCAATTCATCTTGTTTGATTATTCCCCCCCCCCCCCCCCCCCTCTCACTCTCTCTCTCTCTCTCTCTCTCTCTCTCTCTCTCTCTCTCCCTCCCTCTCTCTCTCTCTCTCTCTCTCTCTCTCTCTCTCTCTCTCTCCCTCTCTCTCCCCCCTCCCTGCCCCCCTCCCCCCCTCCCTGCCACCCACCCACCCACCCACCCACCCACCCATCCACCGCAACCCCACCACCACCACCAGCGTCATGTCCTCAGAGCCCCTCCTTCTGAGAACATCACAGCACAAAAATATGTCTAATATTCTAATATTGAAGATTATTTCTGTTGATTTAACACTTCGTTTATTTGGACGGGCAGCAATAGTGAGTGTGTGTGTGTGTGTGTGTGTGTGTGTGTGTGTGTGTGTACTGCAATTCGTTATGAAGATGTTGAATTTTTTTTACGTCTCTTAGGAATTGATTGTTTGTGCTGATAATTCGTTCATTGTTTTAGGCCTTATAGACAGGCAAATCTTTCAGCCATTTTGATGTATAAGGTGAAAAAATTCATGGCCCAACGCCTAATTTCTTCCCTCCCTGATAACAGTGACCATTTTCAAAATTCATGGCCTTACGCCTAATTTCTTCCCTCCCTGATACCACTGACCATTTTCCAAAAAGGAATAATCAAGTATGACAATTGTTTTTCTGCTGCTATCTGAAAGTTATCTCTCACATAGACACTTCATTAGAGGGAGATACAATTGTGATATCTTCAGCATATAAACTTCCATTGCTTATGTTATGTTAAACTGAAAACAGATTGGAGTTAATCGTCAGTTTGCTGGTATGTGTTAGTGTTATTGTTTAGAATCAAGTTTGGTTGTCAGTGTTCATCTGCAGCCACAAAACAAACACCCACCCATCATAAAATGTGACACACACACACACACACACACACACACACACACACACACACACACACAGAGAGAGAGAGAGAGGAGAGAGAGAGAGAGAGAGAGAGGAGAGAGAGAGAAGCTCAGCTCAGCTTTAGCTGCACTAGTACAGTTCTGAACGAGGAAGCTGTTCTAAAGTTTGGCAGTACTTCGTCCCTTTCTCTCTTACACACCTTCTGACTTCTCGACACATCGGCCAGTCAGTGACTTCTTAACTATACTCCTTTTATTACTTGGGTCCACCGTGAATTTTTCATTATCAGTCTTTGACAAATTATTTCATAGGATTCTTGTGGTCAGTTACAGAATTTTCTCTCCATCTGATGTTATATGATTTGTCTTACTTTGATAGGCATAAAGAGGCATGAGTGATAAAAATTTCATCGTGTTTGGAAGTTGAAGTAAAGAAGACACTTCATTACTGATCGTCACATTAAAAAATCATAAATCATAGCATACAGAGAAACACTGCAGCATCTGCTATACACTTTTTATTTCCTAGACATTTTCTTGCAATCTAAAATTAAGTTTTGATGTATCTCAGCACTTACCTTTTACATCCCCCCTCCCTTAGTTCCACTATTCTCCAAGTAGGACATGACTATCCCCCCCCCCCCCCCCCCCCAAATTGTAACCAGAATGTGACACTCATAATGCTATTGAGCAGCCAGCTTTCGATTGTCTTTATTTACATTACCTAAATAAATTGCTTTTTATTATCTAACTCTTCATGGTTGACTCTACTAACTATTATTAAGAACATTATGTGGAAAAACCTGACAGCTTGGAAAATTGAAGAGCTGCATGTATTTATTTGTAAACAAATTTGCAGCTTTTATTTTTGTTTCAGTGTATCAGTTATTGTTGTGTACTGTAGAGAAATGTATCCCATTCGTAATCATTATCACATAGGTAGTGCAATGTAGACAGAAATAAACATTCAGTTGGTTTGGTAATAAAATTCTCAATTTCTTGTTTCACAGATAAAGTTGTCAATTTGTAACCCTCAATTGGTTCTCGTAGTGAGATCGTACTTATATTTTCTACAAAACAATAAAAGGAGTGAGTTTGACAACTAACTTGATTTTGTGATTGGTTTTTGTATTGAAATAGTAAGTGCCTATAATCCGTTGAGTATTGTGAAATTTTATAGTATTTCAGTATACTGTCATTCAGCAACATTGATCAGAATCAGTGCAGGAGATGGTGTTAAAATTTATATTTCTCCTTATTTCAGGTATTCTTTACTTGTTACATGTAAATTTGTGATTCGATTTAAAATGTGTATATTACTTTAAAGTGCTTCATTTTAACATTGCATTGTGTTGCCATCTGGCACTGTACAGGGGCATAGGCATACGCTAAATGTGTGCGTGTGTGCGAGCATGTCCGGCGTGCCTGGAGAAAGGATTATTTTTGAAAGCTAGCAAGTTTTCTATCTTTTTTTCTGTGCACCTGTCATTTCAGTAATGTTGTCTAACAGTGTTAGAATAATTGCACAGGCTCACCAAAGTGTGATTGTGGTAAGCAGGTTCAAATGGTTATAGAGTGCAATAATTATGCAGACTTGAATAGACTTGCACAACATGGTTGTGTGGTGAGCTGCATCAAACCAGCCTTCAGACTGGAGAGGGGGGGGGGGGGGGGGGGGAGAAATGGCAGGATATGCCTTTAAAGTGCTCAGATAGTAACAGTTTGAGTGTTTTTGTTAAATATTCTTGGGCACAATCTTTAAAACTGACACACAATTAGTTCCTTTAGTCATTGCATAAGGAGGGTCGGCAGTAGAAGATGGGAGAGAAGATAGATATTTGACATGCGAATATTTGTAAATTATCCCACTACAGCCAAATATGAAAACAATCATTTACCTTCACAATATACAAAACCACCACACCCAAGTCTGGTGTGAGCAAAAGAGCCACATGTGCTTCTGAGCCTTTAATGCCGGCTTTCTCTACCACAAAAGAGTTTTGAATATGATCCCAGTGCTCTGTGCTTTCAGTCTGCTGATGCTACAGAGAAACATTCATTTGTACACTTGAAATTTCAAACATGGCAACTGCCAGGGCAACGTTCAGTGTATTTACAAATGTATCTAGTGCTATTCAGTTATTTGTCCTTACAAAATAGCAGTGGCTATGTTGAATATGCTCCCATTCATTGTGCAGGATGGAGCACCATGACTGTTGTTTTGAAGCATAAGGGCTTTGTTGAGTCAACTGCTGAAATGTCTTAGACTAGAAAAAGTTTTCATGTATCTGCTGCAACGTTCTGAAGCTTGTGTGAAACAGGAACTCTGCATACTGCTTGTTCCATATAGAATTAGTTTTGGTAGAGGATTGTTCTCAACATTCCATACTTGGTTGTAGCACTGTTGACAGGCACATAAGATCGTAATTATTATCAAACCTTGGAGGCCTATGCTCTTCACAAAATGTTTTTCCTAAGCCATTTGCACACTGCAAGACCAATTCGCTGAACAATATAGGATAGGAGCAATAGTTGTTGATCAGTTGCAAATTGAATACATTTAATGACTGCTGGGTGCTTGCGAGGCAGTAGAACAGTTTACACACAGCATTTAGATTCAGATAAAATACCTTTTACATCTTACTTCCCGGTGTGGAGAATGGCTTGATCATAAGCTGGTCAGGGGCAGAGGAAGCTCATATATAGCAAGAAACATTACCTTAGCTGCCGGCCTTTTTACATACTCCTTTCCCTCTTTCTTGCATTTTTTGTGTATGCTTAAATGTATCATAAAAGTTTGAAGTACTAAAAGTGTTTTCACTCACACTGAACTGTGTTTCCCACAATATTTATTTCATATATTGCCATACAGCGACTAGACAAAAGAAACATCATACATATAATTACTCTGCAGTCTCAAGACTAAATTAATAAAAAGTTGGCATGAATGTGAATTTTAAGCCTATTTTAATAATCACTTTGTATATTATTCTTCAACTTTTTTAAAAAGAAAATATTCATGGGAGTCTGGTGTACATTCTTACCATAACAGGTTTCACCAATGAGCCTGCTACTAGGATGAAACAGTGAATACAATCTCTATCAAAAATTTACTCTCACGCAAGACAGACTTGCCTTTCATGTTGATGTAAAGTCACGTTTTGTGTTGTCATCACTGCTAATTCATCTCACAACAGTGTGGTTGTTTATCCTGATGCAAGTCTGTCATTGGAAGCCACTTTGGGACCTTATGTGTCAATATCCTTAGCCTGAATGAGAGCTAAGCAGTCTGTACTTTCCATCAACTAGAAGGGTGTTGTTACTAGCACCACACAATCACAATCTGTTCCCAATTACTTCTGCTCTGGTTATCATGTTTTCTTTTACCGCACACAGTGCCCTTTGAAACACAAGGTGCAACTGCAACACTGCATGATACCCTTTTCAAAGTGAAAATTAATTTTATGATTTTTTTTCTGTCTTTGTAATGCCCTATCAGTTTGGGGGACAGCATACAGTATTCATTTTGATCTGTGATTGTGTTAGAGAACAGTAGTTGTTGTCCACCTGACAACATACATGTACATTTATAGCTAGTCTGGGACAACATTGGTAAAGAGTTATGTAAGAAGTCCCTTCAGTTAATATTATTTATGCAGACAAAAGTCAACATTAATACATTTAAATTTTCCAAATTAAAGAAAGGCTCTGTAACTTTTCGATGGCAGCAAACACACATATAGAAAGCAATCGAGTCAGCTGGGTGGGTACAGTAGCCCCACCACAACACATATATTCCAGTTGCTGTAGTGGGCAGCCGGAGCTGTTGCAGTGTTCATATTTGTGGTTTCATTCATTAATGTAATAATTATACTTAAAAAAAATTAGGAACAAGTCAGACCATTTTGCCCCCCAAATAAAAACGTTCCACTACACTGTTTGATATTGTCATGGTTACTAAGTGACTAAAATACACTTTTGTTCAATTTTCCCTCATTAAGAAAATTATAAGATTTCACATTCATGCCCTCAAGTGACAAAAATCTGTTGTTGCTAGCTCTCCACTGTATAGTGAATGTGGCAATGAATTTTGCAGTTTCTTTCGGGATGGTAAGGAAGTAATGTAACCTTATATTCTTGTAAGAAAGAAAATCTCACTAGTGTTTTCGTAGAAGAAACTATAACAGTCAGTATCTGAACTCCTTTATAATTTTGGGAAACCGCTGTGTTTACTGTTGCACTAGTGCCTTTATGAAATTTATGAGAATGACCGCCTCCAAACATTCATCTTCGTCATCTGGCAAATATGAGTAGTGTTTCTTCATAAATAGCCTTTATTCCTTGGTCAGAGAATGAATCCAAATCTCTCAGCATTTAACTCAGTGAAATTAACACTACTATTCAGTTAATCATTCTTTTCTGATTGTAATGTGATTCTGGCTTTATGCCATGGGTAATTACTGCTCATGCGGTAGTGTCAGAAATGAGCTACTACACTGTTGTTGTGATGCAGAAAATGTCACCTGAAGCAGTAAAGAAATCAGTTACGAATAACAGTGGGGCTATCAATAACATTTACATATGCCATGGGGCTTTTCTGTGGTACTGTAGATTCCAGTAATACCCAGATGAATGTGTGCCACAGTGTAATACAGTGTGGTGCAAGTAAAAGTGGCCTGTATGAGTGGATACAATTTGGACGTGCATTTGTGCCAGCATTAATGGAGGTGGAAAAGACCTACAGTTATTTCCAGCTGGGTGGAGCAACTGCCCATACAGCCAGCCGAACCTTGTAGCATATTTACACAGAGTTGTTAGCGGAAGCCAGTCTGGCTGTCCCCCTAGCTGGCCACCTAGGTCACTTGATCTGTCAGTTTGGGATTACTTTGTGTGGGGACCCTTTAAGTCTAAGGTGTGAGGCAACAACTCTCATAGTGGTCAAGAACTACAGCAGAACATTTTGGGTTAGGTTGGAGCAATTTCAGCAGTCCAGCTGGAGGAGAGAACTGAGAATCCGCATTTCACTATCGAGAAGTCTCTTGACCCTCTATGGGTGACTGTGTGATGTGCAATGTTCAGTCACAGAATAATTGGTGCGATATTCCTTGGTGGCACAGTTACTACCAAACGGTACATGAAGGTTTCAGAAGTTTATCGAAGTGTATGCGGAAGTGTAACTAAGTGTTAGGTTACCCACTCTTCCTCCTCCTCCCTACTCCTACTCCTACTTCTACTTCTAGTCCTACTCCTACTCAGTTTAGGTTTTGTACTGCATACTGTGCTCCCCACATTTTCCTTGTTCATGCAGGATCTCATTTGCTTTATTTTATTTCTTTTTTTGTTTCTATGCAGACATTAACTTTTTCCATCTTTCTTCTAACTTCCCTTTCTCAATTCGCATGTTTAATACATTTCTGATTCTGTCTGTTTTTTACTTCCCTTGACCAGTTTTAGAAACTTTATCTCCATACTCTGGATATGCATTTTCTTGTTTATCCTCTATGATTCACTTCCGTGGAAGACTATCGGTAGAGCATTCTCATAAGTTGCCGAGTTCAAATTTTCAAATATTTGCTAATTATCTCATAAATGGTTCTACATTTATTCACTTTCTTTTGTACATCTTTATCATATTGTACATTACATTATTGTATGTCTCTCTCAATGAATCCACACTTCTGCTGCTTGGTATGTGGTCTCTCCTTTGCTCCTAAATTATTTATTATAAATGACATTTTTAATTAAAAGTCGGGTTTATTAGCTTCCTTGGTCTGAAAATTTCAGATCATTTTCCAAACTCCGTTCATTAGCTGTTATTTGTACTAAATTTTCTGTCTCATGAATTGGTGCAGGTTGTGAGAACAAAAAAATGCTTTTAATATTGGTAGACAATCCAGCAGTAGTCAAGAGTCAGCTTTAAATCTCCATGTTTGAAAAGAATTGTCAATATAGATATTGTAAGGTAGGACATAAATGTCACTCTTGTAGATCCAGTACAAATAAGTGTTCTTGTACTGGTTTGAATTGCTGATGTAATGTGTCAACTGTATTTTATGTAACTTTTATCTTAAAATACTACTGAATGCTTTCTCAAAATGTGGTAAGATTTCTTGGTTAAGATATAAAATGTTATTTTTCAGTATTTTGCCGTGAAGCAAAAATAGCATCAGTAGTTAAATGATTCTTCCTAACACTTACTGGTTCTTCGATAAGGAAATATTTAGTTATTGTTTGAAGTCTGTTTTTTGTAATTTTGTCAAACAGTTTGTAAGTTGAGTTAGATAGATTTATTCCTCTGGAGTTTTTTCTTTTTTTCTTGGTTAACCCCCCCCCCCCCCCCCCCCCCCCCTCTCCTCCTGTCTTCCAGCAGCTGATAAAACAGTGTCACAACCTAAATTGAAGTTAGATGATTTGTGAAATCTTATTAATTCCATCCATAACCTGTTGCTTTTCTGTACTTTGTGGCATTTATAGTCATCAATTATTCATAATAATATCTTCAGAATGCCACTGGCCTTGCCACAATGGTAACACTGGTTCCTGTCATATCACTGAAGTTGACCATTGATGTGTTTGGTTAGCACTTGGATAGGTGACCATCCGGGTGTCCTGAGTGCTGTTGCCAAGTGGGTTGCAATCAGTCTTTGTGAGGCCAATTGAGGAGCTACTTCATTGAGAAGTGGTGGCTCTGGTCAGGAAAACTTAACAATGGCCTGAGAGCTTTGTTGTGACCACATGCCCTTCATATCTGCATCCAGTGACGCTTATCGACTGAGGATGACATGGTGGTCAGTTGATACCATTGGGCCATCTGAGGGCTGTATGGACAGAGTTTAGTTCAGTTTCAGTTGGCCGTACCCAAATGGGACCTTCCGACCAACAATGCCGTACAATCATTTCATTTCATCATTAGAGTCCTTTATTTCGTATATAAATATGTTTTTCCTTAAACATCTTATATATTTTCATCACATAATTATATTGCTTCTGCCTTGTATCTCGCAAAAACCTCATTAAGGTAAAATTGGGGAGACTAGGGAGCCTATACAAAGGCTTAGCAGCACCTGTTCTTCTTACAAACCATATGCGACTGTAACAGGAAAAGGAGGAAATGACAATGTTCTCAAAATACCCCCGCCATATGCCGTAAGGTGGCTTGCAGAGTATAGATGTAGATGTAGATGTAGTTGTATGATTAGGGAATTTATCTTTAAAACCTGTTTTATGGGGATGAAAAACAAGAGCGGGAAAAAAAAAAGAATGCGAGACTAGTAGTATTTGATACCTAATGCCATGGAAAGTGAAGTGAAAACATAAAGCACTTTGTTAAGATGGTTTAGAGGAACTGGGGAGGGGGAAACAGAAGTGTAGTTCAGTTACTAAATGTTGTATAGGTGATTCGTATGATGTACTATGACTATGTGGAATTGTACAGAGGATTTGTGTGTGTTTTAATAGAACAGAAAAAAAAATTGGTTTAATGAAAGTGATTTCTATGCCCTGAAGAAGCAAGAGATTCAACACGAGAGTTTCTCTGTAAGATAACACTCATTATCTAGAAGAATGGGAAATCATTACTACAACAAAGGGTGTGTTTATGGGACTTGGTCGAAACACAAGGAAAATACTTAATCTACTGATGAATCTGACAGTAGAAAGGGAAGTTTGGAGGTAGTAAATCATATGTTTGAATATGACAACAAAAACACTCAATTATTTAATTGTAATAGAGGGAAACATTCCACGTGGGAAAAATATATCTAAAAACACAGATGATGTGACTTACCGAACGAAAGTGCTGGCATGTCGATACACACAAACATACACATGAAATTCAAGCTTTCGCAACAAACTGTTGCCTCATCAGGAAAGAAGGAAGGAGAGGGAAAGACGAAAGGATGTGGGTTTTAAGGGAGAGGGTAAGGAGTCATTCCAATCCCGGGAGCGGAAAGACTTAACTTACGGGGAAAAAGGACAGGCATACACTCGCACGCACACCCATATCCAACCGCACATACACAGACAAATGTCTGCTTGTGTCTGTGTATGTGCGGTTGGATATGGGTGTGTGTGCGAGTGTATGCCTGTCCTTTTTTTCCCCCTAAGGTAAGTCTTTCTGCTCCCGGGATTGGAATAACTCCTTACCCTCTCCCATAAAACCCACATCCTTTCGTCTTTCCCTCTCCTTCCCTCTTTCCTGATGAAGCAACCGTTAGTTGCGAAAGCTTGAATTTTGTGTGTATGTTTGTGTTTGTTTGTGTCTATCGACCTGCCAGCGCTTTCGTTTGGTAAGTCACATCATCTTCGTTTTTAGATATACAATTAAATATTGGAATGTGTATCACAGATATCACATTTGTTGGGTTTGGCAGTTATGCAGAGATTAAGAGGGAGGAATGAAGTGTAATTATGGAGCATCAAATATGTTTCTATATATTTTTCACTTGTTTATTCTGAATGACAGTAAACTGATGTGTTGCCATAAAGAAATATCCAACAATAACTGATACATCTGTGTGTATTTGTGTAACTGTAACAGTTATGGAATTTGATAATGAAATTCATCTCTAGCATAACTAGTTTTTCTATAGTTAATTATCATTGACTACATCTAAAGTTTTACTTAGATATTATATACAGTACTCTTAATTGTCCAACAGCAACACAGGTTGGTAGCCACATCCGGGCCCATTCAAAGGGGGAAAAAAGGTTTGCATTGATCATCATCATCATCCCCATTTTTCAAATTACAAACATGCTTGCATTATTGGAAGTTAAAAATGGACGCTTTCATATTAGAAATTTACTCACAGTAATTTTATTTTACGAAGTATTTTCCAAAAATTTCATTCTGAAGTCCTAAGGAGGGTTCCTAGATAAAATGCCACAAGTTTAGAAGTCCATTTTTAAAGACTTGTGTAACATTAAAAAGGTACTAAGTTTGCTGTTGGATTTAATTTATTAATATAAAAATCAAATAAATGGATGATCTTTTTTGTTACGTTTGAAATAGTAATAGATATATATGAAATGTCTTAGGTCAACAATGCAACCGCTCGTGTGCAGACTAAGAAGGTACCTGCTGTTCCCAATGGTGAGTGTCTAATAATGGATATTGAAATGAGAAATTGCAACTGTATGTTATCACAAATAAAATTTCACAGTGGAAATTATAATTCTATGCAGACAATCTTCAGAAGATACGAACAAATCTGCTCTAGGTTGTGTTGTTTAGTGAACTTCAAGGTCCAGCAGCCCAAAATTGTCCTTGGCGTTATCCCAAGTGCCACATAGCAGATACATACAATTAAAAGTAAAAGTAGTTAGTGTTTAGAAACAAATTACTCATGTATATTAACAGAAAACTATTTCATTCATATGTATGAGAATGGGCAGTAGTTTTCAAAATTTCAGTCCTTTGAAAGTTCTCCATTATTCAGTCTACATTCTTGTCTGATAATGGATATGTGAGACACAACTGAAAGATTTGTTGGCATATTTATTTATATGCACATAGGATGTGGCGTGCAGTAAGAGTGTGAAGTAGTGGGATGGCGGGGTGGGGGGGGGGGGGGGGTGTGGGGGGGGGGGGGTTGGCTCTGATGACAGGCAACAATTTTTTTGGCATACAGTGTGTTGCAACATCAACAACTGACAGATTGTCATATGTTGATAAACATAATACTATATTCTTATGCACCTCTGTTGAAGATGAAAAAGTTATATTATTGCTTCCTTTGCCCTCCTCCTGCTCCTCTTTTTTCTTTGGGAATGAGAGTTATGATACCATGTTGCTTAGTGGTGAACCAATTTTTGGAACTACCACTTCTTGTTAAGCTAGTTTTAGGGATTGTATTTCCAACCACACAATTAACAACCATTCATTGAAATCCAAACAATGGAATAATAACAATATCATGAGTAGGAAGATTGTTACTCATTGTAAAGATGAGCCATTGAGCTGCAGACAGGCACAATGAAAAGACCATTGCTCATTATAGCTGTCAGCCAAAGTCGCCTTCAGCAAAGAAAACAAAGCTGCTGTTGGTTATGGTCATGTGTGCATGAGGTGTGCTTGTTGGTGTAAATGTATGGTTTTTTTCTTCGATGAAAAATGATTTGACTGAAAGCTTCAATGTGTAACAGTCTTTTTGTTATGTCTGTCTGCAACTCAATGAGTCGTCTTTACTGTGAGTAGCAATCTATCCTTTTCCTAATATTACTAATGGAATTTCTGTTTTTCAAGCATTTCTTGCCAGTCTTTTTGATGATGTGTCATATGAATCTGCACTGTACATTGGTCAGTAAAGCCAAGTTTTAAATCTGTGGTTGGTTTGATCACTGCAGTGCTTCACTGGGTGTAGTCCTAATGGAGGTGGCATGGCTTTACTTTCTTCAGACCTATGGACTAATGGACCAGCCTGCTGTAAGTGAACCTACAGTTTTAACACAGATCCCAAACCATTGTGCAGCTTGGCATTTCTCTTAGACACATCATTCCGAGAGGTGAAAGAAGTGATAATTGACAGAAAAAAATATTGGATTGAATGGCGATTGAACCATAAACCATTGGACATGGGATTTGACACGTACTCACAGTCACCAGTATGTTAATAACTGCCATCGTTCCTTAGTGCTTACGTTATCTGTAAGGACAGGTGAGAGCGTTGTTATGTGGGTGCAAAAATTAATGATATATTTTATTGAAATGTACTGTTTTCCTTCTTTGTACTTGTGCTAGGCATCTTTGCATCTGTTTCCATGTCAACTGAATACAGTTTTCAAAAACTTTCCCACTTCCCAAGTGAGAAAACATATGACAGGAACTTTTGCAAAAGGTAGAAAACGATAATACAAGATTGAGTTTGTATGTTAGTATTGCATTGCTTTGGGATATGCTTATTTGTTAAGTTGTAGGGATGTAATAGCTTAATATTCCAAAATGAATGACACGGTATGACCTGGTTAATACACAGTTTAATTTTTCTATATCACTGCATCTGAACAATTTTAATGTTTCAAATAATCTAGTGTGGTACCGATCACTGACTTTTGGAATCAAGGAACTGGAAAAGAAATATGTAATTCACTTCAAAAACTTCATCATTACCACGAGTGTCTATTAAACGTTTATGTAGAACACTCAAACAACACACCACAAACACAAGAGTTTGTTTGTTGCATTAGATGAATGGAGATTTTGAATAACATTGTACACGTGAAATTTTCTTTTTGTGAATTGCCGTAACAGAGAAGTTGGAAGCAATGGAATTTTGTGTAAATCAGATATTGTTCTACCAATTTTTTGAGAATTCTATTTTTCTTATCTCTGCCACCTTCCATTGGCATTCTGAGAAAAAAAAAAGTATCCTTTTTTCCTTGCTAAAATATGGTCTAAATTAATATCAAGCCCTGAGTCTCTCTGCAGTTTACCGTAATATAATTTAGCTGGCATCTTAAAGTTATTATGGGTTTCTTCTTCTTCTTCTTCTTCTTCTTCTTCTTCTTCTTCTTCTTCTTCTTCCATTTCACCCACTTCAGGGTAGGTAGACCAGTCACACTTCCACATTCTGTTTCCGTTGTAGGCCTATTGTAATTGTTCCCCTTGCCCCCCCCCCCCCCCCCTCTCTCTCTCTCTCTCTCTCTCTCTCTCTCTCTCTCTCTCTCTCTCTCTCTCTCTCTCTCTCCCCCCCCCCCCTCCCCCCCCCCCTCCCCCCTTTCTTCTTGCTCTTGTATTGGTAGCTTTGTCTGACATTTCCAGTTTTGTCATTTCATTGCCAGTGGTGTCATTTAAAATTCTTCCTCCTATCCATAACTCTTTCTGTTCCATTTCATGTTTACTATCACATATTATTGTTGATGAACAATTGCCAGGGGCTTTTGTAACTTTTGTAACAGTTTACTGTACATTCAGTTTCTTTCCGATTCTTTAATTTAAGTTTTGCATTCCTCCCTCGTAGTACAAATGCAGCAACATAATTTGGGTTCTAGTACACCACTGTTATTTTACTGAAGGTTTAAGTTGAAGTTTTAGACGTAACATTACCATCACAAGAAATTGGTTCAGGGGACAGGAAACTCGCAACTAAAGGTGTCATACCTTGTGTAATATTTGGTCTATGAAATGTCACAAAAGAGATGTATAATGTGAACTTATGAGAGTAACCTAGCAAGAAATTTGATGGTATGTGATAAAATTGGTCAAAATGTGTCTCAAAGTCAGCTCTGAGAAATTTTTTCCCTGCTGTTGGAGTCCACATCTGTAAATACATACAAAATCTATGGTGTGTAAAGTTTCATTATTACTTGCACATATCTTTTCCACATCCTCTACAATAATCCTACAGCTGAGATAGCATAGAGACTCGGTAGACTTAGTCGTGGGAAGTGATAAGAGTTATATATTGAACAGCCATGATTGAAACCAAAGACATTTTCTGTTCTGTACTGTCATACAATAGATGAAACTTAGTGTTACTTCTGTTATATTCAGTTTTTCTCCACTTTACGTATTTTCTCGCTCAGAGTCCAATAAACTTTGATTTCAGAACTATAAATTACAGTCACACTGAACCACAGACTTGACACAATACATTTATCAACTATCTTCAATCACACGCATCCCCCAAATAAAAAGTTGGCTTTCTTTTTGAGAATGTTTGTGGCAATCACAAACCAATGTCTTGCTGTACACTTCTCAGATGTGAAACAGCAGTCATAGATATAAGTTAGTTCAAAATTACACTCAAGATTCCAATCATATTATCTATTATTCAAGTCTGATAGACTTCATGTTTCACCCAAAAAATTTGCACATGAATTCTATTGATTCTTGTAAATTGTGTATGTTGTTTACTAACAGTGTTCACTAGGTTTCTTCACCAAGCTGTGCTTTCCAGGCCATATAGTTTTTGTCATTTATGGTGGCTAATCATGAAAAATGGGTGCCTTCGTCTCAGGTTTTATGACTAATATTAAAGCACAGTGTGAAAAGGATGGGAGAAGGTTAAACTGCATAAAAGTGGTAACATAGCTAACCTCATAATACAGTGTTTACTATTATAATACCTAATACATTCATTCAGAGTAGAATTTACTATCCCACTGTACACGTTATTGTCCTGTATACTGTTTCCAAGAGATTTAGTTTATTATTAAATTTCATAAGGTTTTGGTGGTATTAAGTGCTGGAAATATAAATTAATAGCAAGGAAGAACTGATGGTAAAATAGAAACTGGACCATCAACTAAGTATTGCACTCTGTTTTTTGTGGCTGTGCTACATGAACTGAGAAGTTAATATTCAACAGTTATTGTGCAGTTCTTTTTAATATAAAATACATTACATTTCTGTATATTTATTCTCAGTTAAGATGTGAATTTTTTTTCTTTGATCTTAAAATTTTAATAGACTTGCAGAAGGGCACTAATTGATATCCATGAAGTTGACTTCTGAAGCCCAATGTAGATCTGTAGATAATTTTGCACAAGGGTATAAAAAGCATGGCAGTTTTTTCATTTTTATTTGCTTGTAATTAACACTAAATCTTATTTTGGGTTTATTTGATTGATGTAAATTGATGTCAAAGTCCAAATTTCTGATTTTTGGAGCATGGATATACTGTTACAGAATGTAGATGCAGTTACTCCCTCTCATTTAAACCCCATTTTTAATTGCATTCAGTGAAAAATACATCAAACCTCCATAAATATGAACATGATTGGTGTATATTTGGAATTCTTCTTAATGCACAATGTTTTCTGCTGTTGCAAAGTTCAGCCTTTTAAACTTGATATTTCAGTGCAGTGGGATAGTGCCAGTACAATATCAGTATTTTCATATTTATGTAGAAAATGTACACATATTAACTTGCATGTTTCTTTCATAATTAGCTGTAGATGTGTAATTTAATGTCATTTTTGTTTTAAGTATCTTTGAAAAATAGCGTTAAAATAGTACTTCTCCATAATGAACCGTGAAATGCTTTCATCAGAAGTTGCTTTGTGATTAGTCTACTTATTGAGAGCTTATATATATATTTCATTAGTTTCCATGTTGTTTGAGGTATTTAAATAAATGTATTTCTGGCCTTTGTGCATATGTTAATGTTTCTCACATTATAGATTGCATTATTCATAGCTTTTGTCACCTTTTTTTTTTTTTTTTTTATTCGTTTAGTTTTTCTGACTAGGAATGGGACGGTGCCCACACTCGGTGAGAGCTCCCACTTGACTTTCTTGGTGTTGGGTTTGTCTGCCAGTGGGATATTGCATTGTTCTTTTGTCAGATCTCATTTATGCCAATTTTAATGACTTTTATTCATTGCCCTAATTTTGCTTTGTTTCATTCTTTATGGCTGACATGATGCTAACAGATCTTGCACACACTGTTTAGTGTTCTTATCTTAGGTTTCATTGTAGTAAGATTTGCTACACTTTTTTTATTGTAGCCTTTTGCTGTACTTTTGTTGCTATTTTTTTCCAAAAGTAATGGCTTATTTATAGTTGGCTTTCTGAAGCATTGCTGATACATTTTACGGCACGCGTGTGCTCGCACGCACCTTCTCTCTCTCTCTCTCTCTCTCTCTCTCTCTCTCTCTCTCTCTCTCTCTCTCTCTCTCTCACACACACACACACACACACACACACACACACACACACACACACACACACACACACACACAAAATGTTCCTTGCTGTTATCATTATTTATATACCATACTATTGTTTTGGGGGATTGTGGAATTGTGGAGACCAAATTAAAATTTAACAGAGGTTGATGCACAAACTTCATTTAGCCAGTTTTAAAACTGTAAATACACTGACAACTGTTGAATGTGGTAAACAATACATGTGAATGTGGATATCTGTTTTTGTGCTGACACATACAGAGAGATAAATGAAAGGAGAAGATGCAAGTGAAGATTGCTTGCCCAAATAGATGTATTATCAAACTGATGAAGGAGTTGATTTAAATAAAGAGGAAATTAAATGAATCTTTCACATGCCTCTACACACTTTCTTATTGCTATGATGTTGTAGGGCTGACATTTTTAGTTAGCCACAGTCATGTACACTTAGGTTTTATCTGTTCCAGAGGTCATCATATCTGGATAAAAGGGTATGTGTGGGTGGGTGGGAGGGGGGGGGGGGGGGAGAGGGAGACCGCATTCAAGTTTTCCTACTCTGCTACCCAGTATTTCAGATAAAATACAGCTCAGTTGGACTTGGAGGTGATTTTAATGGTGCTGTACCTCTCAGTCTCTAGCTCGGAGTGTCTAGACATGCTTGCTGTTCTGACGTGTGATGATTACTGGTAACCAGCAGGGGTGCCAACCTAAGCTATGCACCCAGACTGCCAACCTTGTTAGGAAACTCAGTACTTCGGAATACGAAGGTAAGCGAGATCCAGGATGGAGGAAGAGCAGCAGCATACCCAGCTAGCACCCTTAGAGAAGCTTGGCAGGACTGAGGGAACCGATAGGCCATGAGAATGAACTGTAATGCCTCCTTCACAGGAAAGTCCTGCAGACTTTTTTTCACCTGGGTTTTACTGGTGTGAACCAAGTGCTTGGCTTCCCCATGTGGCCCAGGGCTGGGTTGCTGGAGGCCACAAGGAGGGAAAAAAGTCTAGGGGACTGCCTATTGACTAGCACAGTGGGGACATGCATCTAAATGCTCCAGCTCCTGGTCAGTGCTGTAACAGCTGTAAAACCTCCGGCCACAAACTCTTGGGAATAATCCCCCTGGGAGTTGTCACCCATTTAGAGGAAGAGGAACCTCTCTCAGACCGAGAGGCGATGGCACAAGGCAAAGTAGCTACGAAGCAGATTGGGAGGGTGACCAGGATGCTGAGTTGATAAGAGGATGGGGTGAGATGAAGTGCCTTGGTGACACAGGTGCTAGTGCTCAGAAACACTTGATGGGAGGTGATATCCAAATGAAAAAACACAAGCTCCTCTCCATTAAACCCGAGGTCCGGGCCAACTTGCAGCCGGCGTACAATGTCCACAGTGGCATGGCTCCCAATGGGGTAAAAATGGATTTCATAGTGGTATTTGGAGAGAAACAAGGCAAATAGTTAAAACCTGTGGGCCATCATATAACGGACCTGGGTGTATGGACTAAATAATGAAACTAATGGCTTGTGGCCCATAAGGAGCTGAAATTTGACGCCATAGAAGAAAATGCATACACAATGTCCGGAGCCACCTTCTTGACCTGAGAATAGTGGATGTGTGCTGGTCGGAGAGTTTTGGATGCAATCGTCAGTGGCTTCTCTGAGCCGTCTGCATTCTGATGGACGTGGCCTGCCTACATACCGTACTGCAAGGCTTCGTAGTCGAAGTCAGTGTTTTGTCAGAATCAAATGTAGCTAGTTATAGTGCTGATCTGAGGCAGACCTTCAACCTGGAAAACACCTGGTTGCACGTCAGAGATCAGACAAAGGAAGGAGGAGGTAGAGAGGGCTTGCAATGGTGGACAACCTGGGAATGAACCAGTGCTAATTTTACCCAGAAAAGCCAGTAGTTCTTGCAATGATGAGGGACATGGCAGGTCTGTAATGGCCTTGATCACACTCACCAGGGGTATGGTGTGGCCCAGATACTCAAGAGACGGTTGAAAAAATTTGGACTTCTGCAGACTGCAACACATACCTACTGCCTGTAGTTTTTGAAAAAAAGCCTAGAGATTGTGTAGGTGGTCAATTGTCGTTCATCCAGTTACAATATCATTCAGGTAGTTGGAAAAAAGTGTGGAATAGTGGATGTGACCTGTCCCAGATAGTGTTGAAAAGTTATGGGGCGCTTGCCTCCCCAAACATCAACCGTGTTGGTACAGGCCAAAAGATGTATTAAGACCCATTGTCCGCTTGGACTCGTCATCCAAGGGTAACTGGTGATATGCTTAGCAAAGATCGAGTTTTGAGAAGAATCAACCTGCTTCTAACTGTGTGAGCAGCTCATCTGGATGTAGCAATGGGTATGTGTCAACCCCAGACTCTGAATGTATGATGAGCAGTTTACCAGTGTGTTTCCTAATGATTACAAAGAGTGTGGTTCATTCACTAGAGGAAATGGAAACCACAACCTTGGAAGATGCAAGCAAGTCCAGCTTTGCCTCGATGTAGGAGTGTAGGGCTATAGGAATTTACCTAGCGCAAAAAAATCTAGGCTGAGCCAACTACTTTAAGGTTATGTGGGCTTGAAAGTCCGAAGCACATACTAGGCCTTCCACAAGATATCCTGAAATTCTGAGTGCAGAGATTCCAGTGATTGATAGGGGACTCCAGCACGTATCAATTGTATGGAGTTCATGACTGAAAAGCTGAAAACCTGAATGGCATCGAACCCAAAAATGTTTGCTGAACTAGCATTGTTGGTACAAATAAATGTAACAGGCAGAGTGACTGACCTACAGGTGATTGTAGCCATGAAATTGCCAAGCAAGAGGATTTGCTGTTTACCATACCCCATTAGGCTCCTGTTTACTGGTGACAGCACCTAGGAGAGTGAGGTGAAATGTTTGAACACCAACATTAGCTACCTGCAGTCTCAGCTGTTGCCAGAGTCCAAAAACTCAATAAAAAGTTTGTTGTAATCCTGATCGGAAACTGGCCCTGACAGTGGCACTTCCTAGATATCCATATCCATGTTGTCTGATGGTGCTTTCTGTGCAGTTGTGTATTAGACTACCGCAATGTGGCTTTCGTTTGGATGCATGTGACAAATGGCCCAGTGCTGGGGGACACTAAGATTTATCATGTTCGGAGTAATAAGACACACAGGATGGCAACAGGGAGAGGCAATTGGAATGCTGTTAATGTGCTGGCTTGCACTGCCATGATGTCATCCTCCCACATATAGTGGATGCAGCTGGGCCGCCCTGTACTGCCATGATGGCGCATCATGCTACCAGCTGATGACCAGTAACATATGAGGCCTGATATGACTGGGCAGTGGACAAAACCTCTTTGAGGGGGAGGTTTTCTGATTGGGGGTCCATTGCTGCAAGTCCTTATCCAGGGCAGAGCGGATGACAACATCGTGAACAATGACGTGCACATGTGACTCTTTCGATTCGATAGAATGGCACTTGCAACTAAGGCCTTGGAGGGTTGGGACCCAGGCATGATAAGACTGATGGGGCTATTTCTTGCATTGGTAGAATCCAACTGTAGCAGCCACGACATGTGCGGGCGCAGTAATAGGGTGAAAGCAATGAAGATAAATTGTTGAATGACAATGAGGAAGGTTCCTGCAACAGGACTTAATGCTGCAACACCTGATACAAGGTGGGAGAAAGCCATGACAAAAACTGTGCACAACATATTTCAGCATCTATAATGTGGAAAGCTGGGAAATGTTGCCATAGGTGGTGTTCATATGCTTCCCAATCTTCCACCACCTCATCAGGTGGTAGGAACAGAGGGGGAAACATACCAGGGGATGAAAGGGGGTAGAGCAATGCAAGCACAGCCTGTTTCATGGCTGTAAATATTTCAGACTGTTGTCACACCAACGTTTGAAGCAGACTCCTTATCACAACAAGAGGTAAAATGCAACACCCCGACAAAACGTGTGAAACAACGAGCCTACTTGTTGCCAGTGTGTTCTGGCCATGAGACCACACAAATGATGGTAGACACAAAACTTCGTTACATCTAGAACACTTTGTACAAGAAGACACTTGCCATGGAGTGGCTACACTACTAGTCCGATAAACATAAGTGAAATGTCAACATATTACTGAGAGCAAGGCCGGAAAGTGCAGTGTGGAGAGGCTGCACATGTGTGCAAGAGTGGTGGCCTCTGCCGGTGCTAGTGTCTTCTGACTTCTGTTTCGCACCCAGCAATTGCACACGCGCATTGTGGGTGCGGAATATATTCGAGTTACTATAGTAATTTTCTTGGACACACGATTATAGAGGCTGTAATTGCTGTTGCATATCTTGTAGCTAACTGTGATCAGTTTCTTTGATTTACTATCAAATTTTGATCTAAACTGATACGCTGCTGAACCAAACTTGTGTTTTAAAGAAAGGGGTTTTCCAAACAATTTTTCAAATGTGATATCAGTATTGCTTGCTTTACATGGTCAACAATTTAAGATATATGCAGTACAATTTACTGCCTATGCATACAGTTCATGAAATGACTCTGTACCCAACAACATAGTGTGTGTACAGTAAACAAGGATCTGTTTTCTTGCTCAGTTCAGCCATTTTGCTTCTGTATACAGGTTAGTGTTTTCTCATGTATTATTCCATTTTGCCTGAAATAATCTTCAAATTGCTTCTTTATGAGTTTCGTGCCTTTGTCATTTCTCAGAACTCAGATTTTGTTGCCTGTTTGTCTTTTAATCAGTCTCTGAAACTCCAAAAACACAGGGAAAGTGTCATGTTTACTTTCATGAAAATATGCAAAACTGTGTGAAGTCCAGTCATCCTTGAAAAATGTGTACAAATCTGCATCTTGAAGAGTGAGTTTTTTCATCCATCCACTCAAATTTACCTGAGTAAATTTGCCAGGATCTTTCAGTCTTGATTCCAAATTGGAATTAAATGAGTCTCTCTTCATCTTGCCATACTGACATGATTCGCAATAAAGATCTTAATCTTTCTTTATTTGTAAACCAGGAACTATCTTCGTATTGGCTGTATACTTCAGACTTGTGAAATGGCTGTATGCAAGTCTTCCGTGCAAGATCACTGTGGAATGAAAGAAAGCAGGATTTGTTTGTAGTAGACCTGGACGTTTAAACATAATTTGACAACACTGATTGTCCAACTTAATTTCTCCTGCAACTATACCCGAATTGTGAACAAAGAACCTGATTTTGATGACACATTGCAAAATTTTCGACATCTTGATAACTTTTGTGACAGGTTCACTAGTATCAGCTAAGGCTTATACCAGAGATTGAAGTTGACTGATGATTTGATGCAGTTGTATCTGTTGGCTGTATTCTATAATTAAAAAATACACCATTGTATTAACTGCAGATCATTTTACATATATGGTTTTTAGCCTGACCCACATTTCAGTTGCATTTGTGCACATCATAACACATTAAAAGGGGAGTCAACTTGCTTCTTTGCAGAGTCAACCACGTGTACAATTGGAGTGGGTGTATTGAATTTTAAGTGCTATTTATATAATGGTAGCTATTTAATTTTAAATTATCTTATTGTGAATGCGTGTGTTAACCCCCACACCCTCTGCCCCCTCCCCTCCTTTCACAAAACACACACACACACACACACACACACACACACACACACACACAAAATTACTTACATTGACATTTAAGAACTTCAGGGAACATTTCAGAATTTTAATTTTGCTGAACATATCCTGATAATCATAGCACAAGGCAATACAAGTTCATAAAATTGGAAAAGAAAGCTGTTCTGACTTTCTTATGTTGAGAATTGATTTTTTGTTTATGAATTATTTGCTGCACTAGAACACAGTAATAGTGAAACAAATTTAAAAATTGTACTCTCTTTATCAAAGCAGTACATAAATAGCTAAAGATGGAATTTATGACCTGTGTTACTTGTTTTATCATATGGTTCTATTTTCCTCAGCTTTGCTTTCTGTTGGTGTATCAAACTCGATGCTGATATACACGTCAGGTCAACTATACAACTAAAACAGTGTTCTCAGGTTATACAATTTTGGCAGCAGAAGTTTTTTGGGCTTCAGCACGCTAAAACACACCAATGAGCTAAATCATGAAAAATGTAAACTGGTCATTATTGACACGTATAATTGTGTCCCAATCGGGGATACAAAATGTGACTTCTTGTAAATTGTAAGAGCAAATGTGCATTTAAGGCTCTGCTATGGATACTCAGCATTGCGGATATTCCACCAGCAGTAAAAAATTTCATGTAATATGTGTGTAATTTTTGATGTTTTTGTAAGGTTGATGATTGATATTTACAGAAAGGTGGTAGGAAATTGATAATGTGAGTTATTGAATGTGCATTTCAGTTAGTATGCAAAAGTTGTGACAGTGGCCAAAATTTTCTGTGAAAATCTGTTTCCTTTCTGCTATTGAATTGAAAAATACAGATAACAGCAGAAACATTTTGAAATCATATTTCAAGAATTGTTGGTATATAGTTATTGTTCAATGCATATATTCAGTTTTTATCATATGCTTCTTGGTAAACAGTAAATGTTTGATGTATACTAGTATTCTTTTCTAAAAGCATCTTTATACTTTCTTGTAGTCATTAGCTTTTATTTATTTAGATACACTCCAGCTGCACATACTATTATGTAATTTTTTGCTTTGGATTTGTATGAGAGAGGCATAAAGGCTTAAACAATCGAACCTGGCAAAATTGATGAACAAAAATTTTTAATAATACACTAGTGTTGTATTTAATCACATATGTTTCATGTTAAGATTGTTCAGTTGGATCCCTTTCTGCCTCTTTTAACATGGGTGCAGCTGCATAAAAAATATTAATCCTTATGGTGTTTGTGCTAAGGGCGTGCTTGTGTTTTTGTGTTGTTCCAGTGTGCGTGCAGTGGCCAGAGGGTAGGTTTCGAGGCCTGGAGCCCACCACAACACTTGCTAGATAGATGCTTGCTTCATTACACCATTAGTTACACTTCCTGTGCATGATATTTATACCATGGCAATACAAGAAGTAATGTGTTATTTATTGTAAGTTATTTTTGCATAGACTGAGTTAAAATGTTAAACAACAAATTGATCTGTTGTAACTTTGAATTTTGTGCATAATTTTTCCAGAAACTATCTTGTTTGGAAAAACTTCAGTAAATTGTTTGGAGTAGTAGAACTAATGACAAGCAATAATTCAAACCATAAGCAACCATAGGAATTTAGTTTGTCATTTGCATTGTCATGGTGCTTGCATGATGGGTTATGTTTCTTGAATATGATAACTACTAATGAGACTGTATTAACTGTAGACTGTGCCTCTCATTTACATAAGATTCATATTAACATTTTCTGGATTAAATATTTTTAATTACTTATTTTATCATAATTTTGAAGGTAAAAAGACTTAGTGCTTTAGTTACTATTTGCTTCACTGTTAACAGTTTGTAACATTGAAAGATGTTTAATTGTAGACACAATTTTCATTCATTTTTCCCCCTAAATGTATGTTGTTTCCATGTCAGTTAACAAAAAGAAAGCAAACAAGTTTTATAAGACACCTATTTCCATCCAACGTGAACATACTGCAAAAATAATGGTTGTAAAAGTGACAGATGCAAAATTTGTAAACTTGATACTTTGAGTTTATTATTGTATGAACTGTACTCCCCAAAGGAAATGGTTCCCTTTCATTTTTGGGCATTGAAACACGATAAAAACTGCATATGGAATTACACAAATCAACTTCACAGTTAAACTGACAAATGTTGCTTATCTTTTGTGATGACATTTCTTATTTAAAGTATAAAGTTAATTAATTTTGGGGATCTAGCACTGAAATGGGCATAACAGTAATTGTGTATGAGTAACTAATTTTTTGTATCGAGAAAGATATTATTTTAAGTGGCAAATTATTCATGTTAGCTGTTGACAGAAAGTTTGTGTGTGTGAAATTCCAATTTCGGTCTAATTTTGTGGCAAGTGTACATTTGTGTAACAAAATGTACAGTTCTTTGAAACTTGAAATGTAAAGCACTTATTATGAAATAATATAAATGTGCTACAATGTTCACGGGGACCTGTTTTGTGCAGCTATCACAATACACTGTTTTCCCTAGCCTGAAACCTCATCTTTCATCTTGAAGTATTTTATGTATTAAACTTGTTTAGTCATAGTATTGAGAGACATAAGTACTTGCAAAAATGTAACATTTCAGATCCATCTCAAAACTTCTTTTGTCATTATTGCCTATGAAACTGTTTAACAAATTTGCGGTACCTTGAACAGATACCCCGTTTTCAGCAGTAGCAATCATTTCTTTCCATTAATATCCAGTCTGTTGCATAAATGCCACACACTTTGGAATCAATACAAAATATGGCTCACTGTTTATTATTTCTTTAATAGCCTGTTAAGGTAGTTCGTCTCTAATTCTCAAAAACCTTAACTATTTATGTTAGTTTTATATGATTTTAACTCCCCCCCCCCCCCCCCCCCCCTCCCCCAAGACAAATGGTAACATTCTGCAAGGGAAAAGTGGATAAAGGGATTTACTTTAGTGCCACATGGAAGTGTAGTAGATAGTCAAATTGAAAGTTGTTTGAAGTGATATTTTAAGAGGGAAGAAGAGACGGATAAAAGTGTAGAATGTCTTGTAGAAGACATTAAGTATTTTACAGCATAAGTTAGTATGTCGGCCTGGTGATAATGCATTTTTTTACTTATTTATTTTAATTTCAGTACTGTGTGCAAATGTAAGTTGAGGGAAATGGGAACTGTAGGTTACTGTCTTTGCACCATTGAATTTTATTTATCTTTCTGCTATTCATGCATTTTCTACTTACATGATTTTTTTTTTTTTTTTTTTTTTTTTTTTTTTTTACTTGTGCCATACTAACAAAGTAAAGTTGTCATCCTTATCACTATGATTTTGTTATTTGATAACACTGTGGACATAATGTCAGGAATGTTTCCATAATGGACCTCTCGCATTACTTTTAGAGTGCCATTCCAGCAAGGTATGCTGCGAGAATTTCTGTAAAGTTTGGGAAGTAGGTGACAGGTACTGATAGAATTGAAAATGTGAGGGCAGATCATGAGTTGTGCCGTGATAGCTCAGTGATTAAAAACATTGCCGGAGAAAGGAATGGTTTTCAATTCTCATCTGTCCGGCAAATGGTTTTAATCGCCCAAAAAGTTTCAGTTATTGATTCTGTTTACACGACATTACCCTGAGATCTAAAATCTGCAGTATAAACCAAGGAGTTCAGTGAACAGTTTGCTATCTGCTAGAAAATTGTTGAATTGTTGATTGTGCAAGCTCTTTGTTCAACAGAGAACCCAGTGTGAAAACACTTTACTGTTGTTTGTGTACCAGTTGTAGTATGATTTGGTGGAAAACCTTTGGGCATTTAAAGTATTCAAAATCAGTGTTGCACATTAGATCCAGAAATTCATTACCTTAGTCACTGAAATGGAAGACCAAAATGCCTGCCATCAGATGTCCATGGCAGGTCCCAGAATGTTTCTTGTGGATATCCTGTGAACGTTAATATTATCACTTCTGGTGGTGGATCGTGGCCAGGTTGGGGATTTTCTCTGCCCGGGGACTGGGTGTTAGTGTTGTCCACATCATTGCATCATCATCATCATCATCATCATCATTCATGATAGTGCTAGATTGGACTGCGTAAAAAATTGGAGTGTGAAAAATATTGGTCCTTTGTCTGGGCACTGATGACCATGCACTGAGTGCCCCACTAACCAAACATCATCAAACTTCTGATTGTCTCCGCGATGCATGTGTTGATGAGGAATGAGCCTGGACGGTGGTAGCTCAGGACAGAACCATTTAGTGGCCTGAAAGGATATATTGATTTATGTAGCTGGGCAACTAGTTTACATTTCTCCTTTACCCACCTTGTTCCGTTCCTATCGCCAATGGAAGGGACACACACAAATTATGTTAACTTTGGACCCACATTCATGATAACATGATGTGGACAGTTGTGGTCAAAAATGTTTTGCATTCACTATATTTGACACTGTAGCTACTCCATTTGTTCAGATTTGTCAAACAATTGCCATGTTGCTCATCTACTACCTAAAACCCTGTTTCCATAAGCATGATTGATGGCAATGTGTAAACATCTGATTATTTTTTGCCATTTACTTGATACTCATTCTGTGTTACCATACAGTTGCAATGAGCATTTTGTCAAAGTCGCATAAATTGGCGGTTTTCCTGTTCTCTGCATGTGGACACATTTCAGTGACTTGAAAGCAGTCATTACATTCTGGCTAATCAATGTTAATTTTGCTCCTTTGTTCTCCCTCCCCCTGATCCCCACAATTTCTCATTTAGTTCCTGTACATGGGTGTATCCATAAACTGTGTGAAGAGTTGGTACATCAGTGTTCATTGGATGACAGGGTTCATTTCCAAGCACAAATTTTTCACATTTTTAACAAGTATTTTATTGGCACTCAGGTACTTCAAAAGTATGTTTAATGCTCTGTTAGTGACATGCATTTAGTTCTCTGTGCAATTAAACTAAAAATTTTAAAACTTGAAAGAATGCGGACAGCTGGTGTGGTAATCATTTGACATCAAATTTCAACTGTGACTGCAGCAGTATTATTTTAGATTCCTGATGTGCCATGAATGATATTTGGCTGTAGGAATCATCTTTCCCTGAAGACTTGGCTTTACTTTGTGTTATTAACACTTTATCATGCTGCTTGTATTACTTTGCAGCCTTGTACTTACGATTCAGTCAAAATACCTAGAAACTTCTTTGCACAGTATTTACATGAGTGATTGAACTAATGAAGGAAAGTTACGTATAAAAATGGAGCGTAATTAGATTCATGTATTATCCATTAACGACAAATCAGTGTTGTTCAGTTAAACAGAACAAGTTTATGTAGTGTGAAGAAAAAAACGTGACTTTATATCATATTAACTTTGGAATGTAAAAAGGAGGTACAGGAAAGTATGTATAAGTTATGCCTCTTCTGTGCTTTCTCTAGGGATCAGAATACATTGAACTGTATGGGAGGTAGTTTCAGTGGACAAATACAGCAATATGATCGTATATTCTGTTATTTAAATGTCAAACAACAGTTGTAGGCTTTCCAAAAATATGGATTATGATGAATGAAATTATGATTATATTTTTTGTTAATTTTTACTAGATAATGTTTCAGCAGGGGCACGCCCCCCCCCCCCCCCCCCACACACACACACACAAATCTAGCTCTTGCATATGAATTGACCATGCTGTATGATAATGAAGCAACAGCATTCAAATAAATAGAAATACTAAAAAAAGCATAGAAAAAAGTTCACCTGCATACACTTCCCAGAAGTTTTGAATTATTCTGCTCGGTATTGAAAATTCAGAAAGTAGACACTCGATATGGCGCATAAACAGAGTTGCACATTTCACTTATCTAAGTAAAATCCTGAAACCTACAGGAGAGTCATCATCTCAGAGAAGTGAGGAGTGTGTATGGTAAAAACAGTACACATATAATAGGGGATGCATGTCCATTCACACAAAGATTAGATATACTACAAAACAGTAATCAAGCCTGAAATACTGTGTGCAAATGAAAAATGATGTGCAAATGAAAAATGATGTGGAAAGCTTACGGAAAGAGGAATGCAAAATCATGAGAGAAATTCTCAGCCCAAAGCTGACAGAAGAGGGATATACACTCCTGGAAATGGAAAAAAGAACACATTGACACCGGTGTGTCAGACCCACCATACTTGCTCCGGACACTGCGAGAGGGCTGTACAAGCAATGATCACACGCACGGCACAGCGGACACACCAGGAACCGCGGTGTTGGCCGTCGAATGGCGCTAGCTGCGCAGCATTTGTGCACCGCCGCCTTCAGTGTCAGCCAGTTTGCCGTGGCATACGGAGCTCCATCGCAGTCTTTAACACTGGTAGCATGCCGCGACAGCGTGGACGTGAACCATATGTGCAGTTGACGGACTTTGAGCGAGGGCGTATAGTGGGCATGCGGGAGGCCGGGTGGACTTACCGCCGAATTGCTCAACATGTGGGGTGTGAGGTCTCCACAGTACATCGATGTTGTCGCCAGTGGTCGGCGGAAGGTGCACGTGCCCGTCGACCTGGGACCGGACCGCAGCGACGCACGGATGCACGCCAAGACCGTAGGATCCTACGCAGTGCCGTAGGGAACCGCACCGCCACTTCCCAGCAAATTAGGGACACTGTTGCTCCTGGGGTATCGGCGAGGACCATTCGCAACCGTCTCCATGAAGCTGGGCTACGGTCCCGCACACCGTTAGGCCGTCTTCCGCTCACGCCCCAACATCGTGCAGCCCGCCTCCAGTGGTGTCGCGACAGGTGTGAATGGAGGGACGAATGGAGACGTGTCGTCTTCAGCGATGAGTGTCGCTTCTGCCTTGGTGCCAATGATGGTCGTATGCGTGTTTGGCGCCGTGCAGGTGAGCGCTACAATCAGGACTGCATACGACCGAGGCACACAGGGCCAACACCCGACATCATGGTGTGGGGAGCGATCTCCTACACTGGCCGTACACCACTGGTGATCGTCGAGGGGACACT
The DNA here is from genome assembly GCF_021461395.2 of Schistocerca americana. Classification (NCBI taxonomy): domain Eukaryota; kingdom Metazoa; phylum Arthropoda; class Insecta; order Orthoptera; family Acrididae; genus Schistocerca; species Schistocerca americana. Next base: position 609,214,331 of record NC_060119.1, on the reverse strand, counting down.
GAATAGTGCACGGTACATCCAAACCGTCATCGAACCCATCGTTCTACCATTCCTAGACCGGCAAGGGAACTTGCTGTTCCAACAGGACAATGCACGTCCGCATGTATCCCGTGCCACCCGACGTGCTCTAGAAGGTGTAAGTCGACTACCCTGGCCAGCAAGATCTCCGGATCTGTCCCCCATTGAGCATGTTTGGGACTGGATGAAGCGTCGTCTCACGCGGTCTGCACGTCCAGCACGAACGCTGGTCCAACTGAGGCGCCAGGTGGAAATGGCATGGCAAGCCGGTCCACAGGACTACATCCAGCATCTCTACGATCGTCTCCATGGGAGAATAGCAGCCTGCATTGCTGCGAAAGGTGGATATACACTGTACTAGTGCCGACATTGTGCATGCTCTGTTGCCTGTGTCTATGTGCCTGTGGTTCTGTCAGTGTGATCATGTGATGTATCTGACCCCAGGAATGTGTCAATAAAGTTTCCCCTTCCTGGGACAATGAATTCACGGTGTTCTTATTTCAATTTCCAGGAGTGTATATCTCACACTATGAAAACCACAGACCCAGTGTCGAATGTTGCATCAGGCTGCCACCAACAAGCCTCACTAGCAGATTTCTGACATACAGGGGATCAAGTCAACACCACCTTGAATCGTGCAAGTCAACTTTGATGTAGAAACGACACACATTGATCCAATAGAAGCTGAAGACAGAAACATATACAGAGGCAGGATACGCAAATGGAATGTGAGGTAAACTCTGGGACAAAGAGGACTGAAGGAGATTCCATGGAGAAAAAGCAAATTGTGAAATATAGGCAAGAATGCTCAAATGAGGTGGAATGCTTAGTGTGATACTACAAAATACTACTACTACTACTACTACTACTACTATTACTGCTAATAATAATAATAATATTAATAATAGTAATAGTAATAATGTAATCACCCAGAACACACTCTTTGGGAAAAATAAACTAATTAATTTATGATACTAAGAGTGCTGCATCTGAGGTAACAGAGCGGTTAATGTCCTAAGAAAGCCAATACTAAGTATTTAGGGAAGTGTAACGGTTCTAGGTCACAACTTGTGAATAATGGAAAGTGACAGCTATTCCCTTTTGTGTATATTAAAAAACTATTTGCATTGTGAAATGCAACCTAAATGTTCTCATAGTGAACATTCTGGTGTGTGCTATCAACAAGGAAGAACGCGGTAGTGATGGCAAGGGCTAGGCAAGAGAACAGATACGGATCTGAAGTAGAAAATGCAAACAAGATTGTGAAAATGGCTATATTGATTTTGAAGGAACAGTTCTAACTCAAGTAACGTATTAGCGAAGTTTTTTCAGAAGTATTACAAAACATGACATACTGATTGGAATGTATGTTGGAACTTCACTCCCTGCTGTTCCGTAATTCTGTCGATGGCTTTAGTAGAAGATATTTCAGCGCGCGTGTGTGTGAGTGTGAGTGTGTGAGAGAGAGAGAGAGAGAGAGAGAGAGAGAGAGAGAGAGAGAGAGATGCCCTTCATTCATAATTTGTCATCTTGTTGTTCCAATGTGTTTGATGAAGAATCTTGTTATAATATAAAAGAAATAAAAATGTTTACAGAAATTATATTGTGGATCTTGTGTATTGTGTGAAATAATAAGTAGGAAATTTCATGAAAATAGTATGTCAATAACTGATGAAGTATGCAGGACACAGTGTCTGTTTTCGTGGGATGTCAAATACTTCCATCACATGTAGATAGGGGAAAGAAAGCATTACATTGAAATTTTCTTTTATTTATACATAGACATGCTGTACTTTTTGTTTCAGTGATGGCCAATAATTAAAGTTTGTATGTGACATCAAGCGATTTAACCATAAATGAGACAATGAAAGTCCTGTGGTTGAGCTATGAATTTCATATGTTGTTATTGGGATTTCAATAGAGTTAACATAGTTGACACACATCCTGTTTGTGTGAATTTGGGGAGAGGGGAGCTAAGTAATTAATACTCTAGAATCTCTGATTTGTACTTATGTGCGATTTCCCAGAGAGGAAGAGCAATAAAATTAAGATATTATCCTTGCAATTTGCACTTTACAATCTTACTAGGATTATTTATTTTCCGGTGTACATGGTGTTTTGTACATTTAAAAGTAAGAGAGACTCTTCTGTTGTTGAACACGGAATTTTAACTATGCTACAATGTACATTCCATGGTGTGTGAAATTTTATAAATATGGCTTGGTGTACCAGGCTACAGGCTGCCTGCTGCTGTGCCCTGGTCATGGTTGGGGGGCACAGCTGCTCCCCTTACGACACCCTCATCCTCAGCAGCAACACCACTGGTGCTGACGCCACGCACTGCACGCAGGAGGTACACACACTGCCACTTGCCTGCTTGTTTTGCCTCGGGCTGTAATCCATTCTGTATTTCTAACAAAAGGGAATAAAGGATGAGCTTAAAAAACACAGCAATGAAAAAAGAATATTAACTTTGAGATCATCATAAAAATGAAATCTTTGTAACACCTTAACATCTATGTAATGGAGTGCCAAGCATCCTTGCATTACTTGGCATTTTGAGCACACTGCTTTTTCGTTGGGACTTTTGTCGAGGAGTTTACAAAACAAAATGAAAAGCATTATTAAGCGACCTTTTTTTTTTCCCCCCTTGTGTCTGAATATAGAATGGATATCTGAGGCAGGAAGCAGTGTGAAGTAGAGCAGAAAGTAGTTGTGTGGCTTCAACAGCAGCATGGTTCGAGCAGAAATTAACCACATTTAAAAGTATTGGTACCCATTTTGATTTTGCATGGATGATCATTGTTTTTTTTTTCTTTTTTTTCTTTTTTTTTTCTTTTTTTTTCAGTTTCTGGATTTTCTTTCATTACCTGTTTTAGAAACTGGCTACAGTGATTGCACTAGACTAGTGTAACATTTTAATGCCTCAAGTTTTTACTTAACTGCGATTATGTGTCCAAGGAAATGACACTGCATGTTTAATTTAGAAATTTTGGAGTGTTCAGATAGAGTGCTTGTAACCCAGTGGTTCATGCAGTTTGTATTCAAAATTACTTAAATAATGTAATTCCATTACTTTGGTGCTGCTTTTGTTGTCATGCTTTACCTGTTTCCTTTCCTCCATGGTATGTATGGTGGTTACTATTTAAATTAGTCCTTCCACAGTTTTATGTTGTACAGTATGCGTTTTCTAACAATTTTTGTTTTGCATGTGCAAATATATCTGTGCCTGATTTTTTTGTATGGCAATGAAAAATTAGGTAAATTGAGTAAAATCCCTAGTCAGTGCAATCATCTGTTTGCAAGTGCAAGGCAGTACAGTGGAACCCATTGATGGTAACCATAGAGGATGGTAAGCGGTGTTACTCTACCAAAGGTGGCCACAAATATTGTATAAAATGCTATTATCTGCTCAGCGGCAGCAGCATTACGAGGTGTGGCAATTCAGCGTGGGCGAGCACGGGCGACTTTCCCAGCAGCGGCAGCTGCAGCGGCGGCCGCATTTGCCAGGCACCCAACTCCCCTCTCAGCTGCAGCGGCTACTGCACTCCACGGATACACACCGTGAGTGCTGTCTATGTACTTTTCATATGACTGAAAACTGTCTGTCCAGGAAGTCTTCGAATTACTGAAATTAATGATTGATCGGTATCTCGTATGAAACAGATTAATGTTCATCATCAATTCTGTTCTACATGCAGTTTACTTGTGGCAATACATGTATAATTGTTGTTTCCCATTGAATTTTGCAAACACAAAGCAATGTCAAATAGTCTTCCTGTGGAGCATTCCAAAGACTGCCATCATCTAAACAAATTCTTAATTCTAAATGATTTCCCTGACAAATAACATTGAAATCTTCATGTTTGAAAAAAGTGAAAGAGACTGTAAAGTAATAAGTGTGATTGATGTGTTCATTAATTTCAGTTTATAACGTAGGCTATAAAGGAAAACAAAGTAAAACTCATTAAATAAGAATGGTGTTCTTATGGTCACAGGTACCACTGCAGTTATTGATAGTGTAAAGTTGCAATTTCTCAGAAACTAATGTGACTACTTCTTATTCACGTATGATTACATTACTTCAGAATGCCTCATAATGTCACATTACAATGTATGTCCATTTCCTCTTACACTACCCTGTCATCAGATTTCAGAAAGACCTTTACACGATGTACACTTTTGTCAGTGCCAAATCCAATTAGTACTCCACTTTTCAATGGCTGATCTCTCCCTTCCCCTCACACCAGCCGAGTCCCTTCCACCATCACCTCTGTGTGTGGGTGTGGATGCGCCCCCCCCCCCCCCCCCCCCACAAAAAAAAAAGGTCGGATGAAGTGCTGGCAGTGATGGCACTTATTCTTAAAAGTAAACTGCCATTTTTTATACAAACCATCATCGTTGTTGAATTTCAGCAGCTAGCAAACAACTTACTTCGTGGTTACTCATGTGAGTGACGTTCAGTATGGTGTAGATGTTAAATTTTTATTTGCAAACATTCATATGAAATTAGCTCTACTATCATGCAGGTAGATGATTTGGCAGGTCAACTGCTGTGTTGAGCCAGCCAATTGAGGTAAGTGCATAGAGGCATACAATTTGCAGAAACCTTTGGCTTTTTGTATTTATGCACTTCCCCAGTTTTCACTTCCTCTTTGGTCATTTGCTGTCTGTGTGTGTGTGTGTGTGTGTGTGTGTGTGTGTGTGTATATGCTATGTTGTTGTATTTTTTTGTTGCGATATCATTTATCCCTTGCTGTAGTACGTAGCATGCTTAGTTTTGTTCGTGTGATTTACTTTCGAAATTAATGTGTATGTTGCAGCTGAATTCAGATTCATAATTAATGAGTAGATACATGTCTTGTTAGTGTTGTGTGATAATATTAAGCTACGTAAAGACTTAACTAACTAGTTGACATTTTCTATACTAGGTTCATCATAAGAATAAACCTGATGTGAACATTATACTGTGTATTCTTCTATAATAGCTGGAATCTCATTGCATTTTGTTTCACATAGAGTGGAAGCCAAGCTTCCTCGAGTAAAGTCAACTACGATAATAAGGATATACTTTATACTGAGTGCACACATTGACTCAGCGATAGTATGGAACAAAACCTTTACTGACACATTTAACTTGAACAGCATAGGTCAGCTAGCTGATCCAACTAACCAGTAGTGGTGTGAACAGTTGCAGTTAAGATGTGAACAGAGATGAACTTCGAATGTCATTTAATTTTTAAACAGAATGGAGTAATATATGGCAAAACTCCGGCAATACGCTTCTTAGGGGCCCAGACAGAAAATGTATATTCTCTTGTTCTTAGCTAATATTGTACTGTAGTTAAAAACAATAGTGATCAGAATTCCTAACTTACAGACAGGGTAATTTTTCTGTGTGGACTGTGTCTGACTTAAAAGTGTATTGAAGGGATTTCACTATATACTTACATATTAAAACCATTGAAAGTATTACTTACAGTCAGTCATCTGGGTGATCTTTGAACTCGTTCCATATCCGTATCCAAGGAATATATTTCAGTACTGGTACTGGAACTATCAGTCCCTACATTAATAATAAGGTGATTAACATCAGAATCCAGAAAGCCATCAAAACACCACATTTTCTCCTTTTGTTTTATGAAGTGTTGTACTGCATCCCACCAGCATTCCCCCCCTGCAGGTCCGGGGGTTAGAATAGGCCCGAGGTATTCCTGCCTGGCGACTAAAAGGAGTCGCTCCCCCTCAAGGGGGTAGTTAGCGCCTGCGTCCAGAGACGGCCGGTTCCACGACCTATATTTGCGGTCATTTTGGTTTTTCACTTCTTCTGGTTTCTTCCTTCCTTTGGTTGGTTCCTTTCTTTGTTCTTCTCCATCTCACTGTCTTACTTACTTTTTCCCTTGCCTTCTTCTCCTTGCGTTCTCTGGTCTCCGCCTTAGCGTTTGAGACAGACTGTCCTTTCTCTCCCTTCTTTTTCCTCTTCTCCCTTCCTCCCTGTGCGTGCCTGAAGGCCGACCCATGCATTCGCGTTCGTAGCCAGTGACGGGGTAACGCGTAATTCGCCGCCCTGAGTAGACAAGTAAGGCACGCACGTACCCCCTGGTAAAGGCCAGGCCCAGGGAGGGGTGATTGCCTGAGCTGACACTTTCCAACCATGCCGTTTGGTCCCTCCATTCGTTTCTCGGGAGGTGTGACCTGAGGTGTAAACATTCACCTAAGGCGGGAGTGCCCTCTGAGAGGGTCCCCACAAGGAAGGAGCGTGCCATCGGAGACGCTGGCAATCATGGGGGATTCCTCTGCAATGGATTTCTCTTCTTCTTCTCTCTCGACTTCTGCCCAAAAACGGAAACTTGACCAGCCACCAGTGACAAAAGTACTACCGCCTGCCCCACAGTTCCTCGTAGTTTCTCGATCTGAGAACGGAAAGGATTTTTCCTCTGTCAACCCTTTCGTTATCCAGAAGGGCGTAGATGCCATAGCCGGATGTGTCAAGTCTTGTACCAGGTTGCGTAACGGTACCTTGTTACTAGAAACTGAGAGCGCCTTTCAGGCACAAAAACTGCTTCGGGCCACACTCCTGTAAAAGTTCCCTGTCCGGGTGGAGGCTCACCGCACTTGGAATTCGTCTCGTGGTGTGGCATATACTAGATCACTCGACGGATTGACTGACGAGGAGATTCAGTCTTTCCTCGCTGAGCAGGGCGTGACGGCTGTCCATAGGGTCATGAAAAAGGTCAACAATGACCTTGTACCGACCCGGACACTTTTCTTGACCTTTGATGGTGTTCAGCTGCCGTCGCGCATCAAAGCGGGCTACGAGGTTATTTCTGTTCACCCCTTTGTCCTGACACCTATGCGCTGCTACCAGTGTCAGCGTTTTAATCACACTCGCCAGTCTTGTGCAGCTAAATGTGTCACTTGTGGCAGGGATGCCCATGAGGGTGACTGTCCACCTCCGTCTCCTCGTTGTGTGAACTGTCAGGGTGACCATGCAGCGTCCTCCCGCAACTGTCCCATCTACAAGGAAGAACGTTGTATACAGGAAATTCGGATCAAAGAGAAAGTGTCCACCTCGGCTACTAGCAAACTATTTGCTAGTAGGAAGCCCACGCTGCTCCCAGCGGGGAAATACAGTACTGTCCTCGCCTCTCCTCGGACTACCAGGGAGGTGGCGACGCAGACATGCGATCTGACCTTCAGCACCACAGTCGTCCATTCGGCCATGCTAAGATCGCCCGGTCGACGTCTCCTCTTCCTCTCGTCACCCCTCCGACACAAGCACCTTCATCAGCTTCTGCCAAGACAAAGACCCAGAAGTCAGATGCACGGGCCTTCAAGAAGGAACCGTCCCGTGCAGACTTCCTACGTACCTTGAACTCCCAGCCATCGACCAGTACTTCCACTAAACGACCTTCCAAGAAGGCTCGTAGGAAGCACAGTTCTCCTTCTCCTCCACGGCGCATTTCTTCTCCTGCGCCACCCAGCGGTTGCCGCCCCAGGCCGTCATCCGTTTCACCTGGCCGCACCGCTGGTAGCCGAACATCTGGCCGTTCACCAGCGGAGGAAGCTCCCCCTCCCGCCCATCTTAACAAGATGGCCGATGAACCTGTTGAACCAATGGACGATGACTCTCCGCCTACTGATAGCGGCAGTAGTGCTCGCTCGAAGCCAGGCCCTCAGCGGCCTTCGAGGTGACCCCTTCTTGCATCTTCTTTTTCTTTTTCTTCTCACGATGGTACTTATTCACTGGAATATTCACAGCATTCGCTCCAGCCGAGAGGACTTAAAGTTGCTGCTCTGCTTGCAACGTCAGCTCGTCGTAGCCCTCCAGGAAACGAAGCTACGCCCATGCGATCAAATTGCCTTGGCACACTACACCTCTGTACGTTTTGAATTACCCCCTGTGGCAGGTATTCCGGCTCATGGAGGGGTTATGTTGCTGGTCCGGGATGATATTTACTATGATCCCATCACATTGCACACCGGCCTGCATACAGTTGCCGTCCGAATTACTCTCCCCAATTTTACATTTTCCATTTGTACCGTTTACCCTCCATTGTCGTCTGCTGTTACCAGGGCAGATATGATGCAAATTATTGCTCAGCTACCTGCATCATTTTTGTTAACTGGAGACTTCAATGCCCACCATCCCCTTTGGGGCTCTTCAGCATCCTACCCGAGGGGCTCCCTGTTAGCAGACCTTTTCAACCAGCTCAATCTTGTCTGCCTCAATACTGGCGCCCCTACTTTTCTTTAGGACACATCTCACACCTATTCCAATTTAGACCTCTCTATATGTACTACTCAACTTGCACGCTGGTTTGCGTGCTATGCACTTTCTGATACATATTCGAGCAACCACTTCCCGTGTGTTAACCATTTCCTGCATCATACCCCCTCTCTGTGCTCAACTAGTTGGAACATCTCCAAAGCAGATTGGGGGCTCTTCTCTTCCAGGGCAACCTTTCAGGATCAAACCTTCACAAGCTGCGGAAGTCATTCTCACTGCTGCTGAATATTCCATCCCTCACACTACTTCTTCTCCACGTCGCGTACCGGTCCCCTGGTGGACTGCAGCATGTAGAGACGCTTTATGTGCTCGTCGACCTGCTTTACGCACCTTTAAACGCCACCCTACAGTGGCGAATTGTATCAATTATAAACGATTACGTGTGCAGTGTCGTCGTATTATTAAAGAAAGCAAGAAAGCCAGCTGGGCTGCTTTCACAAGCACCTTCAACAGTTTTACTCCTCCTTCTGTTATCTGGGGTAGCCTGCGCTGGCTATCTGTCACTAAGATCCACTCACCAGTTTCTGGCTTGACGGTCGCGAATGACGTCCTTGTGGCCCCTGAGGATGTTTCCAATGCCTTCGGCCGCTTTTTCCAGAGGTTTCAAGCTCCGCTCAGGCAGAGGAGGCTAGGCCACCTAACTTCCACTCCTCGAATCGTGAAAGTTATAATGCCCCATTCACCATGCGGGAACTCGAAAATGCACTTGCCCGGTCACGGTCTTCTGCTCCAGGGCCTGATTCTATTCATATTCAGATGCTGAAGAACCTTTGTCCTGCGGGTAAAGGTTTCTTTCTTCGTACTTATTATCGCATCTGGATTGAGGGACATGTTCCCGCATGCTGACGCGAGTCTATTGTTGTACCGATTCCTTAGCCGGGGAAGGACAAGCACTTGCCTTCCAGTTATCGACCCATCTTGCTTACCAGCTGTGTCTGTAAGGTGATGGAGCGAATGGTTAACTCTCGTTCGGTTTGGCTGCTCGAATCTCGACGCCTACTTACCAATGTACAATGTGGATTTTAAAGGCGTCGCTCTGCTGTTGACCATCTGGTTACCTTGTCGACCTTCATTATGAGTAACTTCTTGCGGAAGGGCCCGACCGTGGCTGTGTTCTTTGATTTGGAGAAAGCTTACAACACCTGTTGGAGGGCGGGCATTCTCTGTAGCATGCATACATGGGGCCTTCGCGGTCGCTTACCTCTTTTGATTCGTTCCTTTTTAATGGATCGACAGTTCAGGGTACGTGTGGGTTCTGTCCTGTCAGACACCTTTCGCCAGGAGAATGGGGTGCCACAGGGCTCAGTTTTGAGCGTCACACTCTTCGCCATAGCGATCAATCCAATAATGGATTGCCTCCCAGCTGATGTATCAGGCTCCCTTTTCGTGGACGATTTTACCATCTATTGCAGTGCGCAGCGTTCATGTTTCCTGGAGCGCTGTCTTCAGCGTTCTCTTGACCGTCTTTACTCCTGGAGTGTCGCCAATGGCTTCCGTTTTTCTGCCAAGAAGACGGTCTGTATTAACTTCTGGCGCTACAAAGAGTTTCTCCCACTGTCCTTACGATTTGGTCCCGTTGCTCTCCCATTCGTGGAGACAACAAAACTTTTAGGTCTTACATTTGACAGATAACTTAGCTGGTCTCCACGTGTGTCATATTTGGCTACCCGTTGTACCCGTTCTCTAAATGTCCTCCGTGTTCTCAGTGGTATGTCGTCGGGAGCGGATCGAACCGTCCTACTTCGCCTATATCGGGCAATCGTCCGCTCCAAGCTCGATTATGGGAGCTTCGTATACTCCCCTGCATGGCCATCCATCTTATGCCGCCTCAACTCCATACAACATCGGGGTTTACATCTTGCGATCGGAGCGTTTTATACTAGTCCCATCGAGAGTCTTCATGCTGAAGCCGGTGAATTGCCACTCACCTACCGGCGCGAAATACTGCTTTGTCGGTATGCCTGTCGGCTACTGTCAATGCCCGACCACCCATCTTATCGTTCCTTTTTTGACGACTCTCTCGACCGTTAATTCGGGTTGTATGTCGGTGCCCTGTTACTCCTGGAGTTCGCTTTCGTCGACACCTTTAGAGTGGGCGAGAGCCACACGCCACCTTGGCTCCAGGCTCAGGTTCACGTTCCCCTTGAGCTCAGCTCGCTCCCAAAGGAGGTTACCCCCGGTTCGGTATACCACTCCCGTTTTGTCGAACTTCATTCGAAGTTCATTAATGACCTTCTTTTATTCAGATGGCTCTAAGACCAATGACGGTGTCGGGCGTTCTTTTATTGTTGGGGCACACAGTTTCAAATACCGGCTCCATGGCCATTGTTTGGTCTTCACAGCTGAGCTCTTTGCCCTCTACCAGGCTCTGCTTTACATCTACCGCCACCGACATTCTCCTTATGTCATCTGCTCCGGTTCCCTGAGCGCCATCCAGAGCCTCAGTGAACCCTTTTATGTACCGGATCCAACGCTCTCTTCAGCAGCTGGTGGACGACGGTTCTCCGGTTAGCTTTATGTGGGTTCCTGGCCATGTTGGTATCCCTGGGAACGAAGCTGCAGATACTGCGGCCAAGGCTGCGGTCCTCGAGCCTCGGACAGCTTTTTGTTGTGTCCCTTCATCAGATTGTAGCAGGGTCATTTGTCGGCTCATTTTATTGCTTACGGACATCAAGCATCGGGCCTTGAAACCTCTTCCTGCGGCTTGGACGTCCTCCTCATGCCCTTCTCGGCGGGAGGAGGTCGTTTTGGCCCGGTTACGAATTGGACACTGCCGGTTCAGCCATTGCCATCTGCTGACGGCTGCGCCGGTGCCGTTGTGCCCATGTGGGCAATTGCTGACGGTCTGCCACATTTTAACGTCCTGTCCGGATTTTAATACACTGCGTCTTGATCTTGGCCTGCCATGTACTCTGGATGCCATTTTAGTGGATGACCCAGGAGCAGCCCTAAAACCACAAAAACAAAAAACAAAAAACCACCAGCATTCACAGTGATAAGAGACAAAGCTTTGTGCATTAGTTCCAGTACATATGGCAGCTTAATTGTCTTGTTATTTCTTGCAGCAAATCTCTCTGCGTGACCCCAGATCAGTTCTACTGGGTTCAAATTGCAGTGTTATGGTACCAGGAGCATATGTTATTTCATTTTGCACCCAAAAATTTCATTTGAAAGGGTTTCTTGATTTAATCAAGCTTGTTAACAGTCTTTTACAAAATATCTGTACCAATTAAGAATTTATGTGTTACATGAGATATGTAATTAGAAAAACAATCGCAGCAAGGTTTGGAACAGCAATCCACAGAATATCCTTTTACCTTTCTTCAACGCTACCAATTAAGCTGCGCATTGTGCCGGAACTGTGGTGAATGAACTCCATCGCAAAATTTCAGTCTATTTCCTCTGTAAACTTCTGAAAAACATGAACAACAATCTGTGTCTTCCTTTTATTTCTTTTCTCTCTCTCTCTCTCTCTCTTTTTCTCTCTCTCTCTCTCTCTCTCCCCCCCCCCCCCTCTCTCTCTCTCTCTCTCTCTCTCTCTCTCTCTCTCTCTCTCTCTCTCTCTCTCTCTCCCCCTCTCTCTCTCTCCCTCTCCCTCCCCCTCCCCCTCCCCCCTCCCCCTTTTTTTCCCTTAAACTGTGTTCCATGTGCTTGTTCTGGAAGTAGCATCAGCCATTTTCACATTACGTATTAACAGCGCGACAATCTGAACACAATTAGCTTTTATAGAGACTGCGACTATACACGATTTTTGAAATGAAATTTACATAGTTAAAGTATGATGAAGAAAAATTTTGATGGTTGTTAATACATTAGAATGCCTTTAAGTTTCATTTACAGTAACATATGTATAAGACATCCAAGACGAAAGTGGGGGTTACTTCCAAGAGCATACCACTGCCAGTGTTGCGTGCTGTTTTTGCTGATTAGTCTAAATCTCCATCTACATTTATACTCTGCAAGCCACCCAACAGTGTGTGGCGGAGGGCACTTTATGTGCCATGTCATTACCTCCCTTTCCTGTTCCAGTTGCGTATGGTTTGCGGGAAGAACGACTGCTGGAAAGCCTCCGTGCACGCTCGAATCTCTGTAATTTTACATTCGTGATCTCCTCGGGAGGTATAAGTAGGGGGAAGCAATATATTAGATACCTCATCCAGAAACGCACCCTTTCGAAACCTGGACAGCAAGCTACGCTGCGATGCAGTGCACCTCTCTTGCAGAGTCTGCCACTTGAGTTTGCTAAACATCTCCGTAACGCTATCACACTTACCAAATAACCCTGTGACGAAACGCACCGCTCTTCTTTGGATCTTCTCTGTCTCCTCTGTCAACCCGACCTGGCACGGATCCCACACTGATGAGGAATACTCAAGTATAGGTCGAACAAGTGTTTTGTAAGCCACCTCCTTTGTTGATGGACTACATTTTCTAAGGACTCTCCCAATGAATCTCAACCTGGCACCCGCCTTACCAACAATTAATTTTATATGATCATTCCACTTGAAATCGTTCCGTATGCATACTCCCAGATATTTTACAGAAGTAACTGCTACCAGTGTTTGTTCCGCTATCATATAATCATACAATAAAGGATCCTTCTTTCTATGTATTCGCAACACATTACATTTGTCTATGTTTAGGGTCAGTTGCCACTCCCTGCACCAAGTGCCTATCCGCTGCAGATCTTCCTGCATTTCGCTGCAATTTTCTAATGCTGCAACTTTTCTGTATACTACAGCATCATCCGCGAAAAGCCGCATGGAACTTCCGACACTATCTACTAGGTCATTTATATATATTGTCAAAAGCAATGGTCCCATAACACTCCCCTGTGGCATGCCAGAGGTTACTTTAACGTCTGTAGACGTCTCTCCATTGAGAACAACATGCTGTGTTCTGTTTGCTAAAAACTCTTCAATCCAGCTACACAGCTGGTCTGATATTCTGTAGGCTCTTATTTTGTTTATCAGGTGACATTGCGGAACTGTATCGAACGCCTTCCGGAAGTCACGGAAAATAGCATCTACGTGGGAGCCTGTATTTAATATTTTCTGGGTCTCATGAACAAATAAAGTGAGTTGGGCCTCACACGATCGCTGTTTCCGGAATCCATGTTGATTCCTACAGAGCAGATTCTGTGTTTACAGAAATTACATGATACGCGAGCAAAAAAAATGTTCTAAAATTCTACAACAGATCGATGTCAGAGATATAGGTCTATAGTTTTGGGCATCTGCTCAATGAAGCTTCTTGAAGACTGGGACTACCTGTGCTCTTTTCCAATCATTTGGAACTTTCTGTTTCTCTAGAGACTTGCGGTACACGGCTGTAGAAGGCGGGCAAGTTCTTTTGAGTGCTCTGTGGAGAATCGAATTGGTATCCAATCAGGTCCAGTGGACTTTCCTCTGTTGACTGATTTCAGTTGCTTTTATATTCCTTGGACACTTATTTTGATGTCAGCCATTTTTTCGTTTGTGCAAGGATTTAGAGAAGGAACTGCAGTGCGGTCTTCAGCTTTGAAACAGCTAAGGAAAAAGGTGTTTAGTATTTCAGCTTTACGCGTGTCTTCCTCTGTTTCAATGCCATCATCATCATCATCATCATCATCATCATCATCATCATCATCATCATCATCCCAGAGTGTCTTGGATATGCTGTTTCGAGCCACTTACTGATTTAACGTATGAGCAGAACTTCCTAGGATTTTCTGTCAAGTCGGTACATAGAATTTTACTTTCGAATTCACTGAACACTTCACACATAGCCCTCCTTATGCTAACTTTGACATCATTTAGCTTCTGTTTGTCTGAGAGGTTTTGGCTGCGTTTAAACTTGGAGTGAAGCTCTCTTTGCTTTCGTAGTAGTTTCCTAACTTTGTTGTTGAACCACAGTGGGTTTTTCCCATTCCTCACAGTTTTACTCGGCACGTACCTGTCTAAAACGCATTTTACGATTGCCTTGAACTTTTTCCATAAACACTCAACATGTCAGTGTCGAAACAGAAATTTTTGTTTTGATCTGTTTGGTAGTCTGAAATCTGCCTTCTATTACTCTTGCTAAACAGATAAATCTTCCTCCCTTTTTTTATATTCCTATTTACTTCCATATTCAGGGATGCTGCAACAGCCTTATGATCACTGATTCCCTGTTCTGTGCTTACAGAGTTAAAAATTCTGGGTCTGTCTGTTATCAGTAGGTCCAAGATGTTATCTCCATGAGTCGGGTCTCTGTTTAATTGCTCGAGGTAATTTTCGGATAGTGCACTCAGTATAATGTCACTCGATGCTCTGTCCTTACCACCCGTCCTAAACATCTGAGTGTCCCAGTCTATATCTGGTAAATTGAAATCTCCACCTAAGACTATAGCATGCTGAGGAAATTTATGTGAAATGTATTTCAGATTTTCTCTCAGTTGTTCCGCCACTAATGCTGCTGAGTCGGGAGGTCGGTAAAAGGAGCCAATTATTAACCTAGCTCGGTTGCTGAGTGTAACCTCCCCCCATAATAATTCACAGGAACTATCCACTTCTACTTCACTACAGGATAAACTACTATTAACAGTGACAAACACACCACCATCGGTTGCATTTACATTGGGTTTATTCTTGTGATGAACTGGGTATAATCACCATGTTTGGTTACTCTAAATATTGGAAGCCTCTAGTTCTTCTATCCTCAGTACCCCTCCTCTCACCATCTCCTTCCTCCTTCCATCCCCCACTCCCCTGCCCACCACCACACGTATTCTCTTCAAGAATGTTCTGCTGCAAATATTAACATGGAACTCTGTTGCCTTAATGCATTTAGATCAGATCAAATCAGTCCTGGCTGTTACATAACAGCAGACACTGATATCACATGTTAATTTTAAAGTCTTACTTTCTTTTGAAAAAAATGCAATTTTATAACAAAACTACTAAAAATTATGTTAATTGTATTTAAAAAAGCTGAAATCTTCCTAAACATCAGCAGAAAGTGCTGTAAAACCTTCTCTGGAATTGACTTATTGTATCTTTATTTGCACAGTCATTTAAGTTGTTCTCTGTTTGTAGTTTACTTTGTTATAATGTACAGTTTTCATATTGTAATGTGTGAAATTGAAAAAAGAAATTCAGAAAGCTATATACAGTTTATTGACAATTAAGGATACTACTGTAATGTAATTCTGTTTAATATGCTGCAATAAATTTTTTAGTTGTTTGCTAAACCAAAATGTTACTTTTGGCTATTATATGTTGACAAAATACATACGTGCACTTTAAATGAATGTCCACAGTGGATGACATTCCTCTAATACTGACATTGGTTTTTTCACAGTAGTGTCTACTATGATCCCTTCTTAGCGGCACATGCTGCAACGGCAGATCCAAATTACAGATTGCAGGTAAGCAATATACTTGAGTAACATAATTACTTTGTTTTTGGAATAGAGTGTAAGTTTTATATCTGCACTAAAGTTGATACAGTTATGATGGTAAAAAGACAACTTTGCATATGATATGATTAAACATTTATTTCAGTATTGGGCTGTTTTCCTTGTATAACATAAAGTATTTAACAGGACTGTTCTACTTTTGCTTTAGATTTATGGTTTGAAACAGTCTTAAAGAGGAAAAGGTACTTGAATTTTATGGATTTTAATTTGGATCTTCCCCTGTTTTGATTAACTGTTGTTTGTGATGCACATAAATGATCTCCAACTTGGGGTTTTAGAAGATACAAATGTTATTCTTTTAGCTGGTAATAATATTATAAGAACAGAATCAATGCCAGTTGCTTTACCAAAACAGCAACTAACATAACTTGAAAACATCAACATATGGTTCAAAGGAAATGGGTTACCATTGCAATTTGACAAGACTAAGTAAATACAGTTCAGTGCTCCTCGTATAACTTCACAAGCTACAAAAATAGGTTTTTAAAACAGTTGAATACAGGAAGCGGAGGCTACCGGTAGATGACAGCTTTAATAGATGTTTTGAATAATAAATAAACTAGTTTTTCTACCTATTTACATTCAATAATATTACGGAATCACTTTTTAGGGAAATTCAACGACATATAGGTGCAGTAATTTTAAGAATACAGAAACATACGGAAATAATAGTACCTGACAACAGTTCAAGAACACCCTACAGCAAATTCGTCGACTTTGCTGTGTGTGAAGGAAAATCCTAAAGTTTTAATTATTACTGGGAGAAAATTAGTCAATTTCTGTTGGCTTCATGTACGTATGTTCCCAGTTGTCGTGTACATTGAAATAATAGTGCTATTACTGGACCGAAGACAAAATTACACAGCCCATTGAAAAAGTGGATATGCACTGTGCCATTATATTTAGGATTCTGTAGCACTGTGCTTATGACAGTATGCAGCAAGGTTGTACCAGAACTGCATACTTGTACATATGAATAAACAAAGAACTAATTACGCAACTTTATTTTTTTGGTGTAATAATTGAAGAATTATTATTTAATGTACTTTGTTATTATTATGAATTTAATTCTACAGTCAGACCAAAAGCAGTTGACATTAGTACATGAAGTAGTCAGATGCACGGGTCAATAAACACACACATCATTGAATAGATCACATCAGTAACTTTTGTCAGTTTACAGCAGGGCTTCACAACATACGTGCTCATGGAGCAAGCTGTGAGCAGCAAGGCGCGAGCACGCTACCCCCACTACGGGACCAGAGCGGAGAGTGGGGAGAGTCACGTGAGGCACACAACAGCTGCCGCTAGTCAATGTAAATCCGCGGCCACCTGCAGGGATATCACTCACGAATAATTACTGCGACAAATGAAATAAATAAAGGAGAATGTACACGTCCCACATAATTTTATTAGCTTAGTGTATGCCTCTACATTCGTATTAATTTGTGAACTGTTACACAATAAAAGGTGTCACTGAAGTGTGGTATTCTCGGTTATCTTGTACTTTTTGCCCTTTACAATTGCATCTATGCTAAGAGTAATTGTTCTTGTGCATTGTAGGCGCAGCGTGCAGTTTAAATTTCGATCAGACAATGCGTTTCTCAGGTGCGTCTTGTTACATTTCATTGCAGAGAACAGTTGTTCACAAAGATACGTGGAACCCAACATTGATATTATTGTAGCTGCCAGTTTGTGCAAACGAGGAAATCTATCCTGAGGGAAGTGTCTGTAGAATTCCAAAATGTTTTTCTTGTTCTGAAAGTTGTCTCTGTATTCTCTGTCACATTGCAGGTCAATAATTTCTGGTTGCAGCTCAGGACGAATCTCTTCAATATTCGCTGAATATGGAGAGGAGAACAGATAAAAATCACTGTCTAGTGCTGTCAGATCTTGAAAGTGTTGATCAAATTCTTCCTTAAGGGCAACTAAACTATGTGAATAACGTTCACAGTCTTTGTGAACATCTTGCATGGATGATAATTTAGGAAAATTAGCTAGATTTCCTGTTTCCAGCTGACTCACCCAAAGTGTCAATTTCATTTTATAAGCTCGTATTCGATCTATGAAGTGAGTAATTAGCAGATCTTTACCTTGTAGGGAAATGCTTAAAGCATTCAGATGGCTAGTTAAATCTGCTAAGAATGCGAGATCACATTTCCATGAAGGCTCTTTCAATTCAAGAACACACATGTTATTTATTTCCATGAACATATTTATCTCATCTAATAGGCAAAAAAATCGATTTAATAATTCGCCACGACTAAGCCAGCAGACCTCGCTGTAATAAGGCAGGCTTTCTACATCCTCAAGAAAGCTTTTAAATTGCCTGTGTTGTAGCCCATGCTTCCTTATATAATTGGTTGTACGAACAACAACACTCATCACATTTTTTAGAGTGATACTCTTTGCACATAAGTTTTCCTGGTGGATCACACAGTGAACGCCCCTTGTTCCATTCGCCACGGTCAGTTTTTGCATTTTCTCCTTCAACAGCCCAACGAAACCTGATTCCCCCCCCCCCCCCTCTGTCATCGCTGGTGCACCGTCTATAGACACTGAAACTAAAGAATTCCAGGACAATCCTATATTTTCAACACTTTCTTCAACACTACTTAAAATATCACCTCCGGTTGTAGTGTTCTTCATGGCTACTACATCGAGGAGCTCCTCCCTCACCTGAAGATCTCTATTAACACCTCTAATAAATATGCCAAGCTGCACTGTTCCAGTGATATCAACACTTTCGTCCAGAGCTAGCTAGAGAATACGCCATAAAATCTTCACAGATATTTGCAAGCTGGCTCTGGATGTCATCTGCCGTGTCCTGTATGCGGCGCATAATGGTCATGTTAGATAATGGCACAATCCGAAACTGTTCAATTTGAGATGGACACAAATGTTCCGCTTTAACTACCATTCATTCTTTTATTAAATCGCTATCAGTGAAGCAAAGCAATTTTGTAACTCACTCTGAGAGCTGCCTCAGTTGATTTTTCTTCGTCGTCCAGATCTTCTTCGAATAGCTTCCTTTTAAGTTTAATAACTCCCTGTGCACGATCTGGTCCATCACATTATCCACTTCCGTAGTCTTTCGCGTGGTATGACATATAATGTCGCTGCAATTTAAATTTCCTGAAAGAATTCAGTGTTTTGTGACATACTAAACATTTTGCATCACACTCTTTTTCTGTAAACAGATACAATTCCTCCCAATGGGGGTTGAACTTTGAAAGCATGGTTGGGGTTACACAACGGCGATTTGACATGGTTCTTAACCAGCGAAGCGAGTGTTAGAGCGGATTGTAGTACTTTAAATGTTACACAGTCGGCGCGAATTCAATAGGCACGCTGTGGCCCTATTCAAACGTGCACGCGCATTTCCCCTCCCTCCCTACTCCTCCCCCTTGCACCTGCTCGCGAGCATGTGCCTGAGCAGATGCGAGTACTCACGCTCAAAACCGGCCAGTTGTTAAGCCCTGGTTTACAGCATCCCAACATGAATCAAAACTTAGAGAATGACTTCTTAAAAGAAATGTTCATTTGTTTCTGTATATCACATAAAAAACCAATGTCACAATTATACAGGGTGTTTTTTTATTTTATTTATTATTTTTTTTTTTTTTTTCCTCCCACCCCTCCACCGCCTACAAGCTCTCTGGATTGAACAATGAGAGAATCATACTTTGTTACAGACACTGTGGTCTAATGCACACTTTACCATGCAGCCACAGTTATAGACTTACAATATGCATTGTTTCCTGCTAGATGGTGGTACTATTCCTCATACATCATGCCCTAGCGCCCTGTCCTGCCACAGTAATTTGTAATGTTGTGTCCGATTCACTCTTGTTGCTGACTCGTCTTGTAGTGGATGTGATACAGCATTGTGTACAGTGGTACGCTTTTCAAATTGAGAGCTTGCTGACATGATGTCTACTTGTGGAATGGCAAATGGCAATGGGCAACAGGTGGCAAGGTTGTATCTGGAGATCTATCCCTGCCAGCAACCACAGCATTCAATGTTTGCAACTGTGTTTCACCATCTGTCTGAGACAGGGTTGTTTCAGGAAGTAGGAAATCTTGAAGGACGTACTCAAAATGTCTGGACAGCAGACTTGGTGGTAATTGTGATTAACACTGTGAAAGGCAACTGTCATATCAGTACCAGGCAGTTGGCCTCCCAGTACAGTGTAAGCCAAACGACCATGTGGAACATTGTCTGTGACGATTGTTACTACCCTTATCACTTACAGCATGTGCAGGATTTGTTAGCAACACATTTTCCTCATCAGGAGCAGTTTTGTCACTGGTTTCTTCACCAGGCAACTGTGATTCCAAGATTCGTGTCATCCATCCTATTCACAGATGAAGCCAACTTTATGCAGAATTGTATCTCCATCTTTGATAACAGTCATCTGTGGGATATAATACAGAACCCCCATGGTATGGCAACAGCAAATTATTGGGTCGGTGCAGCCAGAATGTGTGGGCCGGGATAATCGGTGACCATTTTTTGGGTCCATTCTTCCTTCCAAGCCACCCAATAAGGCGGAACTATCAGCATTTCTTGCGGGTGACTTTGTCTCCCCTGGTGAAAGAAGTGCCGCTGATTCAAAGTGTTATGTGGCTGCTACATGATTGTGCTTCAGCCCACTTAGCCATTACCGTCCGGATGCATCTCAATTGTGTCTTCCCTGGTTGATCGATCAGATGAGGGCGTCGAGTTGCATGGCCTGCTCGTTCATTGGCTCTCAACCCTTGCAATTCCCGGTTATGGGGCCATCTTAAAAGTAGCGTGTGTGCAGAGCTCATTCCAGATGTAGAGATACTGGAGCAGCATAATCAAGCTGCCTTTGACACTGTTCAGATGCAACCTGGTGATGTGAATGTCTGAGACAGAACATGCTATGGTATATATGTGCATGCATTGAGGCACACAGAAACAGTTTTCAATGCATACTGTTACTGTGGCTGTGTGGTACAGTGTATGTTAGACTGAAATCTCTGTAACAATGTATGACTGAATAAATGGTCTCTGGTGTGGAAACCATGCATTGCCAGATGTAAGTTCATTAGATATTTTTTGTTCCGTATACTCTCATTGAAAAATACCTAGAGTTTGTACGCAGTTGAAAAAAATCGCCCTGTATATCATCCAAGCAGGTGTTTCCTGTTGCGAAGTTGCTGCAGTTACTGTCCCATTTTGAAGATGGGCATCATCCCTCGGCATGTCTCATCATATAGAAACAAAATAATAGTCCCAAACAATATCTGTGATCTTACCTATGATACACTGCTTTGTACTTCTTACATGTGTCATTCATCGTAAGAAGACTCCTCTGGAGTGATATATTTCACCACATGGTCTCCCACTTAGAATAGCCCTACAGCAAATGCGAAAAAAGGTTGAATAGAGGGGGGGGGGGGGGAAACATGTAGTCACAAACTTTTGTACAGTGGTGGGATGGAGTGTCATGAACAATGCACTAAAAATCGCAACCAGTGGGAAGAGCATTTCAAGATTAACTTTTTATGTATTTCTTGAATAACACCAAAACTGCAGCTTCTGGCAAAAATGTTTTCCAGTAAAGAGTTATATGAGTAGACAAAATAACTTCACTGAGCTCGTGTTTATTACTGGAGTGATTTTAAGTTTCTTAAATGAGTACTTACTTGCAGTTGTTAAGTGAGCTACATGTGAAACAATTAAACAGCTGGAGCTGTTGGCTATTTACCACACTGAAGAGCCTGTCCCAAGTGTAACATGCTGTCAGTATGCATTCAACAATGTTGTTTTCACTGTCTCCAGTACCACTGGCTGGAATACTTTTTACGGCAAGAGTGGTAATAAATGCATTGCCTCAGCCTTAGGTGTCCCACAATCTAAAGAGAATCAGATACTTACATTCCCTTACATTTCTATTCCCCCACCAACCTCATCCCCTCCACTCTTACACTCTGGGAAAACGAAGTTATCCCTAATATGGCTCTACTACGTTTAATAGTTGTTCCTAACCCACTTCATTTAACAATAAACATTAATGTTATACCATTAAAACACTGTTTTTAATAATCTGACAATAGAAAATCCAGGATGGGATAATGACAATATTATGAAAAGGATAGATTGCTGCTCACACTATAATGGAGATGTTTAGTTGCAGACAGGCACAACAAAAAGACTTGATAAACTAGTAAGCTTTCGGCCTGAAGGCCTTCTTCTGGAGTAGACGCAACACAACACAACACGCACACATGCGTGCTTGTTTGTAAGTCTTTTTCCTCTGCTTGTCTGCGACTCAGCATCTTCACCATATGGTGAGGAGCAATCTATCCTTTTCATAATACTGTCATTTTAATAAAACGTGATTTTCCATCTCCAGCAATGTGGAAACAAGTAGTCACTTTGGGTAACATTTTTGCTAGAAGCTGCAGTTTTCAAGTTGTTCATGAAAAACATAAAAGAAGTGACCCTTAAAGGTCCCATTGCCCCCCCCCCCCCCCCCCCCCCCCCCGCCCCCTCCCCGCCCCCCTCCACACACAAACGCGCGCGCGCGCGCGAGCACCAGTCACTATTTTTAGTATGTTGTTCATAACACTCCATCCCTTGACTGCACAAAAATTTGTGACTCCGTGATATTTTCCGCTAATTTTTGTTCTCTGACTGGACTACAAGAATGATATCACTGTAAGTATGGCTACCTGTCTTACGTCTCGTGTAAAGTTATATAGACCTCTTTGGACATATATCTATTTAACTGCTGACACGTTTTATGAAGCTAATAACAATAATCTTATTGGGGAAAATAAGTGGGCCTTCTATTTGAATGTTTCATTTTTTTATCTTGACCGTGAACACACAAGTTATAACACTATTATAACTGAAAGAATGTGCCATCCCATTTGCACATGAAACCTTCAGGTGGTAACAAATATTACTGGTTCAGTATAACTGTAATAATGTGTAATGAGCTTGTGCATTTGCATCAAACACTGCTTTTTCATTACAATATTTGAAACTTAATGGCATTGGCGTATAGTTAGAATAATGTGTTTCCATGTATCTTGTATATCATTTCATCCCATAATGGCTTTTAGTTTTGTCTTAATACTACTCATGTTGAGAAAAAGCAGAACACCTTAAATGACTAGGGATAGTATGTTTGTATTCACAGAACATGTACATTAGTGTGTTCTGCAGAAATGGTTAGCATTTCAGTCACCTCACTTCATTATTTGTCCTGTTGTTTAGTAGGCACCATGGGCTGTGATAACTTATTTCATGTGTGATTGCATTGATGCGTATACAGCGCGAATGGCATGTTGTGGTATAGTTGCATTCAAGTGGTTTCATGTTCATTTGTGGTTGTTGGCGTTGGGTCACAGCACAGCACCCGTCGTTTCACCATATCCTACACATTTTTGACTGGCGACAAGTCTGGTGATCAGGTGGGCCAGACCAAAAAGTCTGACATCCTGTGACAACAAGAAGGTACCTCTGGTTGTGCATTGTGTTACTGAAAAATGGTGCCTGGGTAGTCACAGGATGTCACTGATGTAGGTCACACTGGTCGCAGTGCCGTGGACATGCAGGAACTGTAGTTTGTGGTTGTACTTAATAGCGCCCCACACCATAAGGCCTTGAGATGGTACTGTATGACTTAAGCAGATGCAGTCACTATGATGCTGCTCCACAGTTTGCGGCGATCCAAAATGCATCTATCAGTTTCAAACACACACAACGTGGATTCATCCAGAAACACTGTTTGATGTCATTCGTGTCCCCAGTGATGATGTTGTTCCATACGCCATTGCCATCTAGCATGTTTCTGCACATTCATCAAAGGCAGGCAGAGAAGTGGACACAGAGTATGTAACCCATGCCCTAATAAATGGCAATGGGCTATAACCCCTGATAGTGTATGATATGTTACACTGTCCCACTACAGCCAAGGAGGACACAGATCTGCACTGCAATGCCATTTGGATGAGGTGTTAATCTTCTTAGAGTGTGGTCTGTGTGGTGTAACCTGACACATCTTGTCTTGTTCTATGGCCTTCCATGAACCATTCCGCGCACACCCGTTGCACTGCTAAAACACTCTGTCCCACACAAGCAGCAATTTCCCAGATGCATGCTTCTAATGCCAATGATACGTACTCTTTCAAACACAGTGATTTGATGGTATGGTTCGCACATACGTCTGGAAGGCATCCTGCACGTCTGCTCAAGTCACACTGATCCGTTGCCTTTGGTTTATACCAACAATGGGAGCTGCAGTCACATTTTACCGGTATGTGGTGGTGTGCCATGATATCAGTGTTCACCTTCAACCCGCAGTCTGTCATGATTGAAAAGGTATCATTTCCGGAAATGTACTAATATACAAGTTGTATGAATATGAACGTACTACCTCTAGTCATTTAAAAAAAAAAACTAATTTTTATTTTATTTTTATTTTTTTCTGAACTTCAGTGTAATATAGGCAAAATTACGTTTGGAGTGTTCGGACACTAAAATTCTTAAGACTTCCATAGTGCAGTACCTTTACCTCTTCGAACTGTTATTTCTGCCTCACAAATTTGCTGTTCCTATCTTCAATATTTCCCTGTTTGATTACATTTATCACCCATTTACAACTTAAGCAAGCTTTATTCAGTACAAAATTGGAGTAAATCTAAAAATATTAAATATTTCACATCTGTTGAAATTGCATTTCACACGTAATTCCGTAGACACTTTTCTTTCGCTATCATTCCTCCTCTACTCCCCAGAGTTGGTATGCCTGTGTATATTAAATCCTTCTCTTATCTCAACGTAGGTGTAGGCCCTCCTTCCTTCATACACATAACCTATTTCTAAAATGCGTATATATTTGGGCACACCATTCTTTTTGAAAACAATACTTCCTTCTCAACACTTTTACTTCTGAATTGCATATAGAAAATTTAAACCAACTGGTTACAGGGTTTTTCTTCTCATCTCCATTTTCTAAGTACCCATCTGAACCATTTTAGCCAGAAATGATTGTCAGTAAGCTACATGTATTCCCTTTTAGCTAACAATGCTTGCCATTAATTTGCTCTTTAGAGAATTACAGTAGCTTCCCATACAGTGTATTTATGCAGTTATGAAGGCATGTTATAACTCTTACTTTTAATGTGGATGTACTGCCTCATAAATAAAGTTGTTGGTCAACTACCTTGGCTATTTGTGCCCTCGTCAGTGTGACATTGCTAACATAAACAAAATCTATGCTGGTGCTTAATATAACAAAGTTCCTGCCATCGCTAACACATTACACTATCAAATGAAAAATCCAGGAATAGATATGGCTGCTTCATGTACAGGGGATGAAGGTGGGGACTGGAATTTCATCACAGGTGGAGCATAATCTGGGCTCTATCCAAAAATGGTATTCAAACTGTAGTGGGGAAAAAAAAAGGAATGGTCTCACAATGAGGTCTTATGTATACAGTTAACACAGAGATCTGTTGCCTAAAAGAGGGAAGTAAGAAAGAAAAATATCAGGTTTGTTGATACCAAGAAAGGAAGGAAGATAGCCCCGAACACAGATACCATTCCCACTCCCCACCCTCAGATCCCTTTCTTGAGGAATGAGGTTCTCCATGATCGCTACTTGATGGACTGGAGGATAAGGATGATTATCAGTCCTACACACCAGCTTCACCCCACAGGCCCTGAGAAATGGTGTCATTGATTATACATGAAGCATTGGAAAATGCTCCTAGAATGTATATTTATCAGAAACAAAAAAATTAAAGAACTAAATCAAGAATATGATGTACATACATACATAAGATGCTTAAATGTCTGTTACATCTTAAGAAACATTGGGTGACAGACTAAAAGAGAGATTCTTCAGATACAAACAAAGTGAACCCGTTTGCCATTTACATCTCCAGAGAACATCAGTGAAAGTTAGTGATCTGAATGACCATTTTATACAGGGTGTTAGAAAAAGGTACAGCCAAACTTTCAGGAAACATTCCTCACACACTAATAAAGAAAAGATGTTATGTGGACATGTGTCCGGAAACGCTTAATTTCCATGTTAGAGCTCATTTTAGTTTCTTCCACCTACACTCAATGGAGCACATTATCAGGATTTCATACGTGATACTCTACCTGTGCTGCTAGAACATGTGCCTTTACAAGTACGACACAACATGTGGTTCAAGCATGATGGAGATCCTGCACATTTCAGTCGAAGTGTTCGTACGCTTCCAGCAACAGATTCGGTGACCGATGGATTGGTAGAGGCGGACCAATTCCATGGCCTCCACGCTCTCCTGACCTCAACCCTCTTGACTTTCATTTATGGGGGCATTTGAAAGCTCTTGTCTACGCAACCCCGGTACCAAATGTAGAGACTCTTCGTGCTCGTATTGTGGACGGCTGTGATACAATACGCCATTCTCCAGGGCTGCATCAGCGCATCAGGGATTCCATGCAACGGAGGGTGGATGCATGTATCCTCGCTAACAGAGGACATTTTGAACATTTCCTGTAACAAAGTGTTTGAAGTCACGCTGGTACGTTCTTTTGCTGTGTGTTTCCATTCCATGATTAATGTGATTTGAAGAGAAGTAATAAAATGAGCTCTAACATGGAAAGTAAGCATTTCCGGACACATGTCCACATAACACATTTTCTTTCTTTGTGTGTGAGGAATGTTTCCTGAAAGTTTGGCCGTCACTTTTTGTAACACCCTGTATACCATGGAAGATCATGTACCCTGCCAGCACAAGAATCATCACACCATTTTAACATGAATGAAAGTGATGGTATCTTGTGACAAAAGTAGCATGTTCCCATGACTGATAAAGATTCCAGTGTTAAAACTAAAGGAGCTGCAAATTGTGATCAAGTATTATCCCCAATGGTAACCATTTATACATCTTAAAACGCTGGCTGCACCTTAAAGGGGCTTGAAACGCGACACAATGGAGTATTACAGGAATGTTATATGGTAAGGGAAAGTGACAATAATGGAATATACATTGAAGTGCCAAAGAAAATGGTATAGGTGGACATATTCAAATACAAACAGGCAGAATATGGTGCTGCGGTTGGCAAAGCATATATAAGACCTCAAGTGTCTGGTGCAGTTGTTAGATTGGTTACTGCTGCTACAGTGGCAAGTTATCAAGATTTAAGTCAGTTTGAACATGGTGTTAGTAGACACATGAGTGATGGGACACATTATCTCCGAGGTAGCGATGAAATGGGGATTTTCCCTTACGACCAATTCAAAAGTTTACCGTGAATACCAGGAATCCGGTAAAACATCAGATCTCTGACATCGCTGCGGCCAGATAAAGATCCTGCAATGACTGAAGAGAATTGTTCAATGCGACACAAGTGCACCATCCCGCAAATTGCTGCAGATTTCAGTGCTGGCCGTCAACGAGTGTCAGCATGCGAACCATACAATGAACTATCATCGATATGGGCTTTTGGAACTGAAGGCCCACTCGTGACTGCTCGACACAAAGCTTTATGCCTCACCTTGGCCAGTCAACACCGACACTGTACTATTGATGAGTGGAAAAATGTTACCTAGTTGGATGAGTCTCATTTCAAATTGTATCTAGTGGATGGACGTGTACGGGTATGGAGACAACTTCATGAATCCATGGATTCACAAGCGTACCCTGAATATCTGGAATCCAGTAAAAGTCAAATCTTCAACATCACTGTGGCCAGAAAAAGATACTGCAAGAGTGGGACCAACAACGACTGAAGAGAATCATTCAGTGTGACAGAAGTGCAACCCTTCGGCAGATTTCAATGCTGGGCCATCAACAAGTGCCGGCGTGTGAACTATCATCGATATGGGCTTTTGGATCCTTGATGACTGCACGACACACAGCTTTATGCCCCGCCTGGGCTTATCAACACAGACATTGTACTGTTGATGACTGGAAACATGTTGTCTGGTCAGACGACTATCATTTGAAATTTTATGGAGCAGATAGATGTGTACAGGTATGGAGACAATCACATGAATCCAAGGACCCTGCATGTCAGCAGGGGACTGTTCAAGCTGGTGGAGGCTCTGTAATGGTGTGGAGCATGTGCAGTTGGAGTGATATGGGATCCCTGATACATCTAGATATGATTCTGATAGGTGACATGTACGTAAGCATCCTGTCTGATCATCTGCATCCATTCATGTCTATTGTGAACTCCGATGGTCTTGCGCAATTCCAGCAGGACAACACAACACCCCACACGTCCAGAATTGCTACAGAGTGGCTCCAGGAACACTCTTCTGAGTTTAAACACTTCTGCTGGCCTTCAAACTCTCCAGACATGAACATTATTGAGCATATCTGGGGTGCCTGGCAATGTGCTGTTGAGAGAGAGAGAGTTGAATTTAAACTGGAAGTCAGCGGGCTCCCATGGTCATTGCCACTGAAGGTAAAATCTTCTAGAGTGTCGGGTAATATCTTTTTTTAGTTCCAGTTTCTTCTACTTGTCTGACATTTCGACCCCTCTGCCCAGATCCTTTTCAGGATGTTGTGTTGTTTGTGATTAGCTGAACAGTGTTGAAGACCAATGTTGTGTTCACTTAGAAGCAGTAGTTTTCCTGTGCTTGTGCTGAAGAACTGGGATTATTGTCTAAAATTCCTCTGGCTACCATTGGTGGGCCATCATTATTGGATAAAAGCAAAACAGGCTATGCAAGAGAGCAGAATGTTCATCAAAATAATATTAATGTGCTGCAGAGAAGGCTTTCTGGATGATGATTATATTGCCTCATGCTCTGCGGGTATGTATTATCTTCCTTCATGGTCAGAAGCCACAAAGCTGGGAGCCTACGCTGCCTTTTCTGTTAAAGTTACGCTCAATCACTTTTTGTGCTTCTGTTCTATAAATGTTCATTTCCTTGGCCTGTACATGTAGGTTGTTGAAATCAATGTCTTGGGCTCAGTTCTCCCACTGACCACTACTACAGATGTCACACTTCATTTTAACCATGTGTGGTATTTGTATTCCTAAATAAGTTGCTCTACACTCCTTCCTGTTTCACCTGTGTACATTCTGCCACAGCTACACACGATTTCATAGACTCCTGCAATGTGGATGTAACCATAAGCGTCCATTTTGCATCGGAAAAAGTCCAATATTTAGGTCTGATTGAAAAATCTGTTCTTTATATCGTTTCCCCATTGAATTCTGTAGATGAGGTTGATAACTCGGCAAGTGAATGAAAATATAAGAGTGTGAAAACACGGATGCTCATCTTTTGTATTAGCATAATTAAAATTTGGATCAATAAGCTGGTCCACAGTCAAATCATTATAGATGTTCTCTGTCTTTGTTTTCTTTAATAAAGTAAAATCAAACTCCAGCTGATACAGCAACTGATATGAAGGCACAGGAAGACATTTTGTTGAAAACTGCTTTCTTCTGGGCTGGATGGTGGTGTGAAGTGGTATCTGAACATATGTTTGTGTCAGTAGGCTTTCTATACACTCTATGTCCTAGAATGTTGTCAGATCTTCTAAATAACAACAAATCTAGAAATGGGAGAGCGATGTTACCCTCTACCTCCAAGGTGAAGTAGATTTTGGGGTGAATCTAGTTTAACAAATTGTGGAATTGTGAAGCTCTTCGTTGCTGTGTGGCCAAATAACAAATGCGTCTCCCACATAGTGGAGCCAACAAGAAGGCTCTAGAGGCACTATACTAAATACCTGTTGCTTGAAATGTTCAGTGAGAATATCTGCTTCTAATGGTGACAAATGTGAATCCATAGCAGCACCATCAGACTGTTCATAAAATATTTATATTTAAAATAGCTTAATTGTAGACATAACTTGATAAGATTGCACACATCTGGAGCAACTTTCTCAGCTATAAAACTTTCTTGGCGAGACAGCTGTAAGGGTGTAAGATTCTTGGTAATACACCTGTTTGTTCTGGAGTCTAAAAAGTTTCTTTCACTTTGCGAACAATTCTGTTCCTTTGGTCATTTTTTAACTTGCATAACAAAGGATCAACCAATAGTTCTTCCCACTTCTTGCAGTATTCCACAGCATCCACAACTACTGTAGCAGTTCCCGTATTCACTTTGGTCACCACGATGCTTTTGTTTCTCTTGAAGTCTACAAGAGCCTTTCTTTCCTGCACTGTGGTGTTGCTTCTGGGCAGTTTCATTTCTGTCAAAATATTGATTGATAAGAAGAAATCAAGGAGGAAAACGTTGTGGCCTAAAAGCAAGAACTGTTTAAAAAAATTATTATTATAGTTTTGTACTAAATTTGAATGATCTTTTGCATGCAGATGTTTCACGTACAGAATAATTAAACTTACTTTCAGTTCTTCAGTTTTCTCATTGTTATCTCAAAGTTTGCAAAAGTACAATCTGAAAGATTGTCTTGTGAATCTGAACATTGTTCTAAAACCTTCAACTGTCACTAACATTTGTAATTTGTTGTTGGTCAACATCCTGTTTGCAGACTGTTAATTTGCCACCTCCGTAATTAACTAGCTGAGTAACCAGAGTTGCCCGAATGTTAGTCCACCTCCTCCTTTCCCGTCTGTATTTATGCTCCTCCTCCTCCTCCTCCTCCTCCTCCTCCTCCTCACTCTGTCCATCACCTCCTTCCCCCCTGTGAGTCCAACTCCTCTTTCCCCCTCTGCTAGAGCATTAAAAAAAATGACGACTTGACTCCATTCAGCATGACCCGCTGAAGTGTCATAACATCAGTGCTGTCTATGACCTCGTGAACGGGTGCTTTCAGGTAGCAGTTGTTTTTGGGTTATTGCTGTACTCTTTGTCTTTAATGTAGCCCCACAAAAAGCAGCCGCATGTGTTCAGATCTGGAGGATATGGTGGCCAATCGAGGCCCATGGCAGAGGCCTTCGGGTTCTCATGAGACAGAATGTAGCCTGCAAAGTACTCCTCCAAGACATCACTGTCCTGCTTCAATGACGTCGAGCTCTGTCTTGCATGAACCACATCATATCGACATCAGGGTCACTTTGGATGAAATCATCTTCCAAAACCTTCAAGTAAGATCCCGTAGTCACCGTGCCATCAGGGAATATTGCACTGATTTTTCTTCCATGCCTGTACATTGCACACCTCACAGTCACTCGTTGTGGGTGAAGAGGCTTCTCGATCGTGAAATGCAGATTCTCAGTCCAGATTCTCACTCCCCCAAATGCGCCAGTTTTGCTTATTGATGAACCCATCCAAATGAAAGTGGGCTTTCTACATCTACATCCATACTCAACAAGCCACGGTGTGTGGCGGAGGGTACCTTGAGTACCTCTATCGGTTCTCCCTTCTATTCCAGTCTCGTATTGTTCGTGGGAAGAAGGATTGTCGGTATGCCTCTGTGTGGGCTCTAATATCTCTGATTTTATCCTCATTGTCTCTTCGCGAGATATACGTAGGAGGGAGCAATATACTGCTTAACTCCTCTGAGAAAGCATGTTCTCGAAACTTCAACAAAAGCCCGTACCGAGCTACTGAGCGTCTCTCCTGCAGAGTCTTCCACTGGAGTTTATCTATCATCTCCGTAACACTTTCGCGATTACTAAATGATCCTGTAACGAAGCGCGCTGCTCTCCGTTGGATGTTCTCTATCTCTTCTATCAACCCTATCTGGTACGGATCCAACACTGGCGAGCAGTATTCAAGCAGTGGGTGAACAAGTGTACTGTAACATACTTCCTTTGTTTTCGGATTGCATTTCCTTAGGATTCTTCCAATGAATCTCAGTCTGGCATCTGCTTTACTGACGATCAACTTTATATGATCATTCCATTTTAAATCACTCCTAATGCCTACTCCCAGATAATTTATGGAATTAACTGCTTCCAGTTGCTGACCTGCTATTTTGTAGCTAAATGATAAGGGATCTTTCTTTCCGTGTATTCGCAGCGCATTACACTTTTCTACATTGAGATTCAATTGCCATTCCCTGCACCATGCGTCAATTCGCTGTAGATCCTCCTGCATTTCAGTACAATTTTCCATTGTCACAACCTCTCGATATACCACAGCATCATCTGCAAAAAGCCTCAGTGAACTTCCAATATTATCCACAAGGTCATTTATGTGTATTGTGAATAGCAACGGTCCTACGGCACTCCCCTTCGGCACACCTGAAATCACTCTTACTTCGGAAGACTTCTCTCCATTGAGAATGACATGCTGCGTTCCGTTATCTATGAACTCTTCAATCCAATCACACAATTGGTCTGATAGACCATATGCTCTTACTTTGTTCATTAAACGACTGTGGGGAACTGTATCAAACGCCTTGCGGAAGTAGAGAAACACAGCATCTACCATCTATGGCCCTCTGAGTCTCGTGGACGAATTCCTACAGAGTGGATTTCTGGTCTCCAGAAAAGTCATTATACTCAAACATAATACGTGTTCCAAAATTCTACAACTGATCGATGTTAGAGACATAGGTCTATAGTTCTGCACATCTGTTAGCCGTCCCTTCTTGAAAACGGGGATGACCTGTGCCATTTTCCAATCCTGTGGAACGCTATGCTCTTCTAGAGACCTATGGTACGCCGCTGCAAGAAGGGGGGCAAGTTCCTTCGCGTACTCTGTGTCACTAAACCACATGTGCATGGTCATTCCCATCATGCCCCGTGGCCAACTGTGCAGTTCGAACATGGTAATGCAAACAGTTCAGAAGTTAAGACTATTTTATTTCATTAGTTCAATAACCTGTGTAGCCCACTCTAAGTCAATCTTTTCCTCCATCCTTCTCTCTGTCCATCCCCTCTGTCCCACCACCTCTCTTCAAGTTATCAGCTCTACTCCAGTATTAGGCTGGTGGTTTTTACTGCACAATATTTCTATCCAGATAGTTAGTAAAATGTGTACCAGTTTGGTTGAAATCGATCCAGGGATTTAGGAACAGCTTTTTGCCAATGTGTTTGCCAGAGTACACGTCACATATATTTCACACACACACACACACACACACACACACACACACACACACACACACACACACACATTCATTTCACCTGTATCTGTAGCAAATTTTGTATTGCTGTTTCATTTTCACACAGCACAATTTTTGTGATGATCTACCTTGTGAACAATGTGTCGTACAATGATCCAGATTTGCAACTTCATTCAGTGGTTTATTTGGATACTGTCTCTGAAATGTGTTGTGAATAGAATCAGTAGTAAAAAAAGTAATAAATTAAAATATCATGTATGATGTGATAGTGTTCCTGGTCATTGTTCTTGGATCGTGTCTACAAGACATCTCAGTTGTTGACAATAAATGTCAGCAGTGATGCTTACATCTCAGGGAAACAATTCATATTACACCACACTGTCACTGTTCCACCAAATGCATAACATTATCTTTTGCGGATGTGCGCAGATCTTTGTACAGGGAGTTGCTGCTTTGTTTGGGCTCAGACAATTTGTTTCCTTACATCACCACAAAGACACCATTTCTCATCACCAGTAAAGATGTGGGATAGGAATGATTTGTGTTGTTCATGAGCCAGTTGGCGATGAGCAAGCAGAAATTCACTTATGGCCACCCACTGATTGTTGTGATTTTGACTTAGAGTGTGCAGTACCCATGTACCCGATTTTTGAACCTTCCCCACTGCAAAAAAAAGTTGCTCGATGGTGGTATGCTCACTATTCATCACATTTGCCAGTTCTCGAGTACAATGACGTGGATGATTGTGGACCTTGCTCATCATATCTTCAGTATACAAGGCTTGTTCAAAAAGTGTTGGATATCCTTCTTTCCCACGTAAATCATTGAAGGGCAGGAGACATTCGCAGGCAGAGATGTGGAGGAGGACATCCAAGTGCACTTGCGAATTTTTTCCCCACCAGCAGAAGAACCAGTCACTGGCAGTCAGCGTAGGAGAGGACATGTTGTGAGCACTCATCACATTCCAGTAAGTTGTAAAATGGTGGAAAAAAACTGAGCAATTATTTGCATCAAATTTTTCTAAGAGCTTGGGTGTGAAAAACAAGTGCAAACAATTTGCAAGGTTCAACAGGCTGTAGAGAATGATGCCACGAGCAAACTTAGAGAAGAGGGAATGGTACAACCACTTCAAAGATTGCCGCTCTTCTGGAGACAGTGAACCTTGTTCAGAAAAGTCTTCAACGAGCCAGCATGACAGTGTTATTGAGCAAGTTTGGACTTCCCTCCTGAAAGACTGCTGTATCACAGTAAGAGAACTTGGAAACGGGAGAGCAGTAAGCACCAAATTGGTACATTCAGTTTTGATTCACAGTTTGTGAATGAGAATTGTGTCTGTGAAATTTATACTGAAATTACTCATAATGGAGCAGAAGCAATGCCACCTGGAAATACACACTGGACAGTGTAAGTAGTAGTACCAACTGTCTGAGCACTGCAGAGATACATTCCATGTCACAACTGTACATCGAATGTCTACCTGCCGACAAAATGTTTCCGGTATTAATACACTGGTCATATTCGTCCTGCTGCATTCAGACCCAGAATGTGGAAACTGCAGACAATCCATACACTGAGGCAGGAAAAAAATATGAATATCTGAGTCCTGTCTATGACCAGTAATGTAGAAGTCATTGTTGTCAACCTCTTCCCCTCAGAGCTTCAATTTTACCAAACTAGATCTATCACCGTCTTCCTCCCTTGTGGTTCCTTTGATGTCATCTTTGGGAACCGCTTCCCAGACCCGATTGGAGAACCAGCTTCCTCCTCTGGTGTTGGGGCTCCTTCTTGGAACCCCTCTCCTGGGGAAACCCATGAATCAGGGGCCGACTCCCGGCCAGTGGCTGAATGAGACTTGAGCTATGGGTTCCAGTGCTTCTCAATCTTCATCCATCACAAGAATCTTGACCACCAAATGTTGGGAAACAGGAGAAGGGGAAGGAGGAGGAGGCTACTACCTTGATCCTGGATGCACCAAATCTCCCCATGCCATTAGATCCTGACCCTGTGTTCATTGAACGCGTAACCAGGACACCCTCAACTTTATGATCCAGTAGAATTATAATGGATACTACTGTTAATTGCTGGAACTGCAGCAACTAATGCCCTCAAGAAACTCCCTTCACTGATGACATTCCCCAATGTTCTGTAGTTATGGTGCATTCTGCCAAAATCTAATTGGCCGGGGGAAGACATCTGGAGAGATCTGTATAGTGCTTTGCACAGATGTCATTGACAGCTGGAGAGGTTTGTATATTGGTTTGCATAGATGTCATCAGTAAGTGAATTCCCCTCCCTACCATGTTGGAAGCAGTAACAGTGTGTGTGCAAACTACTCCAGTGATAACCATTTGTAACATCTGTTTACTTCCAGGCAGAGTACTTAGTTCTCTTGAGATGACCAACTTAATCCAGTAGTTCCCCTTTTCTGCTACTGGGCAATTTCAATGCGCACCTTTCCCTGTGGGGAAGTATCACTGCCTGGTTGGGGCATTCTGATTGACAAGCTTCTTTCTGATCTTCATCTGCACCTCCTCATTGACAATATTCCGACCCATCTCAGTGCTCCTCATGGTCCATTTTAGGCTGTTAACCTTAAGACCTTTTCCCACAGTCTTGTGTTTCCACTACATTACTTGGTCCACAGTGAGCTTTGCAACAATGACAACTTCCCAGTGATCCGTCACTTCCTTCATCCCTCCCAATGGATCAATTATCATGATGGAATATTCAAAGAGCCAACTGGCAGTTAGGTACATATGCTCTCGTGTACAACACCCCCTACCGCTCCATCAGACTGTATTGATGAGGTGCTGGAAGTGGTCTCTGATGCAGTCACCTGTACCACTGGAACTACTATTCCATTTTCTACAGGCACACTACACTGCTGGCCAGTCCTATGATGGACCAAAGACATGGCAACATATACTCAAGCCCTACAGTGTGTCAAATGGTCTCCTCCACAGACCGCCCTCCTCACTTTTAAGTGACTCTACACTAAGGCTCACTATCTAATGAAGCACAGTAAAAAGGAATTCTGGGGGTGATATGTCTCTTTCTTGGAAACATATAGCTCTTCCTCCCAGGTGTAGCACAAACTCCACAGGCTTCAGAGCCTCCAAAGATCAACAGCTATTCCAGATCTTGTCCTTTAGGATGGTCTTTGTGCCAATGTGTCAATTTTTGCTGAACACCCAAACAATGATCTTAGTGACAGTGTCAACATACTCTTCTTACCCAACTATCTTTTGAACATGGAAAAGACTTGAAGGTATCCTCGTATGTTTCTCCCCTTGCCAAGCCGAATTGTGCAATGAACCCTTCACTTACTTGGAACTGCTTCAGTCTCTCACTTCATCTCAAGCTAAGGCCCCAGTTCCTGATTCAGTCCATAATCAGATGATTCATCATCTGAAAGTTACTCAAAGGTGAATCTTTTCAGGATCTTCAGTCGTATTTGGCTTTAAGTTATCTTCCCTGTCCAGTGACAAATAGTACCATCATCCCAATCCTTAAGCTAGACAAAAACACAATGTCTGTCAACAGATACATATCAGTTAGCTTCACCAATGTACTTTGCAAACAACAAGTTGTTGGTTGCCCACAGATTATGCCAGGTTCTTGAATCTTAGGGCCTTTTATCCCCCTATCTATGTGGTTTCTTGGAGGGATGCTCCACAACCAGCCATTTGGTTAGATTGGAAACAGCAGTCTGAAAGACTTCTTCAAAATGTCAACTCCTTATCAGTTTGTTTGACCTACATAAGGGATACAACACTGCTTGGCACCTAAAATCGCCAATGAGCAATATGCTTGGGGAGTGGAAGGGCTAGGCCATCCAATAAGCATCATTTGCACAATAATTATTTTGTTGAAATAAACCAGCACTGCACTCATTAAGCAGCATGATGCAAATGGTTGCCCAAAAGTTTACAAAAATTCACAGTGCAATTACAAATGCCAGCAGGTGTCAAGTTAGTCTCCTATTACAAACCTTGTACCAGTTCACAGTACTGGACATACCATCCTACAGGACACTGGCCAAATGCACAGTAACTAATACTTCTAAAACATTAGAATACGTTTAATGAACAGTTCATAAAATTGAGCAGCTCTTCAAAATTCCACAAGCTTACACATTGTGTTGTCCATGTCCATAAATATTTTTAAAATAACCTTTAACAACAACAACAATAATAATAAATAATTTAAATCTCACAACTAAAAATAAGTTAAAGCAACAGTGGTTGTGTCTAATACTAATAGCTGTTAATTCATGAATAAAGAACCAACAAGATGCTCTGGAAAACCGGTACAAGTGTAACACAGCATGGTTGCAAAAAAACAGGGCTGATGGTGGAAGCCTAGTTGAATGGAATCAAGCAAAAGGTACAGCACTGACTAGGACAAGTACAATACTCACACAATAAGAAATCTTAAAATCAGATGCTCTCCCTGAACAAGTTCAGAACAGTTGTACCACTCTGATCTATTCTCCCCATCAGCTGTGTTACTCAAGTAATAAATGGAAATGTCGTGTGGCTAGGGCCTTCCGTCGGGTAGACCGTTCGCCTGGTGCAGGTCTTTCGATTTGACGCCACTTCGGCGACCTGCGTGTCGATGGGGATGAAATGATGATGATAAGGACAACACAACACCCAGTCCCTGAGCGGAGAAAATTTCCGACCCAGCCGGGAATCGAACCCGGGCCCTTAGGATTGACAGTCTGTCACGCTGACCACTCAGCTACCGGGGCGGACTGTTACTCAAGTGAATAGACAGTCAATTTAAACCTAAGACAGCTAACATATTATTCCGACCCACAGTGACAAGAAAAAATAATGGGCTGAAGCAGTTTAACACAAAACAATGAATATTCAACACTTTTTTTCAAATCTGTCTGAGCCAGTAACAAACACAAATTAAGAAACACTGTAGACCAGTAGGGAATGAATGTCTGCCAAATAGCACTAAAGAGATTGTACTGTATGTTAAAGTTGGTTCCTTGGCACAGGCAGACAGCTGCAGGAAATGTTCTGAAACGTGTTCACAAATTTCAGTCCTTTTTTGTCGAACAGGGACTGTTCCTTAGGTTGTGCCCCTCATCCGATGACTCCTTTGTCTTATGTACAGCCACCGTCTTTGCGCCTGTCCGCATGGTCGACCAGGCACTGCACTTGTACATTTGTGAAAAGCTCAGAAATCACTGCACACACACACTCTTGGACACCATGCTCGATGCTGCTGCTGGGAAGCAGCCGAAGAGCATAATCATGTGCAATATAGAAAAGAGTCAACATGGCTTGGCACCATCACACTTACCCTCCATGATAGATTCTTTCAAGGCTCTCTATGGATTTTTGTTTATCAGTTTCTCTCCCATTGGTTGTCCCAGATTAGAGTTGGTACATCACTCAGTTCTCCATGGGTCCAAGAGAATGGTGTTCAGTAGTGCTCCATGCTGTGTGACACACTCTCCCTCTTCACCATGAATGAATGGGCTAGTGACCTCTGGGCCACTAGTCACCTCCACCTTGTATGTACATGACTTCTGCCTTTGCTACAGTGCCCAAGCCTTGGTTGAATGCCAGTTCCAAGGCACCATCTGAAGGACAACCACTTGGACCCTTTCCAGTGGTTTCCAATTCTGTCCTGTAAAAACGTGGCTCGTGAATTTGCATCCTTGGTCCATCCTGACCCGGTACTCCACTAGGGTACCCAGTGCATGGAAGCTGATGCACAGCCCCATTCTGTGGCTGTTTCTTTTATAGTCTTACTTTATTACCCCATATTTGTCAGCTAAAGACTAGCTGTATTCTGAAGCTTAAGGGGCTCCGGAACGCCCTATACTTGCAATGTTAAAATAACGCTTATAAATTACATCTTTCCTCACAAAGTATTTGAGGTAGGAAGTTGAACTTTTTACAGATTATTTATTGGAATATGGGCTACAACTTAACACAGGGATTTTACAAAATTTTAGTTCAGTTATTAAAGATGATTTTTTTTTTTCAATTGTAATGAAAATTCACAACATTTTTTTGCAATTTTTATTTATATATTCAAAAATATACAGTTTTTTTGGAAAAAGGCTGTGTTAAATAATGCAGAAGGTACTGTGTAACATTTACTGAAAGTTTGAAACAAATATGTTTGGAAGATCCTTAGAAAACATGTAATTAGTATGAGAAAATAAAAGTTTTGGGAATCGAACGACAAAGATTGGATTAACTTTTTTAGTGCATTCCAGGTACATAGGATGGATTATCTTCATCCTCTGCAAACTCCTCCTCCAGCTTCCTCTTGTTCCTCCTCCTGTTTACTCTTGCATGTATTTCTAGACTCTTTACAGCCCTGTCTGCAGCCCGAAGGCGTTCCTTGTCTAAAGCAAGCATCGCTCATTGTTGTGTTCGTAGATTTTGCTACCATTTTCTTCAGTTGCAGTTACTGCAACACTGTTCCAAAAGGTGGTCATGTATGAACACTTATCACATTTCAGTTGTATTTCACTAGCAAGTCCTACGTGCTTTATTATGGAGAGTTCCAGACCAACTTCACTACAATGAATACATCTTACACAGTTTGAAAAAATTCCTTTGAGAACTGACATATCAAATATTTCATTCACATCCGATTCGCCCATAAAACATTCATAGTTTTCACTCATTGAACCAAGCTTCTTCTGTGAAGTATTTTCTTTCCCACTTTGACTGCTATGGGCAGGTGTACTTGAGAGGTTAAGTTCACTCACTTGGTTATTGTCTTTATTGTTTACAGTAATAACACATACCT
The DNA here is from genome assembly GCF_021461395.2 of Schistocerca americana. Classification (NCBI taxonomy): domain Eukaryota; kingdom Metazoa; phylum Arthropoda; class Insecta; order Orthoptera; family Acrididae; genus Schistocerca; species Schistocerca americana. Next base: position 609,174,816 of record NC_060119.1, on the reverse strand, counting down.
TTGGCTTTCCAACATTTCTCCTTTTCTTAAAAGCCTTCACAGGATTTCTAATAACTTTACTTTTACTCATTATTATACTTCAACAAAACAGAGACTCAAGAAACAGAATTAATTACGAATATTTTCGAGATAACGACAGAGTAAATAAACATGAAACTATCGACAATCACACCAGCGATATATATTGAACCATCACAGGTTAGCCACAACACATACTTTATCTCACATCACTAAAATGTACCTGATGAACACGGACGTTAATAATAACACCATTTGACAGCAGTTTAACAGCGCCACAGTGGGTCACGCCCATGTAGAACACATTTCAAAAAAAATTTAAAAATAGTTGTAGTCTTCGGAATTGAATAAATTATATATCTATTAAAAGGTAATAGTCTGCAGATTCAGAAAATGCAAAAAAGTAAAAATTGAACTTTTCATGATTTTGAGTCTTTCCGGAGCCCCTTAAGGTGCTCTGCTTACATGCCCTTATCTTGGGATGCAGAGCTTCTTACCCTTATGTGTGTTTACCTCGCCCTCGTCTCATCTTGACTTGACTATGGTTGCCAGGTTTATGGCTTAGCAGCACCTTCAGCTTTGAAATTGTTAGGCCCAGTCTATCATCTTAGTGTTTGACTGACCACTGGTGCCTTGAAGAACAGGTCTGTAGACACACTCCTTTGTGATGTGGGGATCTTCTGTCTTCAGCTCCATCTGTAACAGTTGTCAAGCTGTTGCTCAGTTATTGCAGTCACCATCCAACAGTTTGCTCGTCATCGAACTCATCTTTCTGAATATGAGGGACATAGACCTCCTGACACCTGCTCTTGGATGTGACTACCAGTTACCTATGTGAACACTGATGAAGAACCGAACATTGAAATGGAGCATGACTGTGGAGCAAAGTAATTCATACTCTTGTTTCCCCTTCATGCTTTCTCAGGTCCCAATCTGATATTTCTGCAATGGAACTGTAATGGCTACCACTACCATTTGGCCAATCTCCATCAGTTAATGACTGCTTACTCTGCAGTTGGAATGGCACTTGAGGAGACAAGGTTCTTAGAAACCTAGATCCCTAACCTTCAGAATTACAAATCTTACTGTACAAACCACATTCACACCAGAAGGGCCTCTGGAGGATTCTGCAGGCTCATTCAGTCAGACAATTCCAGTAATCAACTGCCACTAACAACTGCATTAGAAGCAGTGATTGCTTGTGTCTACCTATCAGTTTGGATAACAGTATGTGATATCTGTCAATCCCCAGACATATATATACCGTAAAATGAGCTGGTGGAGCTAGTGAAACAGTTGCCTACATTCTTCCTGATGTGGGGGTCTTGAGTACCCACAATCCTCTGTGGGGCAGCAGACAACGTCTATCGAGGGTCAAGTAATAGATCAGGTAATTTTGGAACTAGAAGGGTGCCTGCTTGACGCTGCAGTTCCAACATATTTTAGTACAGCTCATAGAACGTACCCAGCCATAAGTATTACAGTCTGACCATCTCACCTTCAATTTGATGGTCTATCAGTGGCAACCTCAGTGACTGAAGACTGCTTTCCTTCCACTCTCTCTTTCTCCATCAACTGATGGAATGTGCACCACATCATGCATTAACTCACTACCATCCTAATTTCTTGACATGGAAATGCCTGGTGGTGCAAAACTCCTTACCCTTCCATGCACAAGGCTTAGAATCATACAATGTTCCATTTAGTGAATGGGAGTTGTGTAGCGTTTTGACAGTGTGTGGAGAGGCAGTCCGTGGACTTCATAAAAAGGCTGGAATGTGTTTTATTTTTTGACTTGAGCATATCTACTTTTAACTCTGACCATTGCCTTCTCGCAATGTAATTTTAGTCTCTCAAAAATTTCATTCTGAAGGAAACATCCTTAGAGGTGTCAAAACCTAAGGCAGTGTACCAAACAGGTATTTGCAATGGGTTGGCCATGTGATTCTTATGTTGAAAATCCACTTTCAAATAGTTAAAAACCTTAGCATTGACAGCATACAATACTTCCACAGGTTTTTCGGTCATATTTTTCAAAAAGGTGTTTTCCTCCCAATAGAGAAATGGTATTATTATTATTATTATTATTATTATTATTATTATTATTCCTGTCTTGAAGCCAGGAAAGGATCCTGAAAATATGACTAATTATGGACGAAAATCAGACAATGGAAAATCCGGGATGGAATGTAACAATTCCTTTTCATAAAATAATTATCGACGTATCTTTGTAATGATTGGTCCATGAAAATGATTTGAACGAATGATCAACCAACGACTTTGTTGGTGCTTGGAAGCCAGACAACATATATCACAATTTCGAAGTGGCTTTTGTACATTCTAGTCCGCAACAGACAAACTGGAATCTGCAGTGCTTCCACAAGTCGCCATCTGATCACTGTGTTCTCTGACCTAGAAGTGGCGTATGGTACCACTAGATGCCATCACATTGTGTCTACACTGCACGAGTTGGCTTCTGCGGCTGCTTACTCATTTTTATCCATAATTTCCTAGCACCCAGACTGTTACAGATCCAGATATGTTTGACCCTCAGCAAACAATGTGTAAAAAATACTGGGGTCCCTTGGGATTGGTTCAGAATGCACCTCTCTTTATTGAAATCATTGGAGATGTGACTGTAGTAGGACCCACGGTGTCATCATCACTGTGTGTGGACAATCTTTGTCAGTATTACAGCTCTCCACCATTTTGCGTGCAGAGCACTATCTTCAGGGAGCCATACAGAAAGTACATAATTCGCCTGACTCTTGAATATAAATTTACTCCAACGAAAACTTGAAATCGATGAAGTAATCAGATTTGTAGGTGTTTTATTTGAGAGTTAGTTAACAAGATTATCCGTCATGGTGTATCAAAGTATGCGGAATTCTAACTTGGGAGTGCCATATTGATATTGTGGTGAAAGGCATATACCGACTGCAAGAATCGGACATTCTGTGCTACGAATGCATCTCTGTGTCTTACCGAACTGAAGCTTTGTTTCATGGACTCTTTGTGAAGGAAATGGGGAGATTGGACGTGTGAGAGGAGGAGAGAGATTGTATTGTTATGAGATGCCATTACGGTACATAGTAAATGTTCAAATAGTTTTTTGCGCAAATTAAAATCCGGTAACTAACATAAAGTATTGAAGTTCTTGTTATAGTTATTACGCGACGTAGATCGCTCGGAGGTGAAGTTTGGAATGATTGTACGAAATGCATTTTCCATGGGCAGAGTGCATCAAGAGATTACCTCCGAATTAATAAACTTTAACTTGCTGAATTGTTGGACCTATCATCCAGACTCTTCAAACAACATAGCACACAGCTGAATGATTTGCGTAGCGAGTAAAGATTTGAAAGATTTCAGGTGGAGCAGATAATGATGAGGAATTTCCGCAGGATCGCCACTGCAGATACATCTCTTGCTCTCCTGTGGTACTTAAAGTGAAAATATTCATATTTTCCAGGTTTTCAGGGGAGCAAAGATGAAAGGAAATAAGGAACTTAGATAAACAAACTAAAACCAATAACAAAGCCAATAATTAAAATTAAACACACATAATGAATATTTATGTATAATAAATAAGTAAATACTTTAACTAAATAAGAACAACAACAACAACATATTAAACCATGCAACCCAACTCAAGACAAACAGCATGAAAAAGCTTGATACCGTAACAGCACCTCCTGGGATGCAGACCACATAGTAGTGCTGTGACTTCATAAAGTTTCAATTTTATCCTGACTGTAGTAGGGATGTGTTGTCTACAGGTCAGAAGCACCATCAGCAATGAACTTGTTAATCTTGGTACATCACAACAGTTGCTGCAACTGGAGTCTTCTGTAGATGGCCGCCCATTGGGAGCTGTGTCCCACCACGGAGGGTCAGATACCAGCAACTTGCGAGCTATGGTGGCCAGAGTCTGTTAGATGCCTACCTATCAAACTTATTTTGTTTCACAACCAGCAGTTCAGACTGTTTACTAATTGCCCAAAATGGGATACATCATCTGGGATACAACTGGAGGCTCTATGCAAGGACCTCAAAGTGTCACTTCTTGTCTGCACAGATAGTTGCCTCTCAGCACCCCGCATGGTGTGTACTCAGTCCTCTCATTTGGATGAACCTATAATGTGGCCATAAGAATAATGCTGATACTACCATTCTCAGGTGGCTATTCCATTTAGTTTTCACTTGTACACATATTTGACATGCAATGACAGAGTTGGTTATGGTTTTGCATGTGCAAGGTGGCTTCAGAAGTATTCTCTGTCGAACGCATGCAGTGCATAGTTGGTTACCATATAAAGTGCTCTGCAGTACATTAAAATTATCTCCACAAAGGACCCCATGAGCTGCTTACAAGGTGTGTCTCAGTGCTACCGCAGAAACACTTTGGTTGCCAAGACCCAACACTTACTGGATGACCCGTATAGCTCTGGAACCAAGCAGTATTCATCTGCACACTGAGAGCTGTGCTAGTGTTGCGAGAAGTGAACTTGCTGATAAAGTTGCTAAAGAAGCAACCACAAAAGACAAACTTGAATTCAAAGTACCGGGCAAAGACCCAAGATTGCAGCTGCGGCATCAAGCTCACTAACGATCTAGCCCATACAATCACTTTCTCTCACCACATTTTAATAATACTGACTATGATGACCCTTCTTGGAGTATCTTTTGGCACCTGGGTACAGTTTTCAGCTACCAAGGTTTTATCTCACTTCTGACCATCTGACTTTAGCTACTGTTGTGCAGATTTCCAGCCACAACGGAAACGTCACGTACCCTGGAGCTGCCAATTCCTGTTTTCTCATTCCACATTGTTCCATGTGAACTTAGAGGGCAACAAGGGTATGATAAAAAAAATATGTTTAGACCCTTTGAACCCAAATGATAACAACAATAGTAATAGTAATAATAATCTTAATAAATATTATAATAAAATTAACTATCATTATGCCATTGATCACTGTTAATCTTGTCACCCTGTGACGTCTGCTATTCATGATCTTCCCTCTGACCATAGTCATACTGTGTGCTCAGTTTCCTTTCTGCGGGTCCCAGGTTCATATGTACACCCCAGGAAATGAACTGACATATCGTTTGGCTACAGGAGTGATTATTTTCTGCACATTTGCTTGGATGATCCCAGATGCGTATTTGTGGGTGCAAGTAATGTCTCTGCTCACTTGGTAATAGAACATCTGGATAGTGGACTACTAGCTCCCCTTATAAACTCCACACTATCAAGGCGACAACTGCCGCATGGCGCTGCTCCTTCCATTCCTCCCAGAAGGAATCCATTACCCTATGTTGCTGCCACATCACTTTTATGTAATGAGCCACGACCAAACTGTGGATGCGAAGCCTTACGAACACTAGTTCATATCCTGGCATAATATCCCCCATGTCCTGTCCCTCCAACTTATGGATGGTCTTTCAAATTCTTTGGCTCTAATATTGGTAGACTATTCACTGACAATTGAATGGGTTCTTCATTTTCTCCATAGATGTATTCATTGTTCTCAGATTTAAGGTTTTAAACTACTTTTGGGATCCCTTGTCCATCTGTTTACTCCAATTTAATTGCTTTTAGATGTGGTGTGCCCTTTTTCTGCCACACCATATTTTCCATTTTAGGGGTTGCACCGTAATTGTCTTCACTCTTAATCAGTTGGCAACATTGCTAGCTGCTCCAGACAAAATGTGTGCGTTGTTGGTGCTGCATATTTTTGCAATTTTTGACTGAGGTAAACTGATGCTGCAGTGTTCACCTTCGGTGCACCAATGTACAAGTTGTCACAAAATCAGTTCAGTAAAAAATCCTTGCAATTCACATATTTATTTATATGTAAAAACAGACTGTGGAATTTTCTGTTGTCTGGGATCATGTTGCTTCTGCATAATCTTTCATTGATTGTATCAGTAGTCATTTACATTTTTAAATATTGTGAAATTTTGAACATTCGCAAGTGCCATGATAAACTCGTACTGTTATCACCAATTGTAGTCTTACACTTACTTCTGCTTTTTTTAAAAATCTGAGAACAGTGCACCTATCCTCATTCAAAACAGCTATTCTCTAATTTCATTGTATAACTATGTGTGAAATCCAATGTTTTTGAAAATTTTTAGACATAGACAGAACTACATTTTTCAAAAATTATTGTGAATTACCAGTATGCGTGTTGTGGATGACTTACTCCATAGCATTTGTCATTCACAGTTACTGCCAAAGAATGGATAACCCCGAATTCCTGTATATATCAACGCAAATAAAAATGAGTTTCTGACAATTTTCAGAAGTTACCATTGTCGTGTGCATAAACTGATTCACAGTATTAAATTGATATTAGGTTTTAGTTACTGTAGCAGAGAACAGGTATCAGCTGTTCATTGCAGACAAACTATGCATAAAATATATAAATACATTGAACATGTCAGTGGATAGAGGAAGGTTCAAAGTTTTGACACAGCTGAACTGTTGTTTGCAGCAACATGGCTACTATACCACAAGAGAAGTCATGTTGTGTGTTGGAATTTTCATGACGTTAATCCATTGGTCAAGAGCAACATGCATTGTGTCACCGTTTTAGGAGGAGGCCACCTTTGCACAAGCAGATTTGACAGGTATACAAAATTCTTGGGAGTTGGCTGCATAAGCAAAGGGAAGAGCACTGGTTGCTACACGTATCTGATGAAAATCTCAAGAGTGTAAGAGATCGATTCACATGGAGCCCCCTTAAGAGTGCCCGAGATGTGTAGACCACAAACTACTTCAGACAATGATAGATTATTCTGAAACAGTGCATGCATATGAAACCCTAAAAGTTGCTGTTACTGCAGCAATTGTATCCCAGCAACTATAATGGAAGGTACACAAATTTGGATTTCAGTTCTCCGGGATATGGCAGAGGGCACTTTTTCTGAACAACTCAACTAGCAGATAAAGTGAATAGCCGTAATGTAAGAATTGGTGGTCACAAACTCCTGGCGATGTTGTTGAACATGAAAGAGACTCAATGAAATTGAAAGTGTTTTGTGCCATATCTGTTCACAAATTGTATGAATCTTTCGTTTATGTGGAGGAAACAGGACAGGAATGTCATACCTGGATATGCTGCAAAACTGGTTGCTCCCTCAACTTCACAAAGATTCCAGTGATTTCATTTTAATACATGATGGCACCCTGCCTCATTTTCACCTTGAGGTACAGTGTTGCCTAACAGCACTACACCGAGTGGGGTGGTGCAGTGGTTAGCACACTGGACTTGCATTTGGGAGGACGACAGTTCAAACCCACAGCCGGCCACCCTGATACAGGTTTTCCATGATATCCCTAAATTGCTTAGGCAAATGCTGGGATGGTCCTTTAAAAGGACTTGGCCGACTTCCTTCCGCAAACCAATGGGACCTCGCTGTTTGGTACTCTCCCCCAAATCAACCAACCAACCAACAGCACCATCCCACATGTTGGACAGGAAGATTTGGACAACAAGACCTTGTTCATTGCTTTTGGCCTCCCCGGTCACAAGATCTCACACGTTGTGATTTTATTTTACGGGGGTACATAAGACAGAGTATTTGTCACACCTATGGCAGCTACTCTTCGAGAGCTGAGTAATTAAATTGTTGAGGCTGTTGACTCAATAAAGTAGACCTATTGATCCATGCGTGGAATGAAATGGACTACTGTTTCCTTATTAATCGAGCATCTCATAGTGCTCATGTTGAGTGTATGGTATAGTTTCTGTGTAAACATAAAACTTTGAACCTTCATGTATCCAGTGACATGTGCATTGTGTTTCTATCTTTCATAGTTCGTCTGTAATAAACAATTGAAATCTATTCTTCCTTTTAACCTCCCTGTATTATTACACTTATAACGAATTAACACTGTTCTAAAATATGTTATTGTCTATAATTAACCACAAAAGTTTTAGGAAACAAGTAATTTTTACCACAGGTCCCATCTGCTTTGCAGGAAGTATGGAATCTGTCATTACTCATCCACTTAACTGCGAGTGATATGTCAGTGGCAGATTTAGTCATTCTGTACATTATTTTCTTCGTAAAGTAACATGTGGAAACGGAATTAACCATTTCAGCTTTTACTTTGCTACCCTCAATTTCAATTTCTGCCTGACTCACAACTGACTGGGTGCTAACTTTGGAAACTAACTCTCTCGCGCGCTCTCTCTCTCTCTCTCTCTCTTACTGCGCTCTCTCTCTTTCTCGCGCGCCGCTCTCTCTCTCTCTCGCGGCTCTCCTCTCTCTCGCGCTCTCTCTCTCTCGCGCCTCTCTCTCTCTCGCGCTCTCTCTCTCGCGCTCTCTCTCTCGCCTCTCTCTCT